>NC_046660.1:41385975-41411423 GCF_010883055.1 Belonocnema kinseyi
GTTTTTGACCCTTTTAGGTTAGAATATCTCGAAAACTGAGGGTGATGGAATTTTTCTGAGGTCAGATTCGGATTCAGCGCAGCAAAAACCTTCGGGTATGGTCTCTGGTTCTGAGAATTGTTGGCCTGTGTTATCCAGGCACGGCTAAAAATCGGAAATTATCTTCGATTCATGCAATGTTTATCCGACAAGGTTAATTTTTGTTGCGGTGTATCTTTCGCCTGGAATCGATGTAAACTTTATCTTTCATTTTTTCTGTGATTCCTTCGATTAATCAAATTCTGCGTTTCAAAACTATCAAATGATTAATCTTTTAATTTTGATCAAAAATATATTGTTAGTGTTTTTATGAGAAGTATTATTCGGTACGAGAAGAGTTCTATCTGAATAAAATTGCAGCGTGTCATAAAGCATATAAAACAGAAGAATTGGCCAATATTATTGTTAGTGTTTTTATGAGAAGTATTATTCGGTACGAGAAGAGTTCTATCTGAATAAAATTGCAGCGTGCCATAAAGCATATAAAACAGGAGAATTGGCTAATATTATTGACGTGATAACATTGCTATATCTTTAAAATGTTCTAGCTTTAATTTGGTGTATTACACTCGGAGAAATTTCATCTTGTATCAGAAGGATGCTTCGTGACATAAAAGTAATTTCGTCTTAAATTTAAGGTTATAAAAGATTTTTATTTGTCTAAAAAAGAATCTCTTTTCAGGCCTGAATACTCGGAGCAGCCGCTTAGGCAAAATGAAAAATGGTATACGCCATATTTTTTTTGCAAATTTTTTGCTAGAAGAAAATAGTTTGCTCTTTAAACTTGCAATGACATGATGGCGACACTAGCACAACGTCGAATTCGCGCCGCAACCTATACAAAACTTACCAAAAATTATTATATTTGGACAAACGATTAAGGGAGGTTTTTTGCTTTTTGTTTGCTCTCCGATGACATATCATATGTGTCCCAAAAAAATACCCCTAAGTCATACATACCTACTCCTCGTGATAAAAAATGTTCTACACGCAAAAAAGAAAATGGTACAATGTCATTCGAAAACAGCGCAAAGTATGCCATTTATGCATGAATGATTTGAACTCTGAAAGGACACTTTGTAATTTTTACCATATCTAAATATTCGATTCAGAAAAATATAACCACTACTTTGTCGCTTTAACGTATATCGATGCTACCAACAAGAGGCAATATAGGCTATTTAAAATAGTAAAATATTCTACCTGTAATTGCAATTTTCAGCCTCAATAGAGTGACAGAAATTATTATTTGAAATTACATTTTACACATTTGAATAATCCTCACCTTACCTCTTTAAATCGCGAAATTTACTATTTAGAAGTCCTAATATTTGCCATGCAGATGAGCATGTTCTAACAATTGTCAAATGAAAAAAGTGCTATTTCAAAAAGTGATTACCTACAACAACCAGTTATAGTTAATAGAGAATCAATAGTTTTTTCCTGCAGATACACTGATTATTTTTTAGCTTGTACTGGTTGTTAAATAGTCACGTTCTATGTAATTATTGTGGTCAGTTATCAGTAGAACTCATAATTAAAATTCTGCTCGAGTAGAGGGAACTTTGTACAAGTTTCCACAATTTAAATTATGATATATCTACGATTAAAACTTAATGTTAGCTACACTAAAACAAGGAGGAAAGAGTATACAATATTTATACATTCCAAGATGTTTAAACTTTATTCTAAAATCAAAAATCGGTATGAAGTATAAAAAAACATATGATAGAAAACATCTTGATAATAGTACATTTAAATATAACAATATTGTAAATAATATTTCGGAATGTACGTTTAGCGGTTGTTCGCTTTGTCACAATAATTGGATATTACAAAAATACTTTAAGGTGCACCCAGGCGGAAATATTATATATAGTCTATATATTTCATTGTTTATTACATTTTTTGTAATAAACAAATGAATATTATATATAAAACTTCACACTACATATAAACTATATACAATTTTTCCGCCTGGGAAATGCTTTATTAAATTTTGAATATCACCTAAAATGATAAACATTTTTCAATATTCTTAATTTAATGTTAAAAGTCAATTTATATAGAATAGCAGAAATTTATCAACATAATTGTAAACATGTGGTCTTGCATTCTTCAAAAGAAGTTTAAGTTACACAAAATAACTATGCTCATAAGTTTCTGCGATTTTACATAAATATTACACTTCAAAATGCAGAACCTCTCAGATACGAAATATGTTGTTTTTCAGAGGAAATTAGACGATACGTATTTTTCCGATCTGCAAAAAAAATTTTAAGAACTTAAACGTATTTGATTGTTGTGCTCTGTTTTACAAAAAATCCGGAATCGATCGTGAAATTTAAAAGGGGTTTAAAATTAATAAAATTCCCTGCAAGTTACAGAATTATAAATAAAAACCACAAAAAAAGAACAATATGATTCATGGAATTTTTCAAATTTTTACAATGTTTACGTAGTATTTTGTAGATCATTTCCCAGGTAAGTCTTACCATTTAAAATTAGTACTAGGGAATGCTATGTTCAAATTTTCTTTCTTGTCATGTCATGAAGGTGTAAATGCATATGGAAATTGTAATTCCCGACAGTGAACTGTTGCACTATTTACAATGTTTTAAAACGATAATTTCTGTTACTTCCCCGTGTGGAAAAATGCCCGAGCAGTCTGGTTACAGGTCTGGCCCAGGTGTGGATTTATCTAGACTGTCTAGTCTAGAAAAACTGATCTGACTCAGGTCTGATGCCAGTCTGGCTTAGGTTTGACTTTATCTAGACCGTCTAGTCTGGAAGGTTTGTTCTGGCCCAGGGTTGGCACTGGTCAGCTGGCCAAGAACGAAAAAAATCATAAGTTCCATCAGCAAATTTTTTTGACACACCTTAAAAATATTACAGGGTGTCTAAAATGATGAAAAATAAGAAATTTAAACTATGAAAACACGACTTTCTTTCTTATCATCTTGAGAGTCTGGTCTGGTCCAGGTCTGGCGCTGATCTGCAGCCAATAGAAAGAAAAAGGTCAAGTTCCATCACCAAATTTTTTTTGACGTACTTTGAAAACGTTACAGAGCCTATAATAAAATTTTTTAAACTAAAAAAGTTTATAGTGAAATTTTTGTATCCAAGTTATTAAAACAATCAAGTTTTCCCAAGTAATTGTAATCCATTTCTTGGCCCTCGACGTGCATATATCTTGCCAGTTGACGTCACAAATTGAAGTATTAAGTTATTAAATAAATGGTAAGTACAAACCTACTTTTTATCTATTATAACAGAATAAGTATGAGAAACGATAATTAAATTTATTGATTTTATTGATGGCAATATATTTTTGGCGCGATCTTTGAATTTTTACTGATTATATTAAACATGTATATTATATATTTTTCTAGAAAATCATGTTTTGCTTTTTGAGCGTATCCTCTAAACATGGACGATGTGAATCTCAAAGATAAAACATTAATCTATCAGCCATTAACTAGTGTCTATCGAGCCAATAACTCGCGGTCCATGTCTAGCGGCTGACCAGCCCCTGTCTAGAGGCTGACCAGACGGTCTGATCAGGGGATAGCCAGAAAAAACTTTGAACTTTAGGCCAGGCCCAGACTAGACCATCTGATCAGCGCCAGGGCTGGAAATTTTCCGTTCTTGTCTGGGCCAGACCAGCCCCAGAAAATTTTTCCACACGAGTCGTTTTGTGGAGAATGCTGTGAAATATATAGTATATGTTGCTGAACACACTTTATCTGTTCATGAAAATAGTATTTCAGCTATTTTATTGTTCGAAAGTTACGATTTGAACAGTGATTTTAAGAAATGACAAAAATTCGAAAAGTAAATACTTTTTTTCTGTTATTTGTTTTGTTTCAAGTTTATGATTTTCATAGCTAATTGCTCAAATTCTCTTCTTTCCACATAAAAGTGTAAAAAGAACCTTAAATAACGTAAAGATGATTCAGAACTTTAAAGAGTGACGCCAAAGTTATCTTATTTTTTGGACCTCCCTAGCGACTTGGGGGGGGGGGGGATAAAAATATGTTATAGGTATCAAATTACTGGCCAAGAAAACAAAAAAGAGCATCGCTTTTAGTTTTTTTTTAATTTAAAAAAATTACCCCTATTTAAGGGTTAAGAATACCCAAAAAAATAGAAAATACCACTAATTATAAAACCATTTTTCCCATCTACCGCTTATCAATCAAGAAAATACGTGATAGTACTTTTCTAAGCTTTATTTTATAGAAAAAATACATTGAAAAATGATTTTATCATTAGTTGTATTTCCTATTTCTGAATTTTTGGGGTCTTCTCAACCCCTAAATAGGGGTAATTTTTTAAAATTAAAAAAAACCAAAGCGTCACTCTATATCATATATTATTTTAATTTTTAAATTTATAATAAAAAATCATAATATATATAATATATAATAATAAATAAATATAAATATAATTAAAATTAAACTTAATAAGTAAAACTTGAAATTAGAGCAGCAAAAAAGACGGTACTTTATTTTCGAGGAGCGAAAAAAATAAAAAATCTAATTCTTGTAGCCGAATAATCTATAAGTTCATATTCGAGCCGAACAAAATTCAGCACTTTAATTTTAAGGAGCAAAACATCAAAAATCTGTAATGCGAGTAGGATAATAATCTAGAACTTCAAATTCAAGTAGCAAATAAAGTATTATTTTTAATTTTGGGCACCAAAAAACCGAGAATCTAATTATCGAGCAGCATGACGATTTAGTACTTTATTTTCGAGAAGCGAAAAATCAGAAATCTATTATCCGTGTAGCAGAATAATCTGGAACTTGAAATGCGAGCAGCAAAGAAATGCGGTAATTTATTTTCGTAGAGAAAAAAATTTGGAATCTATTATTCGTGTAGTAGATGTATCTAGAACTTAGAATTCAAGTAGGAAAAATTTAGTACTACAATTTTGAAAAGCAAAAAAATCAGCAATCTTTTATTCGTATAATAAAATAATCCAGAACTTGAAATGCGAGCAGAAAAAAAGCCAGTACTTTATTTTCGAGGAGCAAAAAATCAGAAATCTAATTTTTGTAGCTAAATAATCTAGAACTTCATATTCGATCCGCAAAAAAATCAGCACTTCAATTTCAAGGAGCGAAAAATAGAAAATCTGTAATTCGTGTAGCAGAATAATATAGAACTTCAAATTCAAGTAGCAAAAACGTAATATTTCAATTTTAAGCAGCAAAAAATTGGGAATTTATTAATCGAGCAGCATGACGATTCAGTATACTTTATTTTCGAGAATCGAAAAATAAGAAATCTATTATTCGTGTAGCAGAATAATCTAGAACTTGAATGCAAGCAGCAAAAAAACTGCGGTATTTGATTTTCGCGGCGAAAAAAATAGGAATCTACACTGAGAAAAAAGATTACTTGATTCAAAGAAATGTAGTACTAAATACGTCCAATCAAATATTGTTTTGATCGAAGACAATTTTTCTTATTTCAAGAAATAATGTTTCTCAAATAAGAAACTTACTTTTGTTATAAGCAAAATTTTTTTAGATCAAAGAAATATTTGATTGGACGTATTCAGTACTGCATTTCTTTGAATCAAGTAATCTTTTGTCTCTGTGCGTTATTCGTGTATTAGATGTATCTAGAACTTCGTACTAGAGTAGAAAAAATGCAGTACTACAATTTTGAGGAGCGAAAATTCGGTAATGTGTTATTCGAGTAGAAGAATAATTTAGAACTTTGAATGCGATGAGCAAAAAAACCAGTAATTTATTTTCGAGAAGAAAAAAATCAGAAATCTAATATAATATTCGAGGAGCAGAATAATCTAGAACTTTGAATCAGAGTAAAAAACAGTTAAATACTTTAATTTCAAATAGCAAAAATCTTGAACTGGCAGAATAATCTTGAACTTCGAATTAAAGTAGCAATTCGCGTAGAAGTAGAATCTAGAACTTGAAATGCAGACAGCAAAAAATCCGGTAATTTATTTTGGAGGAGCGAAAAAATCAGAAATTTATTTTTCGTGTATGAGGATAATCTAGAACTTAAAATTCGAGTCGTAAAGAAATTCATTACTTCAATTTCTAGAGTAAAAATCGGGAATTTATTAATCGCGTAGTAAAATAATCTGAACTTCGAATTCGACTAGCAAAAAAATCCGGTACTTTAAATGATCAAGATTATGTAATTAATTTAAAGTTCTGGACTATCTTTACGTTTTTAAGTTTGGTTTTACACTTTTAGAACATTTTTTATCACGTGGGGTAGGTATGTATGACTTAGGGGTAGTTGTTTGTGGCACGTATTATGTCATCAAATACAAAAAAAGAAAAAAATCTCCCCTAATCGTTTATCTCATTATAGTATTTTTTAATGAGTTTTCAAAGGTGACGGCGCTGAATCAACGTTGTGTTAGCGCGACACCCTTTTTTCGGAAGTTTAAAGAGCAAAACATTTTTTCTAGCATAAAATTTGCTTCAAACATTATCCCTTCGAGACAAACTTCGCCTGCTTTTAAAGCCGAATAATCTGGTTTGCGTAAAAAAGGTATTCAAGTCTTTTAACACAAAATAGGCAAGGCAAAGGTCGAGGCTTGTTTTTTAAGACCTTTTCTCTTAGTGTATACTGTCCAAATTTGTTTATCATTTATAAATTGTAGAACTTGAAAAGTTTTTCTATAAACCTCGTACTGGTTTCCCCCATTCAATTGTGAATCGTCAGGCGATTATGCGTTTCATATAAATAGGGGTCTCTACACTTGCTATAAGAGGATCTTCTTTTGTTTTGATCGAAAAAATGTAACTTTACACAGAAAAAACTAGGGATTCCATCTTGTTTCGGGTTATTTTCTTGCAAGCTTATTATGCAGATTCAGTTATTTTTGCTTCAATTAAGCAATGTATAAACTGAAAAGAACCTTTGAATTGCTTTCAATATTCATGTTGTTCAAAACGAACCAATTATGGTTCAATTTTGTTTCAGTGCATTTTGATGCCGTTTCTTTCTTCAAAATGAAACTTTATATTTTTCTGCGTAACTACTTGAAAATTACCCAACACAGAAATTTCATGTCTGTATTTTCTGGTTCGATGACAAAAAAGAATACCATATATATTATGCAAGTTAGGTAGCAGTAATCTTCAAAAAGGTTGTGATTAAAGCCTTGACCATCAGATTCACTTGCAGTGTAAAACAGACGTGGAAATGTTTTGAAAGGCACTCGTTCATTGGCCGTTAAAAGGCGCTTTCGCATATCGTAATAACGCGATGATGTCAATAAGTAGAGAGTAACCAGGAGAGTAATCATTCTATTGGCTATTTTTAGCCGGAAATAGGTCGTAGAGAGGGTTCGTGACAATAAGGGATCATCGTCACTTGTTTCTGCGATATACCAGTTCGGAAACAGTTATTTTTAGACATCTTTTATTTGACAAGCTAATTTATTCACTAGCCGAAAGCCCCAGTGAGATCAACTAAGCCTAAGGACGGCCCAATTACTAAGCCGAAACTGTCGGAATAAAGAGGAAAAGGTGGTGCGTCCAGACGGTGTCTGGAAATTCCCGGTTTTTTCCTATCAAATTTTTTTCCCGAAAAATTGTCTTTTTTATAATTTAGCCTAATTAACGTTATTTAGAGGTTCCCTATTAATGGAGTTTTGTCCTCTTCAGGCCTCACAGTCCCAATGGGATTAAATATGGGGACCAAAGGGTACTTTTCCTCACGCTCATAGGGTACTTATTTGCGCTTAAAGGGGAAAGAAATCATGATCAATTCATAGGACTTTCAAACAATTTAAATTAAATTCAAAATAATTAACAGATATTGGAGAAAAATGTTTAAATAAAAAATTCCATTGATTTCCGTAAAATTGGAATGAATTTAGAGGAATTTAAAGCGAACGAGTAGAATTCGATGAAATTCATGAAAATTCAAAGTGAATTTAAAAAAATGAGTGAATTCATACTAATTTTAAAATATGAAAAAACTTCATGAATTCAGTAAATTTGAAGTAAGTCTAAAATTCAAGGGAATTCGAAAGAATTGGATGACATGCTTACAAATCCAAGGGGAGGTTAAAAGAATTAAGATCAATTAAATAAAAACTTTGAAGAATTCAAAAAAGTTCACTGAATTAAATATAATGAAGTGAATTTAAAAATTAAAAGTAAATTAAAAGTAAATTAAAAAATTCAAGAGAATTCCAAAAAACTAAAAAAAATTAATGTTGAATTCCAAACAAAATTTGAATCTCTTTAAATATTGTAAGCCCTGCTATTTTTTTAACCACATAAGTGACTAATGATTAAAAAACAATGCAAGTTAAATTCAAAAGAATTTAAGTGAATTGAAATTTTTTTTCAACCGAAAAACACCATTGATTAAAATAAAATTTAAGTAAATTTAGAGAAATTGGATGGAAATTATAAGAATGGGATGAAATTGATTAAGAAATCAAGCTGAATCTAAAAAGCATTGAAGGAAATTACAAACAATTAAAAAATACGAAAAAATTAAATGAATTGAATAAAAATGTGCGCTTTCAGAAGAATTCAAAAGAATTCAGGATAAGTTACAAGAATTTAGGGCGAATTTCGAATAAAATGCGAAAAATGTTTGAAAATCTTTTCAAATCTTTAAAACCCTACCCCATTAAAAGATTAAAATCCTTTAAACGATTAAGACCCTTGAAATTTTTTTAATCTCTTGAAAACATCTTGCAATCTTTCGAAATATCCTAAAATATTTTAAAGTCGTTGAAATCCTTTCAAAATATTGAAATAAATAAAAAATTTCGTGGAATCTTTCAAAATTTCCTAAAAAATGTTAAAGCCTTTGATATATTATGAAATACCTTAAAAAATTGTAAACCACTTGAAAATGCCTAGGAATCTTTTACAATACCCTAAAATATTGCAAAGCTTTTAAAATCCTTTAAAATCCTGAACAATTTTGTAAAGGTATTGAAAACTCCAAGGTACTTGAAAAATACCTTAAAATATTTTTAATTCTTTGATCATTTTATCAATTGATCCTCAGTATCAATTAAATGAAAACTTTAAAGAATTAAAAAAAAATCAACTGTATAAATTAGAATTGAGTAAATTCAGAAGAATTCGAGTGAAATGAAAAAAAAGCAGAACAATTCGAAAGAAATAGCTTAGGAAGTGAACATTGTATGGTTCGATTCTGTAGCATTTCCCTCATATTGAAGCCTAAGCTATTTTTTAAACTTAATCTATTTTGGATATGGATTACGTTTAATTTTCATAATTACTTGATGGAATAAGGTTTAATCTACTGCAGTATTCCTGCTAGCGAATCTTCCATTGTTTCTTTATCAAAATTGTTTTCTGTATAATGTTCCTTCTACAAGCTGTATTTTTAAGATTTGAGTTTATCGCACCTGTGACGTTTTGACAACATGTACATACCCGTAAATTCTCGAAGTTACTCGATTTAATTGTAATCGGATAAGACCAATTTTTGGGACGAGCACACAAGTCAAGTGAACTGAATACATATGATTCACGAAATCAAATCAGTTTATTTATATTAATAATTAGGCTAAATTGTGAAGAAGAAAACATGCGCAGGGATTCCAAGATGGATACTCCAATGATTTGGTGGAGGAATGATATTTATCTCAGACTGTCCGAGTGGAAAAAAACGGATTTATAAGCGTTTTGGCAGATAAGACAGTGAAGATGAAAGAGGTTAATTTTTATTACTGCCGTGATTTGGAAGAAAACCGTTACTTGCAAAATACACGAAGCCGAGGAAATCGACAAAAACTGTCATTCTCTAAACTTTTTTTATTGTTCTTGACTAATTTGGCTATGATCTTTTCATTAATGCAAAACAATATTCAAAAATGTTAATTAATTGTTGAAAATTCCATTAACTGTGTTGATTAGGATGCTGCAATTCGGAAAACGCAGTAATAGGCAGTTATGGCTCTCTTTATTAATAATATTATTATTTATTTTTGACTTTTGAATTATAAATTTTCCAAATTAAATACTGGTTAATTTTGAAAGATTTTGAATTTAAAGTTTTGCAATTTCGAATAGTTTCAATTGAAAATTCTTCAAAGCTAAAAATTGAGAACTATGGTTTATTCGATTTTCAAGAATCATATTTTAAAGGTATGTAATTTGGAAATTTTTTTTTAATAGTTCAGTTTTGAAGGTTTACAATGGAAAATTATTTAATTTTAACGATTTGCGATATAAATATCTTCAATTTTAAAGATTTACAATTGAAAACTCTTTAATTCTGAAACATGTATAAATAACAAATCTTGAGTTGTCACGATTTTGAAGATTAAAAGTCGAGAGTTTTCACTTTTGAATCTTCCAAATTTATGAGATTTGAAATGTAAATCATTTAAACAACAGCATTTTTAATTGCAAAACTTAAAACTTGCATAATTTTTAAATTCTAAATTAAAAAAATTTAATTCTTCAATTTTAAAGGTTTAGAATTCCAAGTTTTACAATTTTGAAGATTTACAATTTAAAATATTCAATCTTAAGGATTCAAAATTTAAATTATTTCAATTTAAAAAGATTTGCCGTACAAAATTCTGCTATTTTAAAGATTTATATTTCAAAGGTATATAATTTTGAATGTTTTTTTAAATATATAACTCGGATTGAAGATTTATAATGAAAAGTTCATTAGAACTTACATTTTATAGGAATGTAATTTTCAATGAATTTTTTAATATTTTAATTTTAAACATTTAAAACTGAACATTCTTTAATTTTAACGAATTTCAATTTTTAAATGAGTCAATTTTGAATGTTTAAAATTCAAGATTCTCCATTACATTTTTTTAAACTTGTTTTAGGGTGAACCTGCTTTTTCATTATAGCTGCGGACTAAATCAAGTGACTGATGATGTAAGGATTTTATAAGTTAATTTAATAAGTTTACAATCTTTTGCGATTTCTAGATAAAAAATTAGGAGCATGGTGTAGTTCGGAGGTCGTCTTTTGCCGCTTTAACAGCGGCAAAATTATTGTTATTATTATTATGGTTACTATCAATCATTCTTTTTTTTAAATCTGATCTTTAAAGCAGCTTTAAAGGAAATCGAGCGTTTCTTTTATCCAAAATATATGTATACGAAAGTTTCATTTAAATTTTTTGAATAACGAATAATACGAAATTCTAGATTTCTAACGGATTTAATTCATGTTTATTTATTAAATGCAGATAATTTCCGAATGTATTAAGTATCAATTAAAATAGAAATTATTGACTTAGAATGAAAACATATTCAACATACTTGGATTATAATCAAAGAGATTTTAACAAAAGAATACAATGTTACACAATGCATTTTTTAAATGTTGAGTCTGAAACGAATTACTATGTTTCACAGAAATTTAAATATCAAACAATAAATTAAACCAATTTTTTAGATCCAATATATTTGTACATTAAAAGAAAATTTATTTGATTTTAATAAATGACATCACGTACTTACCTTAATTACAAGAAATTATTTGTTTAAATGATTTATTTGATTTAAATCGAAATTCTTTTAATTCAAAAAATTTTCTAGGAACAATTAAAGAAATAATTTCTTGAGAGTCTGTCATTTGAAATAAGCAAATTATTTCTTTGAATCAAAGAAAGATTTTCTTAATCCACATTACAAATGCGCCACGAGATTGCGCAGAACAAATCACTTTTGTTTATTTTACGTTACTGCGTCTTTCGGAACACGTGTTGTCAAATTTTTGCGAAGACGCGGAGGCGGACGGCTCTTGGTAATCATTTTAAATCGCTAAAATGTGTGATAAAGAAATGCGCGACATCGTTGCAGCGCAGGAATATGCAGAAAGCATACCAGTGTAAACCGTGTAAATCGTGTAAATAGATACTTTTATACAGCAAGACCTAACCTAGCTTTTATGTAAATCTTCGTTGCTTCTGTGCACAATTTCGTTACAATTTCGTTACAATTTATCTTTTTACCTTAATTTTTCGTGAAGAATTGTAAATTAGGAAAGAATAAAATTCATTCACATCCGAAAAATATCAAAATAAATTGTTTTGTAAGGTGAACAAATAGAGCATGCAAGTTTCTTGAAACTCGAGTTGTTGAATGCGATTATTGAAAAGTATCCTCATGCGAATAAAAACAAAAATCTTGGCTTGTATTAAATTAGAATTATTACCTTTTAAATTAAGTGGAATTGTTTGCTTCATGAGAAAGCTAATTTATTTGTAATTAATTATTTAATTTAAAAAAAAGTATATTTACTTGAAACTAACTTATTCTCTTTTTTCAATCAAAACAGTTATTTAATTTAAAGAAATGTAAAGTTCAAATAAAAAATTATATTTCTTTGATTTAAAGAAATACACTGCCCTGCAAAAGTTTGGACTCACCTAGAAAAATCGTTTTTTTTTTATTTGTCGCTTAAATTATCGTTTTCATACCGTTTTATACAACGTATTTGCTCCGAACAATATTGTATTGATAACTTTCGAGCGTGTTCTTTTAATTATCATTTATTTATTGTATCAAAGCATGTTTATTTTAAAATATTGAAAAATCCACAATATTAAAATATATCATTTGTAATTACTTCAACATTGTTTTTACCTCGAATCAATTTTTGCTCCTTGTATCGATACTTCGAAATGCGCGCCAATGACTGCGAACCCCATCTGCCGTCGATTGTCTGTACAATAACCTCAACTTTCGTCAATCTGACACTTGAAAGACAGTTGCTCGTTGTACAATATTTTCATCAATATTGCCACTTCAAAATTGTGTCTATAGTCTTAAAAATGGCAAGAGCAAGGCAAATACTGAAAGAAAAACGTGCTCAAGATAGTAATTTTAAGTGAGACCGGCCATTCGCAGCGAAAAATTGCACAAATACTGGGAGCTCGGGCCGACCGAGAAAGACGACAAAAAGTGATGATAGACTTACACAAGTGTAAAGTAAGCGGTCCAGACTCAAAACAGTGCCAGATATCAGAACCGAGATCAATCAAACGCTACCGAAGCCGATCTCCGATATAACGGTCACACGTCGGTTGCATGATGTCGGTTTGTATGGACAGGTCGCTGCCAAAAAACCCATTTTTGCGATCGGTAAACGTCCGTAAACGACTCAAATGGGCAAAAGAACACAAAAATTGACCTATCGAACAATGGAAACATGTGCTAAGTTTGGAGGTGGTAGTGTGATGGTATGGGGTTTTTTCTGCTACGCTGCTGTCGGCACCTTGGTAAAATTCAACGGAAAAATGCGGAAAGAAAACTATCAGCGGATGCTTCAGCGAAGCGCTATTCCATCTGGCATCGATTTGATAGGAGAGGGGTTTGTATTTCATCAAGATAACGACACTAAACATACATTAAAACTTTGTACGAACTATTTAAGATCGAAAGAAGCTGCACGCACTCTTCAATTCATGGAATGGCCACCATAATCGCCGGATGCAAACCCCATCGAACTGTTATGAGATGAGCTGGATAGAGAAGTGCGGAAACTGCATCCAACCAGTGCATTTCACTTGTGGCAATGTCTTCAGCATGCTTGGCAACGATTGCGACCAGAAAGACTTCAGAAATTGGTGGAAAGAATACTCAGAATTTGTAGGGCAATCATCAAATCGAAAGGCCAACATATTGATGAAAAACGGCTGGTTATTTTAAACAAATACGTTGCATGAACCTGTCTGGGAACGATAATTAAAGCAATAAATAAAAAAAAAGGATTTTTCTAAGTGAGCCCAAACTTTTGCAGGGCAGTGTATTTCTTCAATTCAGAGAAATTTCAGTGTGAAGGAACAAAATATTTCTTTAACTTAAAGAAATTTTTTGTTTAAATTAACGAAATAGTTCTGTAAATCGATTACAAAAAAATCTCTTCAAATCAAACAAATGTTTCTTTGGCCGTATATCAATACTAGAATTTTTTTAATTTAAAGAAAGTTTCTTTGATTCAACAAAACTTTTTTCTGAGTGTATGTTATTGTTTCTACTTTGAACTGAAAATATTACCGTTATTCATTATGAAAAATACAAACTTTCAATAATAATTCTGCATTTTTCAACTTATAATAAATGCAGTCACGGCGTTTTTCCAATTTTTCTGTGACGTATTCGACCGTCTATGATTCACGCCTGCAGTTAACGACCAATTACGGCTCTCTCTCAAGTCACAACTCGCCATATTTTTCAGTTAACGGCATTTTCCCAAAATTTAGTAATAATTATTTTAAAAGTTATCAACAATTTGAGAACATTATTTTAATAATCAGCTATCTCTTTTCTTAACGATTCAAACCATATAAAAATATCATTTTCGGTTTTTTCGCAGTTTACGGTGTTGTTACAAATCTCGGCCGATTAGGAATTACCGAGTTTAGGTTTTTTTATGTATGTAGACTCTCTTAGAACTGGTTCCGGATATGCAGTAGAGAAGGGGGTTAGATGATAGATCCTTGACCCTCTGTGTATCCGGTGATCTGGATAATTGATGGTTGAGCGCGTGATGAGTTCGATTAGGGTAGAAGCAAATTCTAAATGAAGACTATCGCGATGAACTGGTATTTTAGGAAGATATTAAGAGAGTACTATCCAGAGAGAGTTGAAACTTCCGGTTGGGCAAAACTGAAACGAAGGGTTGAAGTCTGGTACTGAAAGACTAACGAAGACTAGCAAATACTGAAGAGTAACCGAAAACTGATGAATAAATACTATTGTCACCTGTTCCAGATCTTTTATATATAGCGTGGTAGTAGAATCTCCTTGAATATCTAAGCGTTGATATGCAATTAGTTCGTATGATTAGTTTGTCAAAACATTAGTTGTTCCTTGGTTAGGGCTGAACCAGTAACCCTCGAAAAGACTATCTAGCTTCCTTCCTTTCCAGGTATTGGAACATTCTGAACACGCATGATTACGAGAGTTCTTCTCATATGAAGACCCCTCAAGACATGAAACTAGTATAATCAGATAGATAATTACAATATATTGTTGCAGTAACGTAACACACTATTTCTCCAATAAAATACAGAAAAACTCTTCTATAGTGCCAATTTTGGGTCTGAGGGCGGCTAGGGCCTAACTTATTTTAGCCCGCTCCGCTTTTGTTTGTTCACGTTTGAGTGCTTGCCTGAGTGACAACCACAGACCCCACACAGCTCCTGTAACACCTACTTGCGTCGCGGCGTCAATTCTCGGAAGGACTATAGAAGACTATTGAAGGGTTTCACTGTAGATTATGTGATAAAAAAAAGCATCGACATTATTAAGGATTAAGGAATAGCAAAGTTATTTGCAAAGTCGCTCTTTTACCGCTGGTCGAGTCCTTTTATATGGGAAGACGCTGTTCGTACATAATTTTAATCTACACAAAATATATTGTATACAAGTATACTGATCATATTTCTCCTACACAACACTTTTTCTACACAAAATGTATCCTGCACAAAATTTAACATTGTTCTATTTTTCCTACACAAAATTTTTTCTACAAGAATATTTCCTGCACAGAATTTAATATTGTTTGATAGTTTTATTCTTCTCCTAGGCAAAATAATTTCTACACAAAATATTTCGTACACGTAGATTAATACTGTTATATTTTTCCTTCACAAAACTTTTTCTACACAAAATGTTTCCTACACAGAATTGAATATTGTTTAATACTCTTAACCTACACAAAATATTTTCTACACAGAATACGTTTATTCTACACAGAATTAAATAGTAATATTTTATCATCAAGATAGTCTCTAAATATTGTACACAAAAACATCATGTCCGATATTTTTCCTGCAGAAAGTATATTACGCATAACATATTTAAAACAGTACATAAAATATTCTTTACAAAAAGTAGATCCTACACAAGATGAAATGATTATAGATTTGATTTAAATCTTGTTGCTGCTATATAACAAATATTCTGAGTGAAGATAAACAGGCATATTCTACACACAATCACTGATTGTAAAACTCTTCCTACACAATTTAAAATATGTTTTGTGTATAAAAAGTTTTACACTCAATGCTTGTGTATAGAATATGCCTGTGTATCTTCACTCAGAATTTTTGCTATATAGCAGCAACAAGATTTCAATTAAAACTATAATCATTTCATCTCGTGTAGGATCTAGTTTTTGTGAAGAATATTTTATGCACTGTTTTAAATATGTTATGTAGACTATATCTTGAGAATAAAATATGTACAGTACAGGCCAAAAGTTTGAGTACACTTCTTTTTTATGATTAAGTTCTCGTAATTTTAAATATGTCAGAGCTAAGAAATTTTCTCTTCAAAGAATTAAATGCTCTCAAAATTCTGTAGAAAATGAGCCCATGGTGAAGCCTATTTGTCTATTTTTCAAGTAAGATATTAAAAGAATATTGTATATTTTAATGTTTTCTTAAATTTTCAATAACTTCCTTAAGTGGCCTTAATTTCAAATTAAAATTTCAATTTTTGGTTCAAAACATATGGAGTAAAACAAGCATATAAAATAAAAATAAAAAACAACTTCTGTTTCAGTTGAGAATTACGGAAACTATCGTGTACACAATCGGACCAATTCATCAGCGATAAGCTTAAGTTCACATTGGATCACTCCACCATTTTCTAAGTTTTCACGTATTTTTTAAAATATTTTTAAAAAGTTGCCTTAAATATACCTTTTAAATAAAATGCCTATGCCTAATGTAATTATTTAAAAATGTACTAATTGATCATTTTATTGAATTTTAACTGATAAATCAGTCATTTCATAATATTAACTAATGTAAATAGTAAAAAACACCAATGAAACATAAATTAATTCAATCACGTCATCATGCACAATAAGACAAATTTATCATTCAGTGACAGAAGTGCCATTTGAAAAAAATATTTTCATCGAGATAAAATGTTTCTTGATCATGAAACCTAATAAAATATACCGAACAAAAAACGTGAAAGGTAAGTTTAGTTAATAAAGGAATTTTTTTAAATCCCGCAATTAACATCGTTTGAATATAGAGTGCCGCCAAATGGTGTGACCCCTTCTCACCGAAGAAATGATCTTATTTACACAGGCATTACAATTTTTCTCAGTATACAGAGATTAATTAAATAGGCATTATCTCTTAGAAAATGATTAATTGAAATATAAAAAAATTGAAACGATTTCAAATTCTCGAGTTTTTTATTTTCAGCCCATCCTAATATACACGAAAAATTCTTAAAAAATGATACCTAGCTTTGAAACTTGTATAAAGGTTTTAGATAGGGACGAACATTTACGATTATCAAGATACAGTTCAAATAATCGACAACGAAAATCCAATATTAGCGTTTAATTTATTGTTTATTTTTTTGTTATTGTGAATTACCAGGGGTGTTAGTTAAAGTTTGCCGGTTTACTCATAGATGTCGCTAGAGATTTGTATACAGTTGTATGATTAGGCATCTATCTCATATTTTTCTATGGACAATAACCTTCAAAAATACACAATTCCATTCGGCCAAAATAATAGCATCATAGTTGTTCACCTCAGTGAATATATCGAGTTTCGCTCCAAGTAAATCGCATTTGCGGCATTCGTTGCTTTTCTTATTTCATAAAAAGAAAAAAGCAGTTGAATCTCATCGATTGCTGGTAGAAACTTATGGTGAACATGCTCCAGTGATTAGAACATGTGAGACATGGTTTCGTCAATTCAAAAATGAAGATTTCGATTTAACAGACAATAAACATCCTGGTGCAACGAAAAAGTTCGAAGACGAGGAATTACAGGCGTTATTGGATGAAGACCCAACCCAATCGCAACAAAAATTGGCACAAACACTAAATGTGACCCGAGGACGGGTTCGAAAGGAAATCTTTTCTGCATTGAATTGTCACGGGGGACGAAAAATGGATTTGTTTCGAGAACCCGAAGTGGAAAAAATCATGGCTTTCACCTGGTGAGGTCGGCCTATCGACTCCAAGGCCAAATCGCTTTGGCCGTAACACAATGCTCTGTGTTTGGTGGGACTAGTGTGGTGTGGTGTACTTCGAGTTATTAAAACCTTGTGAGACGGTGAATACGGATCGCTACCGACAACAAATTATCAATTTGAATCATGCGATGATTGAAAAACGGCCGGAATGGGCCCGAAGACATGGCAAAGTTATCCTATAACATGACAACGCACCGTCTCATACCTCTAAAGTGGTGAAGAACACATTAAAAGCATTGAATTGGGAAATATTATCACATCCACCGTACTCTCCAGACCTCGACCCGTCTGACTATCACCTTTTCGCATCGATGGGACACTCACTCGCAGAGCAGCGCTTCGCCAATTTTGAAAAAGTCCAAAAATGGCTCGTCGAATGGTTTGCCTCAAAAGAGAAAAAGTTTTTTTGGAATGGTATCCATGATTTGCCTGAAAGATGGGCAAACTGTGTAGAATCCAATGATCAATACTTTGAATAAAAAATCTTTGAGATTCCCTTGAGGATTAAGGGTTTTCTTTATTGAAAAAAACCGGCAAACTTCAACTAACACCCCCGGTATGTTCGAAATCCCCTAAGAGTTTGTAGCGAGTTCGATCTATAAGAGGATCATAAATAAATTCACTTAAATAACTATGTAATTGTATTATTTACATTAAGGGTGTGCAAAAAAAGCTCGAAACTTTGAGTCGAGTCGACTAGATTATTTTTGAGCCGAGTCGAGTCGAGCTCGAGTATTCTCGAAATGTCGAGGTATCGACATTTTCGAGCTACTCGAACGTTTCGAGAACTCGAACGGCTTCGAGTAGTCGAAAGTTTCGGGTTCTCAAAGACATTCGAGTACTCGAAAGTTTTGAGTTCTCGAAGACATTCGAGTACTCGAAAGTTTCGGGTTCTCGAAGCTCTTGAAATTAAGAAGAATTTCATCAAACTCGGTACTAGGGGGCTTTTTGAATTGCTAACAGTGATTTTAAAATCAAAAGTTACAATTTCAGATTTTTTATCCAAAGCGGCGAATAAATTTTTTGAAAATTTCAATAAATTGTCCGAATCGTACCCTTTCTTTTTATGATTCGCAACAAAAAGGTAAGTGTCAGTAAATTTATCGTTATAATTTTATATTTATTTATTAAGCATTGAATACCAAAATCTTATAGCCTTTAACATATTTAGAGATTGACGTTCACCCTTCTTGCTTAAAAATGATAAAAATTCCGGAATTTCTATCATTTTTAAGCATTAAGTGTACACGTAAATCTCTAAATATGTTAAAGGTTAAAATATTTAGATATTTAATGTTAAATAAATAAATATGAAGTTTAAACAATAAATTTATTGACACTTGCCTTTTTATTGCGAATCAAGAAGCCACATTTGTACAAAATAATTATCTTTCATAGTATTAGCAACATTTAACTGATACAAAAAAAATATGCCCGCAGTGCAACACATTCTTATTGCCCGCTACGCGCGTGGCTATTCACGTCAAACTTGGTTGCGCCTATGGCGCGCGGGTATGCGCGCACGCTTTGCGCTCGTTCTCGTACGTTTAATGCGTACAATTCTACTATATTTTTAAGATATCATAAATGACCGATTACAACTGAAATTAGGCAGCGTGTTAGAGCACCCTCTCACAGATTGATTTTAAATTGAATTATGTTGTTAAGGTTATGTGACGAGTGGGTCACGTGACCAGATTCCTACCTCACCTCCACTATTTTTATTTTCCAACTTATTTTCATACGAAGCGCCACATCGAGTAGAAAATTTGAGAGAATAAATAAGAAGCACTTAGAAAGGTGGGTCTGGTCCTAAATTTAAATTATGAAAAAAGTAACAAAAAAAATGTAAAAAAAAACTTTTTTTGTAATTATACACATTTAGAACCAGACCCACCATCCTTAGTGTTTCTTGTTTAGCAAACCAAATTTTAAACTCGATATGGCGTTTCGTGTGAAGATAAGTTGGAAAATAAAAAAAGTGCCGGTAAGGTAGGAATCTGGTCACGTGGCCTACTCATCACATGGCCTTAAATATGAAAAATAAGCGAACATGTATTTTTTTATTTTTTTCTAAGGTGAAAGTTCCGGAAGTTATGGCAATTTAAAAAATAACCTCAAATCCGACGTCGTCGCATAACAATTTTCAAATGACTCGTATTTTCTTAATTTTGCAATATTCTTTTATTATGTTTTGCTCATGTCACGTGGATTTTATTGCTATTTCTTTGCGCGTTGAGTTTTTTTTTCAAAAAGTTGTAAATTAAAAAAGTTATAGCTGTTTTTCGAAAAAATTTCAAATGCGATTTTCTCCGAAATGCCATTGTTTTTTTTTGCAGAAAATGTTTTCAGAAATAGCTGATTACAAGATCTAAAAGTTACGCTATACGACAATTTCTACTTCTAATTTATACAGGTGTACAAAAATTTAAAAAAATTTATTTAATCATGTATTTATGTGAAAAGCTTTAAATTAATAATTTTTAACTTATTCATAACGTTTTTCCACAAATAATACTAAATAATTTCAATTTTATTTTCACAGACTTTAAGATTTTAAAGTCTATTTTTTTCTCATTTTTGTTTTGTATTTGAAGCTTTTTAATAGATCTCGTAGAAGTTTTCGCAGTAGATTTTGTCGTTTTTGCAGTAGATTTGACAGTTTTGTCCTTATTTTTTTCTATTTCTTTAACTTAAACTAGTGAAATTTGTGCTGTTATAGATACAAATAGTTTGACTTCCTTTTTTTTTCTTTCGTAGTTTCAATTGACCCAATCAATCAAGCTTGCCCATGCATCTATTGCGTAAATTTTGACTTATACCTTGCGGGCCTTCAAAACTTTTTACATATTAGTAATTTAGAATTAAAAGATATTCATTCTGATGCTTTATCTGCGCTAATGTGCACTCCTGCTTTAGAATCACGTCATTTGCAAGAATGTTGTACGTTCTGTCCTGGTGTCAAAGGTATTTCCTTAAAGTTATTAAAAATATCAGATGAAAGTGCTGAAGAATAACTACGTTTACAGTATGGAATAATGGAGAATTGATTAAAAACGAGTATCAATAATTTCATCTTAGAATTTGCTAAGTGAGTGTTTAAAATAAATTTACATATTTGCGTAAAAGACATTTAAAGACATGTTATTAAAATACAAAAAGAAGTATCCGCATGTAATCCTCACCACCCTGTGATACAAAATTGACTTGGCCGAAAATTGGACTGTCAAAATAAACAATGCTGTGCAAAGCAATCATTGGGCCAATACAGTAATTTCTGTATTTACTGCTATTTGCCAACAAGGCAATTAAAAAAAAGTGTTTCTTTTATAAGCGACGATTGTAAGCATGACTCAGCTCACGCTAAATTAGCGATTAAAAATATTACTGAAAGCATGCAAAAGTTAAGGTCCCGGAAGCTGGAATTACAACATTGTAATATCGATGTGGGCACTATGGCATAATTTAGTGCTTATTTAGTGCTAATTTATGCTGCAGAAAAAAAATGGTGTGCCCGATAATTTTGGCCAAAAACATGTAGTAATGCTAGCTTCAGCTGAAGCCACAACTCCGGTGTGCAAAACTCGGAAACTATGAGTGGTATCTAATTTTCCTTTGCGCACGAATTTATTGCTAATTAAGTGCTCTGGATTTGCGCTATTCAAAAAATCTGGGCACTTTTTTTTACCAAAAACGTGTAGTAATGCTGGCTTCAGTTGACTCTGGTATGCGAAACTTGGGAAACTATTTGTGGTATATCAAGTTTCACTAATAGTTTCCGAGTTTCACATACCAATGTCACCTGAAGCCAGCAGTACTACACGTTTTTTGGTAAAAAAAGTGCCCGGATTTTTTGCAAGGCATAAATGCAGAACACTTAATTAGCACTAAATTCCTTCGCAAAGCAGAATTTTATACCACTAATAGTTTTCGAGTTTGGCATACCAGAGTAACCTGAAGCCAGCATTACTATACGTTTTTGGTACAACAAAAAGTGCCCAGATTTTTTGAATAGCATTTCAAGAAATAATTTTAATTTGAATAGCACAAATCCAGAGCACTTAATTAGCACTAAATTCCTGCGCAACGGATAATTTGATACCACTAATAGTTTCCGAGTTTCGCATAGCCCCGTGTGGAAAAATGTCCGGGCAATCTGGTTACAGGTCTGGCCCAGGTCTGGATTTATCTTGACTGTCTAGTCTGAAAGAACTGATCTGGCTCAGGTTTGACTTTATCTAGACCGTCTAGTCTGGAAGGTCTGTTCTGGTCCAGGTTTGGCACTGGTCAGCTAACCAAGAACGAAAAAAATTATAAGTTCCATGAGCAAATTTTTTTGACATACTTCACAAATAGTACAGGGTGTCTAAAATGATGAAAAATAAGAAATTCAAACTATTAAAACACGACTTTTTTCTATCACCTTGATAGTCAGGCCTGGTCCAGGTCTGGCGTTGATCAGCGAGCCAAGAACAAAAAAAATTATAAGTTCCATCAGCAAATTTTTTTGACATACTTCACAAATAGTACAGGGTGTCTAAAATGATGAAAAATAAGACATTCAAACTATTAAAACACGACTTTCTTTCTTATAATCTTGAGAGTCCGGTCTGGCCCAGGCCTGGCGCCGATCAGCGAGCCAAGAAAAAAAAATCTTAAGTTCCATCACTAAATTTTTTTGCATGTATTTTGTAAAAGTTACATTGTGTCTAAAATAATGGAAAATAAGAAATTCAAACTATGAAAACATGGCTTTCTTTTTTTATCATCTTGACAGTCTGGTCTGGTCCAGGCCTGGCGCTGATCAGCGAGCCAAGAAAAAAATCTAAGTTCGATAAAGTAAACTTTTTCTTACATTTCAAAAAGTTACAGAGCCTATAATGAAATTTTTTAAACTAAAAAAGTTTATAGTGAAATTTTGATATCCAAGTCATTAAAACAATCAAGTTTTCCCAGTAATTGTAATTCATTGCTTGGCCCTCGGCATGCAGACATCTTGCCATTTGACGTCACAACTTGAAGTATTCTGACAGTGCTTGGCTCCGACCTCTCGGAAGCAGTGCTAGTTTTTGTCGATCAAGTATCACAAACTGTCAAAATTTCTTATTATTTTACGAATAATATATTAATCCAGCCAAAAGTTAGCTGTAAAATCGGAGGCATAAAATGCATCAAATCTGTATTAAGTTATTAAATAAATAGTAAGTACAAACCTACTTCTTATCTATTATCAAAGAAAAAGTATTAGAAACTATAATTGAATTGACTGATTTTATTGATGGCAGTATATTTTTGACGCAAAATTGGAATTTTTACTGATTATATGAAACATGCATATGAGGTGTGTTCAAAAAATAAGGTGACTTTATGGTTTTCTCAAAAAATATTCATTTATTCCTCAATATTTATGTTGTCCCCTTCAAAGTAATCCCCCTCAGATATAATACACTTGTGCCCACGCTTTTTCCAATCTTCGAAGCACTTCTGATAATCATTTTGTGGTATAGCCTTGAGTTCTTTCAGCGATGCAGTTTTTATCTCCTCAATCGTTGAAAATTGATGTCCTTTCATGGGTCTCTTCAGTTTTGGGAAAAGAAAAAGTCACTGGGGGCCAAATCCGATGAATATCATTATTGACTTCATTCAACATTTCTTGAGCGATGGTCATGCGATGGATCTTTTGATCAAAATTAAGCAGTTTTGGAACAAATTTCGCTGACACACGTCTCATGCACAAAACGTCCGAAAAGATAGCATGGCATGAGCCAACCGATATGCCAACATCTTCAGCAACTTCTCGGATGATAATTCAACGATTTTTCAACACCATTTCTTCCACTGCTTGAACGTTTTCATGTGTTGTTGACGTGCTGGGACGTCCAGGGCGACGTTCGTCTTCGACATTCTCTCGGCCTTCTTGGAACAGCTTGTACCACTTATATACATTTTTCTTACTCAGAGTAGACTCACCGTATGCGACTGTCAACATTTCAAGAGTTTTAGAGCACTGGATTCCATTTTTCACAAAAAACTGAATGCAAACTGTTTGCTCCATTTTTTTCGAAAGAAGAAAATCGCCGAGCAAACCAAACCCTTCTGACCTTTTACGCCTCTGCCAGAGCAACAACACGAGCTACATAGTCAAAACTGTGAACATATCATCGTGACTAGTGTACCAACACAAAAAAACAAAAAATTTAAAACTTGAATGTATGTAGCCAACGAAAATTGAAAAGTCACCTTAATTTTGAACACACCTCGTATTATATATTTTTCTAGGAAATCATGTTTTGTTTTTTGAGCGTTTCCTCAAAGCGTATCCTCTAAACATGGACGATATGATACTCAACCATATAACATTAATCGATCAGCCATTAACTAGTGACTGACGAGCTGATAACTCGCGGCAGACCAGCCTATAACTAGCGGCTGACCAGACGGTCTGGCCTGGGTCTAGCCAGAAAAAACGTTACACTTTTGGCCAGGCCCAGGACAGACCATCTGGTTAGCGCCAGGACTGGAAACCTGGCGGTCTGGTCTGGGCCAGGCCAGCGCCAGAACATTTTTTCACACAAGCCGTAGTTGTAGCTTCAGCTGAAGCTAGCATTGCTACATGTTTTTGGCCAAAATGCCGGGCACAAAATTTTTTTTTCTGCAGCATAAATTAGCAATGAATAAGCACTAAATTATGGCATAGTGCCCAAATCGATATTACAATGTTGTAATTCCAGTTTCCGGGACATCAAAAGTTAATGAACTGTATTGTAATTGATGAAAATCAAATTTCCGATGGCGCAGGTATTCACTTCAAAAATCGTTTCCAAATACATGAAATGAACAATTTTACACACTATATAAAAAAGCTGTTTTCAGGAACCGGACACGGCAAAGGTCTCGAAAGATTTGACTTCTCGAAGTCATCCAAGTTCTCGAAAGTTTAGAGATCTTGAAGACATTCAAGTACTCGTAAAATTTCGAGGTTTCTGGAAAGCTCGATCTCAACTCAACTCGATTTGGAAGCTAACAAGCTCGACTCGACCAGTTCGAACTTCGAGTTTTTTGCACACCCCTAATTTACATATAACAATATCCTACTGTTTTTTAAATCCTGTTTTCAATGTAAATTCTTATAAAAGCAGGCCAGAATGTATGCGAAACGTAATCTTTGAAAATTAACTGATTTCAGAAATTAAAATCTGACTGTTCAATCAGTAGTTCCGAGAACAGGCTCCATTCTTTCGGATAATGGAATGAATTTGTAATTTTTATTTAACTTATTCATTCAGTAAATATCTACGTATTATCAGAAGCTTAGTTCTACCAGGTGTATACATATGAAACCGGTATTTCTTCAAGAAAAAAACACATTTATTTCAAGAGAATGATAACAAATATTTTATTCAAAGTATGCGCCCTC
>NC_046660.1:41411523-41423158 GCF_010883055.1 Belonocnema kinseyi
TGACAATATGCCAATTAGCACAAATGGTAAGTTCCGACAGTGCCTACAAGTGTGCCTACTGGCCGCTAAATGGCAATACCGGTTTCATATGTATACACCTGGCAGCTATGGCAGTTAGTAGAATTTAACTGATTATCAGTTATATTTTACTAATTCAAATTCAGAGAGTGAATTTTCATGATATTGATGAACGTGTAAGGGGGGGGGGGAGGTCTAAAGCATGTCGTATGTGAATTTAATCTTTTAAATTATTTGTTTAAAATATTCTAATTAAATATATTTTGGCTGGTGAAATTACTTTTTATAATGTTATCCCTTGAAATTTTCGAATTCCTGTGAATTATTTTGAAAAGTAGTAAATTAATTAAAATTTTGTAAATAATGTTATTGATTATATCATATATTATCTCTTAAAATCCCTTAAAAGCGATTGAGCTCTATAGAAATCCTTTGAAAACTGTGGAAATCCCTTTAAATTCTTCAAAATCCGTGAAAATCTTTCCAAATCTCTTGAAATGCGCGTCTTACACTGTAAAAAATAATTGTACATTTTCCATACGGAAGTATGGCATTTCTCCCATACTTTTGAATATCCCATACAAGCTTGGAAATTTTTCGTTACTCACTTGTAAATTTCGCATACATTTCAAGAATCCCATACACTGGCATGGAAAAACTTCCAGTCATGCATGGGACTTCGATGCGCGACGGCAGAATGCGCAGCCGAGTGAAACGTGCATGTGCTGTAACTATGGTGAATAGACAAGGAGAACAGTATAATACAATAATGTTGTCAAGCGTTTATTCATAACAGTTTCAGGGCACACTTGAGAAATATTTCGGAGTTGTTATGTAACAATCAAAGTGAGTGAAACGTTGTGAGTGCAACAAGATACAGTGTAATCAGATATTTTTTAAAAACGAAAAAGGAAGCAACAGTAGAGAGAAAATTCGAGAAATACGAGGTAAGTTGATTTTGTTTGTAGCGATTAAGTACAAAGTTGTAGCAAGCACTGCTGCAATGCAAATGTTACATTTATGTAACCTTCATTTACATTTGTGTCCTGTAAGTGGGGGGAAGACTTTTTAAGAGAATATTTCTAATTTTTTGCTTATTTTTCTGTGTGTTGTTTCTCATAGAGAAAGCTTTGCAAGTGGAAAATATATATTTTTATCAGTCTTCCACATGTCGATGCAGCACATTCATCTCACTGTAGCATCTTTTCCGCTTGCTAAGCGAAATTTCCGATTTCTTATAAGGAAAATATGCTACAGTTAGATGAACGAATTGCATCATAGTGTAATAGATTGGCAGAAGAAACTATCTTTTAACTATCTTTTAACTTCAAGATTAGAGTTCTGAGTGTCATTTTTTGAGGTTATGTTAAAGATGCTGACATCAAAAATTTATTTTTGATGTAACAGACCGTAACAAAATATTTCTACCCCCCCCCCCCCCCCCCCCTCTTAATGTACGTCATTCTTAGTCTCTAGAAATATTTTGTAAGTTATTACTATTATTATTATTCATTCATTTTTTATATTCCTGATTTTTCCTTGACCGACGTTTCATTTATCTTGATCATTAAAATTTCAATACCAGAATTTTCAACATACAAAGATAAACTCCAAAGAAAAAAGTGTCATAGTTTATATGTCAATAAAATAATGAAATTTAAGCAAACAATTGAAAACCTAAAAGACGAATTTTCATCCAAAAGATTTTTCTCTTAAGGAAGAAATAAAAGTTTATCGAAATCGTTGAAACTTGAAGCCCAAGAACAAATTTTCTGTACAGCAATTGAAGTTTCAAATAATACAAATGACCTTTCAGAGAAAAATTAATTTGCAACGTAACTGATGCATTTTTACCCAACAAAACTGAAATTTAAAAGTAAGAAAAATTTTTTTATTTTACCAAAAAAGGAGGATTGTCAGCTAAAAAAGAGCACGATTAAAAAAATGAAACAATCATATTTTCAGTTAGAAAATTAATTTTATACTCAAAATAAGGTTAAAAATATATAGAGGCTAACTAAATTGTTACATTCTCAAGAAAATGGTTAAACTTTCAGTAAAAAGATGAATTTTTACTAATAGTATAAATCTTTTAAAAACTCTTTAACAATAATTTTTAACCAACAAATTAAATTTTCATTACAGAAAAAATCAAATGTCTACTAAAACATATGAATTTTCAAATAAAAGAGTTTAATGAAACTTCTCTTTAAACAGATAAATTTTTGTTCGAAATTCTTTTTTAATAGTTGAATTTTATCCAAAAAAGATTTTTTCAAACAAAAAGGAAGAATTAAAAAAAGTTGAATTCTGTTAGAAATAGTTGCATTTTTATCCAAGAAAGATGAAATTCTACTAAAACAGGTGACTTTTTAAATAAAAAAGACAAATTATAATATTATGAGTTAAATATTCATCCAAAAAGATTTAACTTGTTTTTCTTTTAACAAAAATTTTAATGAAACAGTTTTTGGTAGAATTTATAGCCTTCTATCGAAATCCTCGGTAAAATTGAGTAAATATCCAATTTTGATAGTCCATTTTTACAAAAAACCCGCATTTATACAATTTAATAATGTTCTATTGAATTTTCAATATTATCCATTAGGTCAATTCATCTCAGAATTTATTATTTTGGTGATATATTACAATAAGAAGTAATACTGTATTCAGTTTTCAATGAATCATGCTTTGTTTGTCAATTTTCTTAAAAAACGAACGTACGGTTTTAAAAGATCAACTGAATCAAGATGATGTTTTTATTTGGAAGGAGAGTACATGTTGGTTCTTCCAAATAAAAACATCTTATTTTATTTATTCTTTTCAAAATGTAGTAAATTACTATAATATATTGTTGAAATCCTAGAAATTCCTGAAAATAAATTGTAATTCATTTCTCTAGAAACAACTTTAAAATCTTGGTAAAATCCTGGAAATGCCTTTAAAATTCTTTGCAATTCCTCGATTTTTTCAGACCTAAAATCCTTTAAAATTACTGATTTGCATTTACTTATTCGCATTTGCAGGGATTTTCAAAGAATCAGTCCCTAAGGGTGGGCACAAAAAATGGAAGAAGAAGAGGAATCTACATAGATCAATCATGAAGTTCATAAATTGATGGACCGTACAGGAGAAGAAGCAGATTTTGTCGCTAACGAGACAAATTTCCTTCAATAATAGTAATATTGTACATAGTATATTTGATTTTATATTTTTCTCTACATTTTAAATATGAATAGGCTTTTTGATATTTTTTAAGGAATTGCAATGTAGTATAAGTATAGTTTTAGATTCTGCCAATAAAATATTTTACAATTAAAAAAAAATTCAATTGTGTTAATGAATATTTGTATGGGAAAAATTCAAACAAGGCATGGGGAAAATGAGCACTTTTTCCAATAATTTCATATAGGAAAAATTTATCCCGGTTAAGAGTAAAAATTTAAAAAATCAACAATATCCTATGCCGAGGAAGCAACTGAACCTCCATTCACGTATAACAAATGTTTAATCATAGCATCTGCTAGTACGTGACTCATTCTAAAATTCCTTGTGCTCTTCAAACCCTTTCAAATCAAAGACGCATGCGATTACTTCGAGAATAAGTTTAGATTTATTTTAATTTAAATGTTTTCTCTAATTTTAAATAAAATCGAATATAATAAATATTTTTTAATCTCATTTCGATCATTTTAAAGGTGAATTTCTATAAAACCACACTAAGTTATCACTCTAAAAACTTTCGCTTCAATATTGCATCATATATAAGGTTGAAACAATAATGTTGGACAAAGTTTAATATTTTTTCTGTTGAAAGAAATATGTTTGTAACATATATAAAATCAACAAACCCCAAACCAACAAGCTTCAAA
The DNA here is from genome assembly GCF_010883055.1 of Belonocnema kinseyi. Classification (NCBI taxonomy): domain Eukaryota; kingdom Metazoa; phylum Arthropoda; class Insecta; order Hymenoptera; family Cynipidae; genus Belonocnema; species Belonocnema kinseyi. Next base: position 41,415,414 of record NC_046660.1, read on the forward strand.
CTCACAAATTCCAAATACAAAAGCTCCATATCCACAAACCTGCAAACCCCAAACGTACAAAACCCAACCCCAAACCCACAAGCACCATATCCACAAACCTGAAAAATCCAAACCAAAAACTTGCAAACCCCAAATCCACAAGCGCCATATTTACGCACTCACAAACCCCAAACTTCAGAACCCAAATCCACAAAACTCAAAGCCACCAACCTCAATTCCACAAATCCAAATACCTCACATCTTATAATAACAATTTAGAAATTGGTATAATTTGGGGTTGGTGGGTTTGGGGTTTATACGTTTGTGGATATGGAGCTTATGGGTTTGGGGTTTATACGTTTGGGGTTTGTATGTTTGTGGATATGGAGCTTGTGTATTTGGAGTTTGTGGGTTTGAAGCTTCTGGATTTCGGGTTTGCGGGTTTGTTGATATAAAGCTTGTGGGTTTGAGGCTTGTTAATTCGAGGTTTATAGGTTTGGGTACGAAATTTATGCAGAAATTCCAGGTTTTTCATAAATTTTTTTATTGTACTGCAAAGCCTGACCTTCTGGCTCAATTCTGCGAATGGATTCGTGTTCAGCGACTCCAAAAACATAAAGTATACCTATTAGAATCCCAGCAGACTCCCAAAACCATTTTGTGGTCCTGTGTTATTATTATTATTCTTAAAAACACAATCGAAACGTATATAGATAGATAAACGTTTATTTTTAGGCATGCTGGCGTAAAAAAATTGACTTGCTTACACTTACATTTTTTACAGAATTTCTCTATAGCTACACCTCTTAGAAATTAACATCCATCCACACCTTATATCTAATCCGCTAGCTTTTATAGCCTAGCCTTCCTCGCTTCGCAGATTTGGTTAACAGGGCAGTTGTTAGTTTTTATAAAAATATCACTAATTAATCATTTTTCGTATTCTAATTATTAAAACATCTTAAAATATATATTTTTTAACTTCTTTTGTATGATAAAAATTAAGTATTTATTAATTATAATTGAAAGTGATTAAAAATGCATGTGTTTATAACACAGTTCATGTAAAATTCACTTAATTTTTTTAGTCAAAAAATCTTTAACATGAATTATACCAACCAAGAAGATTAATTTTTCATCGAAAAATACGAATTTTTAATAAAAATACATGGATTTTTAACCACATAGACTTTTCAACTAAAGGCTCTTTTACATTTTCCGTCAATCGGTTCGCGACCGACCAACATATCGAAATATCCATTCATACCTCCGGAAAATTAGGTGAAATCTAGTAATATTTTAGTAATCTTTAAGTGAGTTTTAGATGATAAATGAAATATTAATAGACTTAACTGAATTTTCCAAAGGTGTAGATGGATATTCCGATATGTTGGTTGGTCGACGAAGGATTGCCGAAGGTGTAACACAGCCTGATAAAAGATAAATTTTCAACACAAAATGAAAGTTACGTATTAATTTAAAAAATTAATTTTTTACAAAAAAAAGAATTAAAAAAAAAAAGTTAAATTTTCAGCTAATATTTTGCATTTCAAACCAAACATAAATTTTTAAAGAAGAAGTTCAATTTTCAACCAAGTAATAAAAGTTTTAACAAAAAATCAATTTTCTACCAAAAGATACGAATTTTCAATAACAAAAATTAATTGTCAACGATATAGTTAAATTTTTCTAATCCAGTTGTTGAATTTCCAACCTAGAAGTAAACAAAATTACAACAAAAAATGTAATAACATAGTTAAATTTTCTAGAAAAGTAGATTATTGTTCTGTCAATCAGTTGAATTTTCAACCAAAATACTTGAGTTTTTAACTAAAAAAGATACATTTTTAACAATTAGTAAATCTAATAAATGTTCATTAACGTTCAGAGATGGTTTCCAAAAATTACAAATATTTTCCTAACATTCCTAATTGGAAACAGAAATATAAGTTGTCGTGAGCAAGTTAGAAATCGATTTACAATTATCGACCGATGCCTTGAGACGAGAAGTTTCTTGCATATGTATATTACATTTATCATGTCATTATACCTATTTTAATTGCGGTATTATTTTGTAATTTAATAATCTTCATTAATTTATGTTCATCAGTGTTCGATTACATGTGTGCTTTAAGGTAAATATTGTGCTATTAACCCTTAAAGGGCACACTTCCGTAAAATTAAATAAAGATTTGGTAGATTTTGTTAAAGCGCAAATAAGTCGCTGGGTATTTTAGACCCAGTATGCCATTTCAGGGTTAATTAAACATAATATGCAGGTGGGCAAAGCGAAAAATGGGCTCTCTAGAAATAGGTTCAATTACAATTAAGATCCTTTAGAACCCCAAGTGTGACATTATTTACAGCTCATTTATCGTTTTGGGTTCCTTTTCAACAAGTGGGGTTCATTTTTGTTTCAGCTCCTTTGGAAGCAACAATTTGTTCCAATGGAAACCTCAGTTCTTGCTGTGTTAAATTCCTAATAAATCCAGTTTTTAATTTCACTATAAATTTGTAGCATTTGCCTTAACAAAATATGCTATATTAAGACTATATGTGAATGAAGTTTATATGTAAATGATTAAGTATGTATCTAGGTTCAATAATATACTTAATTAAATGTGTTTATATTAACATGACTCATATTTTCTTTCTTATTTCAATCCGTAGGCGTAAGATTTAGCGCAGATGTTAAATTGCATGCGACTTTGCAGAAAACAGTGAAAATCGCATGTCAGGTTATATGATGGTTTGAGTTGTTTATTGCCACAATGTGCTACCTCTAAATCAACTTTAAATTAAAATAAATTATCACAAGTGATCTGTGTAATTTAAATGTAAATTATCTAATTAAAGTAATTATTCATATATTGCAATATGAAACAATAATGGTGGTGCGCCAAATCAACCCAAGTGTACGATAACTTAGCGCAGGTGTAGTTCAGAGAAACTTTAGAGAAACTACCATTAACCCTTTTTTATGTATTTTTTTATTAAAAATTCTTCTTTTACTTAGCATGATATAGCCAATATATGAAGCTAACAAAAACATATTTTTTCAGTAATTACGGTTGTATATTTTTCTTTTGAATTAACTTTTTCTTTCAGTTGCACCATATTACCCTTCTCTCATCTAAAAATAATTCCAAGTTCAAAAAAGTTAATTAAAAAAAATAAACATCTTAGTAAAAAAAAAGCAGTAGGAACCGTTGTTGTGCTTTCCTGACAAAAATTAGCACAATTTTAACATTTTGGAAATTTTCATTCTTGACAATTCTAGGTCAAAAATTCATTCCATGTTCAAAAAGTTGAGTCTATTAAAAAAATATAGGTCTGAGCGAAAACAGAGTCTATTTAAAAAATACAGATCTAAGTGAAAATGATGTCTGGGGTTAGTTGGTGTGCTCATCCTAGTATAACTCCGCACATCTTTCAAAGTTTTAAAATATTTTTGTTTAGAATTGTTGATTTTCTCGAAAATGGTTCAAAAAATAAAATTTTGACTTCACAGGAAAACCATAATGTATTCTTAGCAGCGATTTAAGACTAATCTTTACCTGCAACAAAAATTACCTTTAAAAAATAAGATTTACGCATAACATGGAAAAAAGTTACAATGTCAACTCTATTGAATCTTGTTTTGTTCCCATGCAAAAAAATTCAACTTTATCTACTTGAAAATTACCCACAACAAAAATTCACTTATGTTTTTTCTGTGTTATGGCGCGTTCTTGTACATATTTTGTGCTACCCAGTACAACTTTTGTTGTTTTAAAAAACAAAATAGCGGTGCTAACCATAATTATTATATATTATTTGCTTGAATCAAACAAATAATTTTTTAAACATCAATACAAGTTATTCATACTAAATTAATATTTAAACAAAGTCTTCATTTAAATCAAACAAACATTTTGTTTTAATCAATAAATCTGAATATGCGGAACATGTATTGAAATTAAATTTTTTCTTAATGGAAATAAAGAAGTGTTAAACTAACAAAATTCATTCAAATAAATATTTTTGTTTGAATAAAAAAACTCGTTTTCTTAATGAAGGGTCCACGGCTGTGAAGAAAATATCAGTAGAAATATGAAGAATACAATATTTCCTTGAACCAAGAACATTTTTCTTGATTTAAGAAAGTGTTTCTTCAATAAAGTACAATTTTTTAGTACAATTTCTTAGGACAAGCCAAATTTTCTTGTGTCAAGAAAATATTGTCCGCTCATCGTCCGTATAATCGTACATATATTCAAAAGTTTTCTTGATTCAGCAATCTTTTCTTCTGCGTAGAAAAAATCGGATTTCAATCAATTTAATAAATTCACAGCAAAATATCGTCTTCATAAATTGTTTGTCAAATGCGGACACATAAAATACATGATAGATAGTGAAGAATAGAATTTGAAAAATTCACTGTAAAAAACAGAAAAATGTACTGCATTTATGTAATATACAATATACATGCTAGATTCTATTGCTGATTGTTCAATGTATAGATATTGAAAAATAATTACAGCGAATCCGGTTTCATATTCGATCTGCATTTAAGAAACCAATCAGTTACGTCTTCCCAATCTTAATTGTTAATCAAAGTTCATTTGTAATTTTTATCAAGAGTGGAATCAGGAATAGACAAAAAACATCATTTAAAGTCAAATAAAAGTAATATATCTTAAAGTAAGTGAAGTGCTGTAACAATTTATTGTATAAATGAAAATTTAGATGGGAATAATTCCGTACAAGCATGTACGTATCTTACGTCAAAGAAAATCTCAGCTGGCATATTAATAATGCATGGACAGGTACATTAACTTGTTTGATTTAGTAAAAAAACTAAAATCATTTTTCCACTATTCCAGTCAAAGCATACATACATGATCATACGTACATGGTTAAAGCTAGCTAATTGGACATTTAATCCTTGTTTGGAGTTATTTTCTCACAGATCATTTAACAATGTCAAAATGTTAGAAATATTTTCAATTTCAGTATAATATATATATATAAATGTATATATACTCTAGAGGGCAAGACACCCCTTAAAAGTTTCCATTTCCAAAGAAAGAAAATCCGTCATTTTTTTCGATATTCGAAAAATTGAACTCACGTTCCAGGGTTTCACCAAAACGTGCCAATTTTTTTGGGGATTGAAGATGAGTGTCTACGAAATAAAACCATACTAATAACTTTTATTTCCAACCTACACTCACCCTCCCCGCGGCGACCCAAATATGACCCAAAGATCGAAAACCCACATTTTTACATATGACACAAGAACGCCAGTTTACTGGCTTTTAATTTAATGGTTCCAATAATTGCTAGCCCACGCACTCACGCAGTTACACAGCCATGTGTCAGTGAGTGGTAGCCGTTTGCCAGTGTACGGCAACGTCAACAATGGGTCCCCACAAGTTTACAATAGACTGCTTACGTTTCCAATGACTGATATAGTGGAAAGGCCATTACGAAGCAACCCCTGAAACTTCCATTATATTGGCGTTCTTGTACATTCTTACTTTTTAGCAATTTCCGTCGTCTTTTTCATACAAATAGTTACTAATGGTTCACCATGACTTTGAAACAATGTTCAATTGTTTCAACAAATGTATATTATTTAAACAATAACACAGCCACACAAAAAAAGTGTGCGGCTCTGGTAACAAGACACACGTATTCCTATGGATTTTGGGGCGCTGAATTTAAATTTGGTATCAAAAATCACCCACCACGTCATGGTTGAGCCATAACCTCAAAAAATGATGAAAAATCATGCACTGAGGCAAATAAATTTCAAAATAATGCCAGTGATGCAATTTTTCACTTGAAAAACATGTCGACAACTGTGAAGGATCAATCCTTGCCTGGTATCAACTTATTTAACATAACTTTACCCAACAGAACCTGACCTCACCTAACCTGAATTAACAGAAATTTATTGAACTACACGTAAAGCTCTGGAAGCATATTTTCCCAGTAGCAAATGTGTGCTACATGGAATAGGTCAACTCGAGCCTAACCTAGAAATAAATCTAACCTAACCTCATGAAACACAATTAAACTGATTGTGTTGTCCCGCTGTGTTTGCGGTACTGTTTCATTCAGCTTCGGCTTAACCTACATAGAGGTTTAACCTATCCTAACCTAACAAAACCTGACCTAACCTAACCGATTACGCTTGCAACCCTGTTCTTGCGTATAGTATAAATATATCCCTTAAGTTTAAAAAAAGCAGAGAAAAATTTTTTTAATAAAATTCTTATTCATTTGCATGTTTAAGTTACAGTTCTACATTTTAATTGACACAAACATTGTCAGGTTAATTGAAATGGGGTCAATTCTACTTGTAGTTCTAAGTTTCTTCAAATGAGTAATGTGCGTCTAAATTTTGAACCACCTGTAGTACAATGAAATGAATTTTACTGTGTTACAACGGGAACACTTAAGTTGTGTTGCGTTAAGCAAAATTTCGTTAGGTTCTGTTAAGTTAGATTCATTTGTAGATTAAGCTCGAGTTAACCTATTAAATATAGCACACATTTAAGACTGAGAATCGTACGCTTGCATTGCTACACGTGTGGTTGAATTTCATTCAGCTAGGTTAGGTTAGGTCAGGTTTTGTTAGGTTAGGATAGGTTAAACCTCTATGTAGGTTAAGCCGAAGCTGAATGATACTTTACCGCAAACACAACGGGACAAAATAATGAGTTTAATTGTGTTACGTGAAGTTAAGTTAGGTTAGGTCAGGGTTTTTTTAGGTTCGGATAGGTTTGACCTCTTTGCAGGTTAAGCCCAAGCTGATTTAAACGGTACCGCAAACACAACGGGACAACACAATCAGTTTAATTGTGTTTCGTGAGGTTAGGTTAGACTAGGTTAGATTTATTTCTAGGTTAGGCTCGAGTTGACCCATTCGATGTGGCTCACATTTGCTACTCAGTGCTACTCACATTTGCTACCTCAGTGCATGATTTTTCGTCATTTTTTGAGGTTATGGCTCAACCATGACGTGATGGGTGATTTTTGATACCGAATTTGTATTGAGCGCCCCAAAATACATAGGAATACGTGTGTCTTGTTACCAGACTCGCGCACTTTTTTTGTGTGGCTGTGTTATTTATTCCCCAAAAAAGGTCAGAAAAATCATATTTTCTGATTGAAGTGCAATATTTTGTCATTCTCTGGAGTGGTAAATTTTTCTAAAAACATCATGTAAATATTTGAACAATCAATTATTGTTTATTTCCAAAATTTCTAAAAATTGTGACAGGGATGCCCACTTTTTTCAAATTGATAACCTACGCTACTTTTAGTTGAATAATTACATAATTTGATACATTTTTTCTAATGTTTAACCAATTTCTATTTGTTTAAACAATCTTTATTTGCGCAAGCAGTTATTTTTCGATAACTAAAAAAATGAAATAAAATATAAGACATATATTTAATTACGATTTTAAAAGAATTCTTGGAAAAGTAATTATTTAACAAATTATTATTGTTTGAACAATTCAAAAGTGGTAAATGTATTCTTTCTATGCACAGTCAGAAACATAATTATATGTGTTCTATTTTATTTCATTTTTTTATCTATCGAAAAAAATGCTTAAGCAAATAAAGATTGTTTAAACGAATAGAAATGTATTAAACATTAAAAGAATTGTACGAGGGTAGTTCAATAAGTCCTTAGAATGACCAACAGATGGTGCGCGAATCGCTCCAAATCATCTGTTTTCAGTCAGCACCACTCCCGACTAGATATA
>NC_046660.1:41423258-41450249 GCF_010883055.1 Belonocnema kinseyi
ATAAAATCAATATAAATTTTTGTATATTAAACTTCAGGCTCATGCATACATAGAAAAAAGAAAGTATGTATGTATATGAACTTCTGTTTTTACCATAATTTCAGTTTTAATTGTTGCATCAAAAAGCATCTTGAAACGATTAAAATGACCCACCCTCAAAAAAAATCTAGTTATTTTAATCCAAAATTATGGTTAATCTGACTAGAAAATTCCAGTTAATTAACTCTGGTGGATTTTTTCTGCTTAAAACCATTTTGGTGAATATTTCTGGTAACAGAACTGTTGCGATCTTGTGCCTGTGTACAGAAATCTGTCTGTTGTCTCACATCATGTTGCTGGATAGATCAAGTTACGCTTTGTCGTAAATGTCCAATTCTCGAACAATGACGATTTTTTAATTGCATTTTCAGTTATATAAGTAAAAATAATTATACAGTGAACCGTGTTACCGTCTTAACGAATAGTTTCAGAAACAGAATGCATCAACAAAATGCTGCTTTTTCTTCGAGTGTCGTATCTATCAACATTTATTAATATATTCACATATAGATTATAGAGACTACATTTTAGCGAAGTGCAACATAGTTTCTTGCATTCTGTTATAGGAAACTTTTGTTAGATTTTTTTTTTACCATGTAATTTTAAAGAGTGTTATGAACAGTCCATGAAGGTAGAAAAGAATCGAAAGTCGGTAATCGAAAATCGATGGGTATCAGAATATCTGCTAGAGCTTACCAGAGAATCTGGTTAAGTTTACCAGAATATCTGGTTATGTTGACACCAGAATGTTGTATTATTCTTAAGCTACCATAAAACTGTCTAGTAAAGATCTATGGGTAACTTTATCAGAAATTCTGGCTGAATTTACCCGAATTTCTAGTGACATTAACCATAATATTGTCTACCCGAAACTTCTGATACTTTTAACCAGAATTTATAGTAAGGGCATATTTTAAATTCTATTCTATATTAACATTCTATATTTATATTAACATATTAACATTCTATATTTAACATTCATAACCAGAATTTTTTTCTGAGTGCAGGAAATACGATATTGATACGATTTTAATTTAATGTAGAGACTATTTAAAAAATATTTCAGAAATGTTCAACGCCCTCTGACCTGTTCGCAATGCTTCTTTGACTGCTAACCGGATCATTGCTGGACCATTAAAAAAGCACACTGTTAAACATTTCTGTTGGAAACTTCCACTAAAAGTACCATAAGTTTTTTTTCCAAAACGTAAGGTAACGCTACAATACAAAATGTGTTGTAGTTTCTGAATGCTGGCATTGGTAGAGTACTTCACAAGTATTGGAATTTTATAATAAATATCCAGTGGCCAGTAACTCGACACATGTGGAAGCAAAAAATTAAAAAAAAAATACAAATCATTTCTGAGAAGACTTATTCCTGGCAAAAAAAAATAATTTTCTGATGGAGCCAAAACTTTTGTTAGTGTACATAGTATATAATACGTGTCTGTACAGAATTAAAGGAATTCATGGAATTTAAGGAATTCGTGAATTTCATAGAATTGATGGAATAAAAAGAATTCAAAGAATTCCTTATGAAGTCCGGAATTCACAGATTTGATGGTATCAGCGAAATTCATGGAATTCACGCAATGCCCGGAATACAAGAAATTCACCAGATTCAAAGAATTAATATAATTTAAGGAATTTACGGAATATATGGAATTAAAAAAATCGGGGAATTTAAGGTATTTTCGGAATTCAAGAAATTCGCCGAATTTACCGAAATCAAAAAAACTCACGGAAATCAAGGAATTCACGGAATTCAACGAATTTACGGAATCAAAAGAATTCACGTAACTCATGGAATTCATAATATTTAATAAATTTACGGAATGAACGGAATTCACGGAGTTTATAAAATTCGAGAATGCATGGAACTCACGGACTTTATGAATTTCACGGAATTCATGGAGTACATGGAATTCTTTGAAATCACGGTTTTCATGGATTTCACGGAATTCATGGAAATCATGGACTTCGTGGAATTCATTCAATTCACGGAATTTAACTCATTCGTAAAATTCAAGAAAATCGTGGAATTCATTGATTTCACGAAATTCAAGAAATTTAATTAACTAATGAATTGCAACAATATCCATGAATTCACGGAATGTTTGGAATTCATGGACTCCCATGAATTTCCTGAATTTCATAAATTCCGTAACTTCCTTGAATTCCCATAATTTCTTGAATTCTGTGAATTCTTTCATTTCCATGAATTACGCGAATACCATGAGTACCATGCATTCTGTAAATTCCTTCATATTCATAAATTCTGCAAATTCCTTTAATTCTTTGAATTACACGAATTCCATAAAATAAGAGTATTACGTGAATCCTGTAAATCCCGCGGATTCCTCTGATTCAATGATATTCGCAAATTCCGCGAGTCCTATGAATTCTATGAATTCTATGAATCCTATGAAATCCGTAAATTCATTAAATTCCGTGAATTCCATAAATATATCGCATTCCGTAAATTCCGCCAATTCCACGAATTTCGTGAATTTCATATATTCCATGAATTTTGTGAATTTCATAAATTCAGTGAATTCTATAAATTCTGTGAATTTCCTTCAAGTCCGTGATTTTCTGGAATTCAATTAAATAATTCCGTGAATTACATGAATGTCATAAATTTTGCAAGTTCCTTTAAATCCATGAATTTAGCGAATTCCGCGCGTTTCGTGAATTCCTTTAATTTCTTGAATCTCATGAATTACGTGAATTTCATAGATTTCGCGAGTTCCTTGAATTCCATAAATTTCGCGAATTCCGTGACTTCTGTACCATTTCACGAATTCCGCGAACTCCATAGATTTCGTTAATTCCTTAACTTCCATCGATGCCATAAATTAATCTTATTCCGTGAATCCCGTAAATTCCACGAATCCTATAAATTCCGTTATTTCTTTCAAGTCCGTGAATTCCTCGAATTCCATGACTTAATTTCGTGAATTTCATGAATGTCATAAATTTCGCAAATTTCTTTAAATTCATGCACTGAGCGAATCCCGTGATTTTCGTGAATTCCTGTAAGTCCTTGAATTCCATGAATTCCGTGCATTCCATAAATTTGGCGAGTTCCTGGAATTCCATGAAGTTTTCAAATTCCGTGACTTATGTAAAATTTCACGAATTCCGTGAATTCCATAGATTTCGTGAATTCCTTCATTTCTAGTAAAGTTTGTCGCAACGAAATTTATTTTTCGAGTTTGTTTGAATGAAATAAATGCTTTCTCTGATATATAGGGCCAAAGAAATGTTTTATTATTTTAAACCAACTTTATTTGATTCCAACACACCTTTCCGTTTAGAGAAAAAAAGTTATGCCTAGGTTCAAAGAAATAATTCCTTTGGCGATATTTCTTGAGCAGAAAGAAATATTTGTTAGCAATAAATGTTGAAATTACCAAGTCAAAGAAATTATTTTTTGGGAGCTGCAAACATAGTTTCTTTTTTTTCACACCCTTCGAAAAATTTTCTTATTTCAATTCAATCGATTCTTTGAAATTATAAATACGTAGTAATGTATCCATATGTCAATCCAATAATTTAGTTTTATTTGTATGGAAGAAATATTTTCTTTCAGGTAAATAATTATTCATTGAATTCGAAAAATATTTATCCAATGATAAGAGTTGAGATGATGATTGCCAGCAAATAATTCTATACATTTAAAAAGTATATTGAAAATTAAATATTGATCTAATTCATTAGAAGAAATTGTCGTTTGAATGGAAAATTTGCAATGTCGAAATTTTAATCAATATTTGTGCGAGCCATGGAAACACTTTTTTGAAACAAATACATTTGGGTCATTGCATTGAATAAGTTTTTTTAAAGCTTCATTTTTGTATATTTGTTTCAAATTCATGCTTATTTCAGTGCAAACAACATTTGTTTGAATTTATTTATTTCAACCAAAAGACAACTTTATACCACGAATTTTCAAAAACACAGTTGAATTTTCGACCAAAAAATATTAGTTTTTTTTTAAACTTGCATTTTCAACAAAAAATTCAATCTTAAGCAAATTACTGGAATTTTGAACCAAATACTTAAATTTTCTACCTACGAAGATGCATTTTCAACCAAATAGAAGAATTTTCAAATAAACACAAAATTAGACTTCAAACAAAAACAGTTGATATTTTAACTCAAAGAAACTAACAACAAAATATATTTGAATCTGGACTTACTTTTTCCGAGATTAAACAACGCGTCACGGCGGTGGGTGAGAGGAGCTGCAGGGGTGGAGGTCACTCAGGATTGGCAAAACAGAGAATTTGACTGTAGTTGAGTTTTTAACAAACAAAAAAAAGTATTTGAACCAAAAATGGAAATGTTAAATTTTCAGTGAAAAAAGTTATTTAAAAAGAATTGAATTTTCAATTAAATAGTTCAATTTTTTCAACATATATGTGTAAAACAATATTTATTTGAGGGAAATAAATGTAATTATGCACTTTAAATGGAAGAAAATAATTTATTTCAAGAAAAGAAATGTTAATAGGATTATGTTTGAAAATTATTTGATTCAAAAGTACGAGATATTGGTCATAGGCTAATATTTCTTTGAATGAGAAAAATGCCCAGCGATTATTATAGGAACAAAATTTGAGGTATTTTTCAGGTTCTCCAGTTCAACAAATCAAGCCATTCCTAGGTCCATTTTTTCACATGAAAAAGTAAAATAGTTGTATATTTACAAAATGAGCTATTTTATTTTTTATTGGACAGACATTTTTAAAGATAGCAGAACCATAAATGAACAAGTTCTTAATTTTTGCGAATATAAGACGTCTTTATGAAACCTTTAAGAATATTGTGAAATCTTTTCAAATCTTTGTAAATTCGTAAAAATCTCTTAAAGTATTTAAAATCTTTGTGAAATCTTTGCGAAATGTATTTTAATCTTTCTGGAATCTTTTTTTAAATCTTTGTTCGGGAAATATTTTGTATTCGTTCAAAGTCATTGAATTTTTAAAAAATCTTATCTAATTTGTTTAAACCTTACGATGTTGTTTAAAATCTTCGAAATTCTTGAAATATTTTGATGTCATTAAGAATTCCTTGGAATATTTGTAAAATATTTCTGAAATCTTTTTTATTCGTATTAAATAATTGGAATATCAAACATCTTTGTGAAATATTTTCAAATCTTCTACAAAAAATTGAAATCGTTTAAATCTTTTTTATGTTTGTAATCTTTGAAATAAATAAATAAATAGAAATAAAATAAAGAGAGACTTTAATATTGTTAGTAATTTTATAAGTTTTTAATTTCTTCTCCACAAATATAAAATGTCCAAGTATACATTTTTTGGTGATGACCACTAACAAATTATAAAAATTATTAGTTGAAAATTTCGATGAATTAATTCAGTTTCAGAATTTTACAATGAACCATGGCCATACAACTGAGTTTTTCGAGGGGTTGACTAAGCGGTTTTTGAATATACGCTAAATTTTGAAAGATGGCAAAAACTTCTAAAGATTTCATAAGATTTCAAAATAATTCACAGATTTAAAAATATTTAAAAGGATTTTGAACATTTCACAAAGATTATATGGATTTCAAAGCTTTAAAAAAGGAATGCACATCATATTTCAAAGATTTCACGACAATTTCGCAAAAATTTTAAAACCTTTAGGATTCAAAGGATTTCACTGATTTGAACAAGGGTAAGCCAGACTTAAAAGATTAAAACATATTTCAGATAGTTCAATGATTTCAAATATTTCGAGAATTTCAAAGAATACAGAAGATTTCACAAACAAAGATTTAGGAGAGTTTTCAAGGATTTCAAAGATTCAAAAAGGCGTTTACACTAGATTTAGAAGATTTCAAACAAAAGTGGCCAACACTTCATAAATATTTCAAGGATTTCAAAAATTTGAAACAGGAATGCATATCAGATTTCACGACAATTTCGCAGAAATTTTGTAACTTTTAAAAGATTGAAAGGATTCCAAAGATTTGAAAAAGGGTGTGCAGTACAGCAGACTTCCAAGATTTCAAAATATTTAAGATAATTTAATGATTACAACGAATACAGAAGATTTCACGAACAAAGATTTCAAGAATTTTAAACATTTAAAAAAGCCGTTTTCACTAGATTTAGAAGATTTCAAAAAAATTTTATAATGATTTTAAGAATGTCGAAGATTTTAAGAATGTTGAAGATTTGAAAAATACGTGTACACGAGATTTCAAAGATTTCATAAAGAGCTTAAATATTTCACAAAGATTTCAAAGCATTTCAAAGATTTGAAACGATTAAAACTGATATGAGAAGATTTCAAACGATTTCAAAAAGATTTCAAATATTTTATTGATTTCAAATCAATATACAAGTTTTAACCAAAGATGAATTATATCTTGATAAATAGAAAAACTTTTGGGTAGCAAACTTCCTTCTAAACAAAATGTTTCATTTATAATAGACTAAAAGATTTAAACTACTTTTCGGATTTCCATGAAATAACTGTTTAAAAAAAAAAAAAAATAATAATAATTCAAATTCAAAGTTCTCGTAAAAAATTCAAGCATATTTCCAGATTTTCAAAATTTTAAAATCATTCTAGGAGAATTGCAGGTTTTCAAGGATTTGAAGGTCACTGGACACTCTGAAAGGTAATGAAATACAATAATATATATTGCAGTCAAAATAAATTACTCATGGTTCTAAATGAATCTGCCATGAATGAAAATTAATACTTTTTTGACTTCTAATTTAAATTCCTTTTGTTTAACAATTCAATTTAGTTCCTTTCTGACTAAAAAATTCGGTCTCTCAATTCTGGGTCGATAGCCAACTCTAAATGATCCCAGCTTTTTTATATGTGGAAATAACGAACAGCGATTGGATCAATGATGTAATTCCTTGCTCCTTTTCTTCATACAATGGATTTTACTTTTAGAAAATATACACTTGATGAAAGAATATGTCATCTAAAATCATTTGAATATTTAATAGAATTGAATAATATCCTAATGATAAATTAAAAAAAAGTTATCGAGTTTTTAGAAAGATGGCCCTGCAGCAGTTAAATCATAACTTAATTAGTTTAAAAAAACTTAATTACAATAATTTTTTTATTTAATTAGGGCAGACGGGGGTATTACCGAGACCTCAAGAAAAAATTTTTAGGAAATGAAGAACATTAATTTGTGTGCTTGTTATATGGTAACGAAGATGAATTCCCAAAATCTTAGTGCCTGGCACTGTTAACACCAGTATTTCTGTCTGCAAAAAATAATGAAAAATTCCATTTTCTGGTCCAACTTTGCAAGATACGCAAAAAGGTGAATGAACTAAAATTGTGATCCCAAAAAAGATCTATCAATTTGTTAAGAATCACTTCTTGATAGGATGCAGAGTTTTTGTTTTATAAGTGAAAAATAATATTGAAAATTTACAAATTAAATTTTTGGAAAAACGAAACAAGTTACGAAACAAAATGATCTAACAAAAAGGATTTACCCGAAAAAGAGCTACAAATTTGTTTTGAATCACTTTTTGAAAGGGCGCCTAGTTTTGGTTTTAATCATACAAAGATATTAAAAATTAAAGTAAAAAATTTGTGGAAAAACGACAAAAGGTACGAAAACGAATTCATAGATGAAAGTTGTTCACCCGAAAAAGATATCCAAATTCGTTATAATTTATTAAATTCTCATCATTTATGATTAGAAAATTATTGGAATTGTTGAAATTGACACTACAACATTCAAGTTTTGAACCAAAAGACGAAAAATACAAAAAAAAATTCTTTAAAAGAAATGATAGTTTTTGAAAAATCCTGAAAAATTTTTTAGTGATTTTTCAATAAGACTCGTCATTTTGTTTGTATTTATCAAAAGTAGTATGCAAAAAATCAACAATTCCTAAATTAAACGAAGACTCCAGATTTGTAAAAAATCCAAGAGAAGACTTGTAGAATATTTTTGTTTTATCTACATAAAAGAATATGAAAATAAAAATCCTATTTTTAGCATAAAATTGGAGATACAGAAAAATTTCTGAAAAAAGGATTGTAGTTTTTTATTTATTTTAAGGTAGTTTAGAAAATATATATTTACAAATGTCTATCAAAAGTCGAGCGCGTAGCGCGAGTGTCACGATGCAAATGTGTACTTCAAAACCTACAGAGCTTTGAGCAACTTAATCTATAAATATACTTTATTAAGTAGAAGCTTCAGAACACCAATACTCATATCAATACTTCGATCTAAAAGAGATCTTTTTGATGAAGTTTTATTCAAGCATTCTAAATGCAAAGAAGAAATATCCGAGCGCGAAGCGCGAGACTTAACAGACGCGCTTAAATTTGCGTGCGAAGCCCCAAAAGAGGCCAGATTTTTACCTGGGGATTAATCTTTTTTTATTAAAAAATACCTTTCTTGTTTAAAATGCATCCACTCTGCGTTAAAATCAACTGATTTTTTTCAATTCGACGTCTTAGGTTGAAGACTTAACTCTTTTGTTGGACATTCGTCTTTTTAAGTAGAAAACTTATCTTCTTTGTTAGCAATTTATCTATTTTGTTGAGGATTTAAATATTTAAAAAAAAAATTTTTTTCGTTGAATTTGTTTTAAAACTCTTTTTTGTTTTTGTTGCAAAGTAACTTTTTAGAATTAAAATTGGACTATTCCATGTTTGGTTGAAAACTTAATTTTCTTTAGTTAAAAATTCAGCAATTTTTAAATTTAATAAACTTCGCTGCATATTACTTTGTTAATTAATTATCTCAAGAATTGTTATGACTGAACAAAACAAAGGTATTTGCTCTAGAAGAGTACTTGCATCATTCATTGAAGCTGATATGATTAAAAGAACTGTACCAATGATGTCAAGAAAGTGAATAGATGTTTTATACAAAAAAAAGTTCACTTCGTTTCTAGAAATTAATCAGTTCAAAAAAATGTTAATTGTTCAAATAATGCAGTTATATTCGTTAAGTGGAATTCATCTTTTACTTGACGAAATACAGAAGTATGTGCTTTAAGGCAAGTACGTGCTTTATTCATTCGAGCCTTATCGATGAAATAAGTATTTTTTCCCATAGAAGTAAATTATTTTTTTTTAGTGAAAGCATTTATTCTTCATTTAACAAATTATTCTATGAGATTAAACAAAATTCTAATGTTTATATAAAGTTCTTAATTTCGTCCTAAATATTTTATTCAGTAAATACTTAAAAGAAAATAATCTATTCATTAGAAAAAAAACTTTCATTGAAACAATAGCACCCATTTTTTATGAGAATAAATATCTATATTGAAGAAACAGAATATGAATTTGCGAATATATTTCTTTGGTTACATTAACGTAATTATGTATGTCTATAAAATAAAATCATTCGAATTAATTAAATATTTATTTATTGCTAACAATTGATTTCATCGAGTCAAGACCTTTACAATCACAGAAATAATTTTCTTGAGTGTATGAAATCATTATTTTAAGCCAGAAAATATGCCCAGAGAATCCATTTCTTTAGATCAACAAAAGATATGAATAAATAATAATTACTCCTGTATATAAATTCTAAACTTAACATATAAAAGCACTATTTTGCCATTTTGCATTTTGTTACGATTTGATGAAATTTGTTATACAAATTTTTGTATTCAATTTCTTATACCTCGGTTTTTACAACACTTTTATTTCAAAATCTCATATATTTACCAGGGTAATTTAATAACATTCTAGATCCCTCGGTGATTGTCTCATTTCAGAAAAAATTTTAATCTTTCCGAGGACGAGGAATATCCTTCTCAAAAAAATAGGTGTGTAACGAAAATACAGAAAGCATTGTTGTCGCTATTTGTCGATGACGATTTGGTAATTTGAAAAACTCGAAGAAAAGAATGCTGCAAAATTCAAACACACAATTAAGAATTTCAGTTTCAATTAAAAGCCAGTGAAAAAGAATGTTATATTTATGGGCATAATAACACTGACAAAAGTGTAAGATTTATTAATCTCAAATGTTTTTTCGTTTAACCACAGCCAGACATATTCAGCAGAAATAAAATTTCCATGTGACATGAACAAAAGTAACTTGATTATCAAATATTAATCAAAACTTGTATTTTTTCAACAGGTGATAAATTATCATTTTTAAATATTTTTTTGCATTATTCAAATTGAAACGTTTATTTCTGAAAGCCAAAACCTACTCAAAAAGACCAGTTTTAAACAAAAAATAATTAATTAAAAAAAAAGAAGAAAAAAGTTAAATTTTTAAGCAAAGAAATAAATTTTTAATAAAATAATGAATTTTTAAGAAACAAAAACTGAATTTTTAACCCAATAGTTGTATTTTTAACCCAAAAATTAATTTTCTACCAATAAAAGACAAATCTTTGTCAAAATAGATGAAATTTTAAAGAATTACAGAGCTTTTTCACCAAATAGTTGAATTTTCAAGTCAAGAAGATAAATGATGAACAAAAAATGAAAAATTTAAATTTTTAGTTAAAAAAAATCATTTTTAACAAAAAAAAAAAAGAAAAGGAATTTTCAACAAAGTTATAATTACATTTTTAGACAAGGAAATGAATTTTTTAATAAAATAACAATAAATCTTCAACCAAAAAAAAGCATTTTTATTTTTTAACCCCACAGTTGAATATTTAACCTAAAAAATACGTTTTCAAGAAAATAGATGAATTTTCAAGGAAATAGTTAAATTTTCGAACAAACAGATGAATTTTCAACCAAAAAGATTATATCTCTATCAAAAAAGATAAATTTTCGACATAAAATGGTATATTTAATTTTTAAGTTAAAAAATTAATTTTTAATACAAAAAAATGTCATTTAGAAAATAAATTTTTAAGCATATATATTAGTTTTAATAAAATACATGAATTTTCAACCAAACTTTTAAATTTTTAAGGGAATTTTGGACCTAACAATTAAATTTTCAACCTAAGAAATGAACTTTCAATTAAAAATATGAATTAGTAACCAAGAAGTATAATGTTTTGCCACAAAAGATAAAGTTTTAACAGAATACAAAAATTTTATTTCAAATTGATGAATTTTGGAAATAAAGAAGATAAAATTTAAATGAAGCAGAGAAAAATTACATTTTCAGTTAAAAAAATTCATTTACAACCAAAAAAGCGAATCTGCAACAAATAACATAAATTTGTAGGCAAAGAAATTAATTTTTAAGTAAAATAATAATGAATCTTCAATCGAAAAAATGCATTTTTTAACCCAACAGTCGAGTTTTCAACCAAGAAGATTAAATTTATATAAAAAAATATACATTTTTAATAAAAAAGGAATAGTTAAAGTTTCAGTAAAAAAATGAGTATTCAATTAAAAACAAATTTTTACAAAATAGTGGAATTTTTTATCAAAGAAATTAATTTTTGACTAAGATTATAAATCTTCAACCAGAAAAATAAAGTTTTAAGCCAATAAGTGTATTTTAAACCTACCAGGTGCATTTTCTAGTAGAAAAGAAAAAATTCTCAACACAACAGATGGATTTTCAAGGAAGAAGATTGAATTTCTATCAAAAAAGGTAATATTTCGAAAGAAACATGAAATGGGTAAATTTTTAGATTAAACAATGAGTTTTCAATTTGAAAACATTTCAAACATAGAAATTAATTTTTAATCAACGAGATTCATTTTGTACAAAAGAAAAATGATAATTTTAACAAAATACATTAATTTGCAAAATTTTGAATTATGAAAGGAATTTTGAAACGAATAGTTACATTTTAAACCAAACAGCTAAATTTTTAAGTAAAGAAGATACACTTTGAAGCAAACAACGAACAATTACATTTTCAGTTAAACAATTCATGTTCAACAAAGAAAAATACGAACTTGTAACAAAATAGGTAAATTTTTAAGCAAAGAAATTATTTTTTTACTAAAATACTAATAAATCTTGAACAAAAAGATGAATTTTGAACCTAACAGCTGAATTTTAAACCTATAATCTAAGACACATTTTTTTTAAAAATAGGTGAATTTAAAGAAAAAAAGTTCAATTTTTTACCAAACAGAGGAGTTTTCAAACAAGAATATTAAATCTCTATAGAAATGATTCATTTTAAATAAAAAAAGAATAGTTAAGTTTCCAGTTAAAAAAGTGAATTTTAAATTTAAAAATACGAATTTTTCAAAAAATGGTGTTAAATGAGCAAAATTGGAAAATGATCAGAATTTTTTGGTAAAGAAAGAGCAATTAAAACGCGCGTTGCGCGTACAATGTTCTATTGACATTAAATATGAATAATTAAAGTGAATAAACTCTGACTAAAAGTAATTTCTGAAATTTACAGAATTTTTTTAAATAACATGTATGTAACTCCTGCTTCACTAATTCCAGTAGAATAATGAAGTTTTCTCCAAACATAATAATTTCCAATTTGAAGTATTTTTAAATACCAGGAATTCCGACGTATGTACTTGGAATATTACTTTAAAATAAATTAGTTTGCAATTTGACGTGCAGAAATATCTTAAGTAGTTAATATATTCTTAAATGAATATATATTGCTTCACGTTTAAAATATTTCTTTTACCAATTTTAATCTTCTTAACGTTCATTCTTTAAAAACAGACAAGTCTATAATTTACAGCATATTTTAAACTTGAGTTGCCTCAATTTTAAGTCTTGGTTAATTCAAAGCAATTTGGAATACTTTTTAGGTCCTAGTATTTCCTATATAAACTCGAATCTTTTCTATTTGAAGTCTTATTAATCGAAAAGTATTTCTGAATATTTTTTAACTGAACTATTTTTAAAAGAGAAAACATTTGAATTACAAATTTTGATAAAATTTGTGTTTTTGATAAAAGAGTATTACTTCTATGTAGCATTGTTTATTCTTGAAGCCATTCGCATTAAAATATTATCCAATTTCAAACTTATTTATTTTGTATTTTTAAATTCTAAGATTTTTAATTTGGAAATCTTCCAAATTGACTTTTTTTTACTCTTGAATATGATTAACTCAAATAGCTGATTTTCAAAAAGTGTTTCAATTTTACATTCCTACCATTTTTGAAAGATTTATTGCATACTATATAAATTAAAGCACCCAAAGGGGAACTTCTTTTAATTTTTAAAATTTAAGTTAGAAATGTTTTTAATTCCGAATTTTTTAATTTAAACGCAATATTTTTATCTTTAAATAATTAAAAAGTTCAAAGATTTCTAGTTACAAATAAATATTCACGCTAATATTTTCAATGCTCTAAACTGAAAAATGAATGAATGAATTAATAAATATTCAAAATTATATGTCTTTTAACAATTTTAAGTTAGAAATATTACAAAATTATTTTAATTTTTGTTTGTGTCAAATTCAATTGTTTCAAATTGTTTATTTTTGATTATTTGTTTCATAATTGCACAGTTTATATAAATGTTCAAATATTTCTAAATACTTTTTCTAATTTAAACTGTTTAATTTATAACTAATTCAGAATCATATTTTAAAATTAATTATAATTCAGTTTTTAATACTCGAAATACAGTTCAAATTAAAAAATATAAATTAATTTATATTTACAGGTGATCAACATAAAACATTTGTCATTCAAAATTTTTTATTTCAAATGCTTTAAATTTTAAATTGCTTAGGTTATTAAAATTGCATTTGAAATTATTTAAATTGAAAAATGTATACTTCAAAATAAATAACTAAAACGGAAAATGTTTGAAGTATAAGATTTTACAATTAAGAATTACAGACTGAATGATTTTATGATTGAAAAAGTTAAAAATTGAATTCAACATTAAAAAACAGAGATCGAGACGCAAGTTTTTGAGAGCATTACATTTTTAAAATTGTTACTACAAAAATTCAAAATAATAAAAAATCAAACCAAAATTGATGTTTTAAACAATTAGTTTTATCATACAGAAATTTTTTCAAATTACGGTTTACATTCTTCTACTTTTTTATAATTTCAAACTAAATTATGGATTCTAGTACGATAAAGAAAAAATTCAAATAAACGAAACGTGCTGCCATCTTATTACGTTACTTCGAACAGTTGCTTTGTTTATACGTTGTATAATATCATGTTATCGGCAGAGTAGAAAGTTACCCATTATCGATAATATACCATTTTATAAAAAAGTACTGAACACAAATTGCAGCTGAACAAACCGAAATTTCTAGTTATATATGAATTTGCTGCCAAAAATTCCGGTTATTTAAATTCATTTTATTGAAAATTAAAAATGCAGATCATTTTCACTAGAATTATGCTTAAATGTTGAAAATTTTTTTAGAAGTTCCTCTTTTACATACTTTTTTAGCGTGCAGAATCAATTTTTATTTAAAAAATAGTGAATAAAAATTTTCAGCTCATAATGCTCTAAAAACACGGGAAATAGCGCGATCTTTCACGAAAATAAGGGACTAAATTCTTTTGAATAAAATAATTGTAGTTACCATATTAAATTCAATATGAAGCGAATTTGCAACAAAGTAGTTCAGTTTTCAACCAAAGGGATCAATTTTCAACCCAAATGATGAATCTGCAACCAGAAAAATGAATTTTAACCTAGTGCAGTTAAATTTTCTGCAAAAAAGATTTTTTAAACCAAATATGTAGCTAAATTTACAATTAAAAAATATCAATTTTGAACCAAAAGAAGAATAGTTAAATTTTATAATAATTAAAAAGATTAAGTTTCAACAAAAAAAAAAGATTTTTCTGCAAAAAAGTTAATTGTTCAACCAAAGAGATCAATTTTCAACTGAAATGATGAATCCTCAACCAAAAAATTTTATTTTTAACTAAGCAGTTCCAGATTCAACAAGTTATAGCTGAATTTTGAACCAAGTAGATTAATTTTCTATACTAAAAAAGCGACTCTTCAACAAAATACAGTAATTTTTAATAAAAATATCAAGTTTCAACCAAAAGTGGAATAATTAAATTTTTAGTTAAAAATTATGAATCTTCATAAAAAAAAGAATGGGTAATAAATTTGTTGAACTTTCAAGCAAGTATAGCTGATTTTTCAACACTCAAGATACATTTTTTACTGAAATCATGAATCTTAAACCATTAAAATGAATTATAAACAAAGTAGTTATATACTTTCAACAAAGTATAGTAGAATACCTTAATTAAGTTAGACTAATTTTCAACCAATAAACATACGTTTTTAAATGCAAAGGATGAATTTTCATAAAAACACTTGAGTTTTTGAGCTAGAAAGTCCATTTTTATTAAGCAGTCGACTTTTGAATCAGAAAAAAATGAATTTTGAACCAAGAGAAATGGATTTACAACCAAATAGTTGCCTTCAAACAAAAAAGGCGAATTTAAACAAAATAATTTGAATTATTAACCAAAAATAGAATATTGAAATTTGCAATTAAAAAGATTAATAATCCACCAAAAAATACGAATTTTCAACAAACTACTTGAATTTTAAATGAAACAATACAAAGTTTAAAACACAAGAGATGAAATTTCTAAAAAAAAGCTGAAGTTTCAACAAAAGTGTTTTGAGTTTTCAAGCCAAAAAGTCGAATCTTTTAGAAAACTGTTAACTTTTAAATTGGAAATAATGAAGTTTTAAAAATGACTGTTTTATCAAAAAATATGAACTTTTACTCCAAAAAGACGATTATTCTATTCAAAACAATGAATGTAGATTAAAACATTTGAGTTTCAACAACAAAAAAGAAAGACTTTCTAACATAGTTGAATTTCAGCCACCAGGATGTTAATTTTTAATCACGCAAGATGAGTTAAAAAAAATTCTGGTAAATGATCGATTTTCAAATAAAAATAATTAAACACCAACAAAAAATTGTTTCAATTTAAATTAAATAGATTAATTTTTAATCCAAAAGGATGACTTTTCAACAAAGTAATTAAAGTTTACATGGAACAGTAGAATTTTTAAACAAAAATATCAATTCTGAATCAAAAATATAATAGTATTCAAGCGAAGAAACGAGAAAACGGTGAAAAGAGGAAAGTTTCTTGAAAACAGGGTGAAAAAATAATTTAAAATAATTGTTTTAAATCAAGTTTTTATAAAAAAATATAATAAAAAGAAACAAAATAATTCACTCTGAAAAAGGGACTAAAAATAAAATCGCGGAGCGTAAATATTCAACTTTCTTTCTCATATTAGTGCAATCTTCACGCCAAATACTTTTATTTTTATTTTAAAAAATTTTTAATTATTTTTTTTTAATTTACTATTATTATTATATTATTTAACCTACCCTTTCAGACTGAATTTTTTTGTTACTTTGTATTATATTATAAAACAAGCTTTTTTTAAATGATTAAAGCATTTTTTTTAAATTACTAACGCATATATGAATCCATACACATAAACATACACATGCACATACACACATATACATAAAATGCGTAAAAAATTAAAAATTTTGAGCCCCTGAAAAGAACTGAAAAAAATGAAAATACTTTTTTTTAAATAGGAAAAGAAATACTTGTACGTATACCTATATAATAAATAACATTGCTCGACATTTTGGTGTGAATCGCGGGTCCAAACGTTAACTTCCTATACGTCATAGTGACTGAAGAATGACAAGTAAGGCCGACAAAATAATTAGTCATAATTGCGTAAAAGTAATTATCGGACAATTTGACGTCAGATACCAGCGACCAATGGGACTCAACGTTGATTATGCGAGCCTCCTGAATAAGCCAATCCGAAGCGAGCAACACAGATGTTCAATGCAGCTATAATAACTACAAGCTACACAAAATACATTATACAGGTATCCTATTGATATTTATTAAACAATTGGTAAACATGCTCCATGAACTTTGATATTAGAATATTTTTTAATAGAGAAGCAGCGTCAATGGAGATTTTTCATGATTTGAAGCACTTGTTGATCGCTATTAATGAATCAATATTGCTCATCAATGGCAATTTAATAAAGATTTATTTTTTTTGTTCTCTTTCAAAGTTTTTTCAAGAACATTTTTCTGGGAAGATGTATTGAGATTAAATTTAGCTTCAGAACATAAGGTTTTAGTCGCCTAATCAGGGTGGTCACGCAAATTAAAAAAAATCGTGGCTTTTTCCTGGTTTTCTCGGTAAAAAATGATATTTTTCCCGGTTGACTTTAGAGTTTTTATATTAACAATTATTCAATACTAATTGGTTTATTATATAATTTTTTTCAAGAATTAGGGATTTATTAACTTAAAGGTCAAATATATAATGTGAATTTTTGTAAAAGTGATTTCAGGCTAGACAGCTCAAAATGCTCTCAAACAATAATGTAGGTATCATATTCCCAAGATTGTAAGTCCAGATATATTACATTTTCAACAAAATAGAGGAATTTTCAACTCAAAAGGACGAATGTTTAACAAAAGAATTAAGTTTTCTATAAAAAAAATCGAATTTTTTAGAAAAATTTTGAACTCCAAAAGCGGAATTTTTAACAAAAAAAGTTCATTTCGAAATAGGAAAGATAAATTTCGAGACAATCAGTTGACTTTTAAACTAAAAAAATAAATTACATACGCATTTTCTTTTCAAACAGATGTTTCACAAAACAGTTGAATTTTCGACAAAAAAAACTTTTTACGAAAACAGTTCAATTTCAGAATTTGTAATATAATTATTAAATTTTCAACCAATATGTCGGATTTTGCACTAAAAAAGATTAATTCTGGAACAAATATATGATAAACACTTGTCAATAAAAAAAAAGAATTTAACTTTCAGCAACAAAATCTGCCCGCCTCGTGGGTACATTCTCAATGCGCGCTCCGCGCGCGTCTGTTGACTCGTGCTTCGCGCTCGGATATTTATTCTTTGCATTTGGAATGCTTGATTGAAACTTTATCAAAAAGATATCTTTTAGAACGCAGTACTTTTGTGTGTTCATATTCTGAATTTTCTACTTAATTAAGTATAGTTGAAGATTAAGTTTCTCAAAGCTCTGTAGGATTTGAGGTATATATTCTCATCGTGAAACTCGCGCTGCGCGCTCGATTTTTGACAGACATTTGTAAACATATTTTGTTCAATATTTGTTTTTCGTAACTTTGTTCGTGTTTCCACAAATTTTGTATTTTCAGTGTTATTTTTTACGAATCAAACAATAAGTACGCGTACCATCCAGAAGTGATTCTTAAAGAATTTGTAGATCTTTTTTTGTATCACAATTTTGGTTAATTCATATTTTTTCGTATCCTGTATAGTTTGACCACAAAATGGAATTTTTGATTTTTCATTATTTTTTGTGCAATCAAAATTTGAATTTTCGATTTTTTTAGGAAATCCAAAAGGTTGTTATGATCTTGTAGGGCTTTCAAAAATCAATGTTTTTCTTTTCTTGACCTTTTGTCATATCGAGCACGGTTTGGCTTAGAATTTTGGTTTTCGATTAATTTATAAAATTTTGAAAATGCTATAACTCAGAAAATTTTTTTTTATTAAAAAAGTCATTAGGATAAATTTTTTGACTTTCTGAGTACTTTGAATAGCCGTACATACAATTTTTAAATATAAAAGAAAAGTGGTCACGACAATTTTCAAAATGCGCTCACTTTTTCAATTTTTATCCAAAATGACCGGTTAATGAACTCGTCCTTTCTTTTAGGACCTAAAAATGTGTGCCAAAGATCGATTTGATTCGTTCATTTTTTTCGAGGGTTATCGTGTTTACTTATGGACGGACGGACAGACAGACGCCATCGTAAGAACTTGATTTTTTGAGTCAGGGGCTCTCGAAACGTGGAGATCCGTTGAAAAACTGTGGTGTTCAATTTCAGACAATTCTAATACTTACTCAATCATAAATGATTGGAATGTAAAAAAAGATGAGTTTTCTACGAAAATACGAATTTTCAATCCAAAGGAACGGATTTTCTATCCAGAAATACGCATGTTCAACAAAACTATTGAATTTTCAACGAAATAATGACATTTTTCACCAAACAGTAGACTTTTCAAATAAAAAAAATGAACTTTTAACCAAAATGATTAATTTTCAACCAAAAAGATGACTTTTTAAATAAAATAGATAAGATTTTCAACAAAATCAACTTTTAACTACCACTCTCTTTCCCCTACTTTCCTTCCCCAGTCATCGCTTTTCCTCCCCTACCCACCCTCACTAAGCTGCGAGCCTTCTCTTCACTTTTCTCACTACTCACACTTCAAATCGTTTTCCTGCTTCCCCTAACTTCCCCACCTAATTTCCCTTCACTTTCTCTAATTACCCTCTACTCATTTCCTTCCGTTTTTCCTAAATTCTTCTACTTTTCTCTCCACTACTACTTCTCCTCACTTGCCCTACTTTCAGCTCACTTATTCTACTTATCCTCCCCTCATTTCCTATCATCATCCCTTCCCTCATTTCTTCTACTTCCGCTTGCTTTATTTGTCTTACTTTTATTACTTTTCCTCCCTTTATTTCCCCTCATTTCCCCACCCACGACAAGTCTCATTTTTCTTAGCTCTGCCTCATCTCTTCTACTCCTCCCTACACTTCCTATCGCTTTCCCCACTTCCAATCTCGTAATTTCCCTTCACTCCCCTTCTCCCTATCTCCTTATTTCCCGTAACTCCCCCACCTTAATTTCCATTCATTTATCCACTTCACCTCCGCTTTCATATTGATTCCCCTACTTTCCCTTCCCTCACGTACCCTGCTATCTAACCCTCACTTACCTCATTTCTCCTACCTCTCTAATTTACCTAATTTTCCCTACTTCCCCAATCTCTTCTCGTTGTCTCTATTTCCCTTCTCTTCCTCCTTTCCACTCCCCTCATTTCCCCTCATCTCCTCTACCATTTACCTCATATCCCCTACTTCCCCTTTCAACAATTTCCTTCACTTCACACACTTCCACTACCTCTACTTCAACTAATGCCATTTTGCTGCGCCCCCTGCACTTTCTCCACTTCCCCTCCACGCCATTCATCTGAATTCCCCTACCTTTTCCAACAGTTCCCTGACATCCCTTACAACCCACCATCAATTCCTCTCAGTACCTCTACTTTTCCAACCTCTCCCTCATTTCCCTTACTTCACCTTTCTACATTTTCCTTATCTTCCCCCGCCTCTACGCCCCTCACTAACCATCACCTTATCCCCCCACTTCTCCAACTTCCATTCCACTACTTTCCCTCCCCTAATTTCCAATTACTTTCACCACTTTCCTTCGCTGCTTTAACCCTTATTACTTCCCATTCTCTTATTTCTCCGCTTGTTAAAAAGAGTAGGACGGACGTGTGGACAGACTAAGACCAGACTAAAACTATAAGGATTTCTGCCCGGCGCTACGAAACTCTAAGGAAATGAATTCTAAGCAAAAGGGTTGAATTTTCAGCCAAAAGAGATGAATTCTGAAACAAAAATATAATAGCGAACTTTTCAATATAAAATAATTAACTTTCAACGAAAAATAGTTGGATTTTCTTATTGGGTTCTATAAATTTAGTTCTTATTCAAGTGAAAAAACAAGAAAAAGTGGAATTTTCTTAAAACAGGAGCAAAAAGAGGAATTCGTTAAAAAAACGGAGAAAATAGGAATAGTGAAAATAATGTAAAGTCTGTAATTTAATAAAGAACAGTGAAAATTATGCGTGAGAATGCAGCTGATGTTATTTCAGAATGTAATTTTTAACATTACGCAAGAAAAGGGCCCATTTTCTCTTTCGTGATTTACCTCGCTGAAGTTTGCAACGTTTTGAAAAAACGAATTGACAAAAAATTTTATTGAGCGAGACCTAAAATTTGAAAGTTTTAAATAGGTTTATTTGATGACCAAAGGTACCCGTAAAAGTTTCAACACCCTATCTCATCCGGAACACCTTCGTTTTCAACCCCTAACATACCGAAAAATCGGGAAAAATCCTCTAACATCCAGCCCTAAAATTTTATGCTTCAGAATCGTTCTACTTGATGTCCAAAGATGATAAAAAAGTTTCATTCCTCTATCTCATCCGGAACACCCTCGTTTTCAATTCCTAATATATTGAAACTGGAAAAAATGCTAAGAAATCCCCTAACTTTAGACTTTAGAGAATATTCGCGATTTTGTGATCCAGGATCTAAAATATAGATTTTGAATTTTCAGTAAGAATTCATACATGAATCTATGTTCTGCTTTGTAACATCATACTTTTATGTCCCCGGAATGACCGAAAGTGAGTAAATTTTATATTTAAAGATAAAATATATAACACTCTCCAGCTTCAAATAAGTCTTACTCGAAAAGCGGATATTCAATCTATTTTCGAAACATGTAGAGTATACCTCAATTATAACCTTATCATGCCAATTAATGCTACTCAAATATGTAAACTTAGGTTACCTTTAAACTTAGCCCCTTGCTGGACCCTATACAACTTACGGGTTCCGATCACTGTGAGCTAGTAAATCTATATCTATACCTCTCTCTTTGTGTTTAAAGTCCAGACAAGCCAATAAAATGAGATCAATTTACTTGTCCCTTACAGGAAATCATAACGTATATAGTTGAAAGTTTGACTGAAGGACATGTCTAGGAAATTTTTATCATGTAACAACGCTGCAGATTAAACAATCACTCAAACAAAGTTTCAATTAAAAAATAGATCGAATGAAGAATACCGCAAAACTTTCCCTTACCATACAAAATGTTTTTCAATATGAGGGTGACCGAAAAACTTTACTTTCAAAATTCTCTGATTTTTCCCTGATTTGGCTCTGGCGAATTCTTCATTTTCTCTGAACATTAACATTGAAAGACCAGAATTTTAAATTTGTAAAATTTGTAACATAGAATTTTTTACAAGCAGAACAAAAAAAAAATCAAATGAAAATTTTTAAATTTCAATTTTATTTATTTCAACCAAAAAAGATGACTTCTCCAAAGCAAAAGGTGAATATTCAATTCAAAAGGGCGTACTGTCTGTACAAACCCAGTGGACACAACATTTGGCGACTTCTTTCTGACTTCGTTACGACATCTTTACGAAGACTTTACGACATCCTATGTCCATGTCGTCAAGGTGTCTTTACGATATCGTAAATAAGTCGTATGATCTGACGATGTCTTTACAATATCGCAAAGACACCGAAACGACATGGACATAGGATGTTGTAAAGTTGTCGTAAAGATGCCGTAACGATGTCGTAAAGACGTCGCCAAATTTTGTGCCCACTGGGAATAGACAAATTTTCAACAAAACAGTTGAATTTTCGACAAAAAAGATTACTTCTTAACAAAATGCTGGAATTTTCAAGAAAAAAAAAATAATTTAATTTTAACAAAACAGTTTAATTTTTAAGCAGTGCTTGAATTTTCTATCTACAAAGTTGAATTTTTAACCAAATAGTTAAATTGTCAAACAGTATGATTAAACTTTACCCGAAAACAGTTGCATTTTCAACCAAATAGTTCAGCTTTAAAATGAAAAAGAAATTTTTTCGGAATACAGTTGAGTTTTGAACCAGAAAATTTGTATTTTCAACAAAAACATGCATTTTAATCGAAAAAAGTAATATTTGATATTTCAAACAAAAAATATGTAATTTCTACCGTAGAAGAGATAAAACGTTGCACGAATGCTCATTAAATGTTATTATCAGAAATTTTTAAATGGTCTAAAACGCGGAAAAATAAAATATTACACGAAGAAAAGATGTAGTCGATTTAAATATAGTAAAACCCTTTAATAGCCCGCCCTTCTATAGCCCTTCCGAGAATTGACGCAGTGCCGTAGGTAGGTATAACAGGAATTGCGAGGGGCCGCGGTGTCCGCGGTTGTCACTCAGGCGAGCAGTCAAGCGTGAACAAACAAAAGCGGAGCAGGCTACAATGAGTTAATTCCCACCCACCGTCAGCCCCAAAATCTGAGCTATAAAAGAGTTGAAAAAAAAAGAGTTGAAAAAATGTTTTTTTTTTAACTTTTCTGAACTGTAGCTTATGAAGATGGCTTTTTCATAGAGTTTCAACTTGTCGGATTAGCGCAGTGGTTAGCACTCCCGACTGCTAGGCGATAGATTTAGGCATATAGATGTAGGTTCGAAACCCCCGTAGCGTAAGAAATATTATTTGTAATTTAATGTGTAAAAGTGTAATACATGTATTCATTCTAAGCAGTGCCATTAACATGTTTTGCCAAAATACACGCAGTCAATTATTATTTATTTTTTAAATACCTTTTTTGTTATATCTTTAGATTATAGAAATAGTGGATGTTAAAATTAAACAAATAGTTTGAAAATTATATTTTTGTAATTATAAATAATATTCGGACGATATGCAGTCGTATGATGACGAATGGATGGTCTTTAAAACAATTAAATAATTTTTTATCATTTTTAAAATTAACTCCAGCATTTTCGCACGGCAGAGGTTTGCCAGTACTGACAGGCCAGTACCGTCAAGCATTACAAGCAAGTACTGGCCCAGTACAACCAGCCAGTACTTAAACTCCGACAGGCGGTACTAACCCAGTACTGGGCCGGTGGTGTATTTCTACCTGGAATACCTTCGTTATCACTTGGAGCCTGACCAGTACACGCCCAGTGCTAATCTGCAGTAGTGACCCAGTCGTGAACTTCAGTGCTGGCCCAGTACTACAGGTCAGTACCTCGCCGAGTTTGCAGTAAAGGTTGAGCCAGTACTGGTCCAGTACTAACAGAGGGTACCGCACCAGTACCAAATGTAAGTACCAGCCCAGTACTGGCTAAATACTGAAAGTTAGTACAGAACATTATTATCATTAGGGGTTTTACCGGTATAAAGCCAGTAGTCCTGTCAGTATTCTAACAGTACCGCTAAAAATATAAATTGACTTATTTCGATCAATACAATGTAAATTCTTCAACAAAATGTCAATTCGTTAACAAATTTTTCAACAACAAAAAATTGAAACTCGGATATGATTTACAGGTCTCCTACTTGAGGTTTTTTCTTAAATTTTAATTTAAACAATTTCATTAAATTATTTACAATGAAGATAATAAAAAAATAGATAATTTTATGCGTGGAAAACTGCAAAACTAAAATAGGGGACCTGTAAATCATATCCAATTTTGATTTTTTTTTGTGAAAGATATATCTTTACTAAAAAGGTCAAACTTAGGCTAGTATGCGTGTTCTAATTTACCGGAAAAATTAAACACATTATCAATTATTTTGGACATTATACGAAGAAAACTATAATACTCGAGTAACGTGACCCTCGTGTTAGACGCACTTAAGTCATCGTTAACTGAAAATGTTGGTAAAGTGTGATTCGTTATAAATACTCTACGTTTGACTGCTATGAATTACAATCAATTGTTACATAAATTAAATAAATTAGCGTTCAGAATTTCAGGATAGTAATTTATAGTAATTTATAAAAATTTATAGAAATTAAGTGCGGGTTAACTACGATTCACTATTTTTTTAAATCAAATTTAATATTCATTCATCTAAATTTTCAAATAACACCAGTTAATAAAATATAATTTTGTCAAACTAATCAAGCTTATGTTTCATTCAGTTCATAAATGAAATAAATATTCTTGATCATAGCCTTTTTCGGGGATGGATACTAGTTTTTCTGAATCCTATAATTACAAATTTTCCATGGGAAAATCAATGTTGAATATTTCCAAAAAACTAGTAGTTATAATAACTTAAAAAATTAGAAACAATGTATACCTTTTGAGAAAAATATTTTTACATACCCAGTACTCAGAATCTCTCTCTTGAGTTCTCGTAGCAGGGAATAAAAATAATTTTTCCGACACTAGCACCCTGGTGAAATTGACAATTAATTTTTAAACGAACATCCACTTATTTCGCACACATGTTAACTTAAACTGGAATAAAATCACTTAAGAGCTCGATAAATATTAATTTATAATAGAAATGAGATTAGAAATTTTGCACCACTAATGTAGTCTATTATAGTTCAACTTAAAATAAACACAATTTGAAAATATGTATAGTAAATAAACAAGACTGAAATTTACGAAATAAAATTACACATACTAATGAACAGTAAACTTAAGTTAAAAAAACGATTTCGGGCAATTATGACCAAACTGAATACTCCGGCGCGGCAGCTGGTCACTCACTGATGGATCGAAACGAGATACAGCAGCTTTATGATTGATCCCGATTCGCCATAATTGCACCGAAGATTACCACGCATAAATTAAGTTTCTGTCCACTGAGAAAAGAATTCTACCTTCTCAATAGAATATACTATTAAATCAATAGACCTCGTTTCAAAGCAGATATTTTATTCATTTAAATGTATACACTACAAAATTTATTGCATCACTATTGAAATTAATAGTGATGCTATAAATACCTTAACTATATTTATTTAAATCAATAAAATATATACTTGTGAATGAGATGTAATGATTCAATAGTATATTTACTGAGAATGTAGTATTTTTTTCTGAGTGTAAGCTTGATTTCATTCATGCTCAAAAAACATCAAATCTTTATTTGGACAGATTTTACCTGTGATGCGTATAAACAGGGTGATGATTTGGTGGACAATTTCAAATTTCCGGTAATTTCCTCTTTTTTCCGGTCAACTAACAGTAACACCTTCATATTTGTCTCTAAACACAAACATTTATTTTAATGCATGACGTTCATTCCAAACATCCTTTAACACAACAGAGCAAAAAATTTCAAAATAAAGGAATTTTGAAACAAATATCTGAATTTTGCACTGATAAATATCAATTTTGATCAAAAAATGGAATGGTTAAACTTTTAGTTGAAAAAATTAATTTATAACCACAAATATCGGATTTTCAAGGAGAAAAGTTCATTTGTTAACCGAAACTTAAATAATTAATTTTTAAGATAAAAAAATTAATTTTCAACCAAACAGGTGAATTTTCAATTAAAACCTACAATATATTTAAATTGGAATAAGTTAAATTTTCAGTTTAAAAAATGACTTTTCACAAAAAAACTAACTTTAAAGAAAACAGTTATATTTTCAATAAAAGTGATGAATTTTCAAAACTAAAATTGTAAGTCTTTCGCTGGAAAATTTGAATTTTAAACCAGAAAGATGAATTTTCAACTAAA
Source organism: Belonocnema kinseyi (assembly GCF_010883055.1). Lineage (NCBI taxonomy): Eukaryota > Metazoa > Arthropoda > Insecta > Hymenoptera > Cynipidae > Belonocnema > Belonocnema kinseyi. The sequence goes on from NC_046660.1 coordinate 41,449,374, forward strand.
ATGATAAACGTTTAACTAGAATAGTTGAGGTTTTGACCACCTAGATAAATTTTCAACCAAGAAGAATAATTTATACCAAAAAAGTTGAATTTTTAATTAAAAACGTTGCATTTTCAAATAAAAAAGACAAATTTTTATTCAAACTGTCGAATTTTGAACAAAAAAGATCAATTTTCAACCAAAAATGGACATCCAAATTTTCATTTGAAAGAATTAATTTTCAACCAAATAGTTGAATATTCATTGATAAAAAAAAACAAATTTTTAACCAAAACTAAGATAGTTGAATTTTCAGTTAAAAATCTAATTCATAACAAACAAAAAAGGATTTTGAGCAAAGCAGATCAATTTTCTACTTGAATAGTAACATTTTTAGTTAGAAAAATTGATTTTCAACAAAATAGTTACATTTTCAACCAGAGATGAATTGTCCATTTAAATGATGAATCTTGAACCAAACAAAAAATGAATTTTTAACAAAAGAGTTAAACTTTCAACCAAGCAGTTGAATTTTCAACCAAAGAAAGATAAATTCTCAACGAACAATGTAAAGAAATTTTCGATTATAATTCAGTAATATTTCTTTTTTTAAATACTTCTTCTACTCTAAAAACTACTTAAAGAATTTTTTTATCTAAAATTTGAAAGAGGAAACTTTCAAATTGTGACAAATTCTGACTAGGAAGAGGGATTCTTTTAAATTCCTTTTTCCATATCCGAATGATAATTCATTAAAAAAATTCCCGTTCCATGTCAAAAATTTCCTGCTGCAAATGAAATTACGAGGGTAGTTCAATAAGTCCTTAGAATGAAGTATAAAAACAATTTTTTTGGGTAAATTTTTTTTTATTTTTCAACATAATCTCCTTGGAGCTC
>NC_046660.1:41450349-41454116 GCF_010883055.1 Belonocnema kinseyi
ATAAAAACACGTAAACTCAGAAGATGTGGACTGTGACTGCACCATATATCTAGTCGGGAGTGGTGCTGACTGAAAACAGATGATTTGGAGCGATTCGCGCCTCATTTGCTGGTCATTCTAAGGACTTATTGAACTACCCTCGTATATTTCTTTACGGAAACTCTGGTCATTCTAAGGACTTATTGAACTACCCTCGTATATTTCTTTACGGAAACTCTGTGTCCTAAAATAAAACCGAGAACAGTTTTCTAAAATGCCCAGATACAAGGTAGGATAAATGAGGAGTAAGCAACTAAAGCGTGATAAATCCTTTTTTTTTTAATTGAAAAAACGATTCTTTCTGTATGTTCGAAATATCGTCAATTCGATTGTTAAACGTAAGCTACCAAAAAAATCTCACAGAGAAAAACATTACAAAAGGTTTTCTTATAATCGAAAATAATAAACATTCAATAATAAATTATTATTCAATTAGAGTAAAGTGAAATAATCTAAACAAATCTGCGACTGCAGATAAAGTAGAAATCACTTTCCTAAATTGAACAAAATTATTAAAATGAGAACTTGAATTTTCCTGCGATCTCATTCGCTCTCGGGATTTTAACTCTCGGTTTTTAATTAAATTCCCGATCATTTCCAGTTTTTTCCCGGTCAATAATGTGCCCGGTCTTTCCCGGTTTTCTGGCCAAGTCGTCAATACAATTCGGTTTTATGACGCCATTAGAAAGGTAAAAAAACGTCATGTAGGGCTTAATTACATTGTACATCAGATTTCATGCAGATTGTAGATTTGTACATCCAATTTCCCAAAAAAGTTGAGTATAAACATTTTTTATGTTTTAACATTTGTAACCACTGGGATAGAAGCTACATCTTTTAATTTGTCCCGACAAAATGGTTATTTTAACCAACCTCTTGTTCACTAAAAAAATAATGTGATTGGTTCCTCAGAAGTTTTGATGAGATAACCAAACATCTTCTCTTATCAATTTCTCGCACAGTTTATGCAAGTCTGTCAAATATTTTTGATGATCTGACAAAAAAGACGCACATGTAATTTATGACTCATCACGTGCGAATAAAACTATACTTTGAGAAAAAAGATTATTTAATTCAAAGAAATGTAGTAGTAAATACGTCCAACACAAATACTTTTTTGATCAAAGACAATTTTTCTTATTTCAAGTAATAATGTTTTTCAACCAAAAAACTCACTTTTGTTTTAAGCAAAATTTCTTTAGATCAAAGAAATATTTCATTGGACGTATTCAGTGCTACATTTATTTTAATCAAATAATCTTTTATCTCAGTGTAAGCTTAACATTCAAAAGTTTTATTTATTTGTGAAGAAACCTTTTAATAGTTCACCACACAGGTAATTTTATCAATATTTTAGTAAAAGTATCTAAAAATTCAAATTCAATCTTTAGACTTTATATTATTTATTCTGCCAATTGTTCCACGTCCAGCGATTGGTACATGTTCCACACTTGTACCCATGAAAAGTATTTGTTAAAATCTAATCTTTTTTCTGCTGTTTTATAAACTGCGAGCACGTTACTCTTGAAAAGAATGTTACCGATAGCAGGAGAAATCACTATTGAAGGCAAAGAAAGTCACGAATTCGTTTTAAAGGCAATGAGAAAATGTGTAAAGATTTGTTGGGATATGTGTGTGAGTTTGATCATATATCATAGACTTCTGTGAAATTTTCCGCAATTAAAAGATCCAATCAATTGGCCGGGGTCATCGCAACGGAGAATTTCTGCATCTCTACTCTACAGAAGCATACATTTGCTAGAAGTATAAATGATACATACAATAAAAGAAAGGGAATCACAAAACAAGATCGATATTCCCTCATTTACCTAAGTAATCCTAGGTTTTGTGGAAACAAATATAACTGAATACCTCTATATATGCTCTTGACATTCTCGCTCTTAGTCATAATAACGATTGTTAAACCATATCACAATAAATCGCAAGGATTTTTTTATCTGCAGTTGGATAAAAGCGTAACAAATCATTGACAACTACAATTATCCGATGTCGGATAATTTTTATCGGGAGTTGGATAAAAATGATCCAGCGTAGGATGATTGTAGTTTTCAATTGTTTGTAACGTTTTTATCCAACTTCAGAGAAAAATATCTCCGGAATTTACTGCAGTGAAAAAATATTATTAGAAATTAAGTACTGCTGGCATTGAAGCTGTTTAAAGTATATAAAATTTGAGAAGCTTCAAAAATTCAGTATGAATCTAGAAATGTTTTTTTCTATTTTGTGGATTATTGATTACTTTGTACTCCAAATAACAAAAAAACCCAAGTCCGATATACAAATTTTCTCAAACTGATTTTAAATTAATATATGTTTCGCAAAAATATGAAATAGTATGCACACAGTAAAAAATAATGTTCAAAATAATACCGAAATCGATATCATTTTGATATGCAATAAAGATGATACCAATATCATGAGCATTTTGATCAGTCGGAATGAACGACTTTTTAGATCATATAATGATCTGATTCGGGACACAAAAAAAACTAAAGATAGATTTTGTTGCATGTAAAATTTCCCGCTGTTAAAGTTTACATGCTATTCAGCGAAAGTTTATCCTACAATGGAATAAAAGCTTTCGTCTGCTGCGGCGTCCTTAGCAGCATTGGGAAAACGGCAAAGTATGAGTGAATTAGACCTATAAATCGGGTTATAGACGAATTACAACTTATTTTATGCTATTTTGCAAAAAGCACAAAAAGCAACTGAAGGATGAGAATCTCCATTTCTCTCCAATTCAATGAATTAAAAAGACAATAGATAGCGCTAGCGTCGTAAATCTCGCTATACCTAGAATAGAAATGGAGCGATTATAAGGCGAAAGATTATCGAGGCATGGTTAACAATCGGAAATTATCTTCGAATCATGTAAAGTTTATCTGATGGCAAGGTTAATTTTTGTTGCGGTAAATCTTTCCCCTGGAATCGATATAAACTTTATATCTTTTATTTTTTCTGTGTTGATTGAAATTTTTTAAAATTAACGAAATCTGATATTATAAAATGTCACCTGTTGAGTGCAGCTGCCAATTGCGTAAAGTTAGATGCAATTTGTAGGATATGTAGTTATAACGTCGGCGTCAAACATTGGCAGCCATTTTGTTTAGTCTGATAAATGACCCAAAAAATAAGATCAAATTGATTCGATTGGACAGATCATTATGATCTCGAGCATAAAATGATCATTGGAGCAGAATGCTCTGCAAAAAAATTGATTCTTTTTTTAACTGTGCTCTAAAACTATGAAATAAATGTTTTTTTATCCTTAAGGGTTTATGTTATTGCTACGGAAAGATACGATCCGTATCCAATTAAAAAAAAAAACATCTACACATAACTTTCGCTACATGTTTTGTAAAATTCAGGCAGAAATTCCGAACAGTACAGGTAAACTAAAAACGTTAATCATTGGCGCCTATAATTTTATTCTTCTTATATTAGAGGAAAGTCGGGCAGTACCGGCCACTTAAACCTTTTTATTAATAATGTAGCCTGTATCGATGGAATTCGAATATGAAACGTTAATTATAATGCTATTGCTTTTACTGTCATCTCGAAAGCAGATATTCTGAAAATAATCATATTAAATTGGAAAAAAAAAGAAAGGGGAGGGTCGGTAAGGCCGGTTTTTGGCCTAATTTATTTTTGGACCAAAAAATCTGAAAAAATCATGGTAGTATCTTATAAGTATCCCGAGTCGATTG
>NC_046660.1:41454216-41455458 GCF_010883055.1 Belonocnema kinseyi
CAGGTTCAAGATCATTTGAAGGTCATTTGAAGGTTAAATCGAGAAAACCCCGAAAACCTATAACATATTTTTTTTAGCGTTTTCTTTCGATTTGACCTTCCCATGACCTTGAACCTAACGCGATAAAGGTCAGCGGACACCAGGTTCGTAATCAGCGACCCCAAAAACCTATAACATATTTAAAAAAAAAAATTTTTACCGGTTTTTCTCGATTTGACCTTCAAATGACCTTCAAATGACCTTGAACCTGAAGCGATAGAGTTCAACGGATGCCAGATTCGTAATTAGCGACTCCAAAAACCTATAACGTATTTTTTTTTTTTACCGTTTTCTCTCGATTCGACCTTCCAATGACCTTGAACCTGACGCGATAAAAGTCAAAGGACGACAGAATTGTATTCGGCGACCCCGAAAACCATAGCAAACCCGAGCTAATCTCAGAATACATGTTTAAGAGTGTCAAATCTTTCGAAAATACAGTTGGTGTGTAGTGGTGTTTCCTATATTTGTAGGGGGGTGGGGGTGGCTGGGGGGAGGAGGGTAGTCCGTTTAGCGTGCAATCGACTCGGGATACTTATAAGATACTACCATGATTTTTTCAGATTTTTTGGTCCAAAAATAAATTAGGCCAAAAACCGGCCTTATCGACCCTCCCCCTTTGCCTCGAAAAACAAAGAAGCTTATTCTAAACGAGGGTCGGGTGGCTTCAGCTACACCCAGAAATGTTCTTATTAAATTGAAAAAAAAAAAACATTTTTACCAGGTTCTTTTGATTCAACATACAAATATTTTTATACTAAAAGAAAATTTATTTGATTTTAATGAATGACGTCACCTAAATTCTTCCACTTAAAGAAATTGTTTGTTCAAATGATTTGTTTCATTTAAAACATAATTACGTTGGTTCAAAAAAGTTACTAGGAACAATGAAAGAAATAATTTCTTTAGAGTCAGTCATTTGAAATAAGCAAATTATTTCTTTGAATCAAAGAAAGATTTTCTTAATCCAAATTACCAATGCGCCACGAGATTGCGAAGAACAAAAGACTTTGATTATTTTACGTTAACGCGTCTTGTGGAACACGTGTTGTCAAATTTTTGCGAGGACGCCGAAGCGGACGGCTCTAGGTAATAATTTAAATCGCTACGAGGGTAGTTCAATAAGTCCTTAGAATGACCAACAGATGGCGCGCGAATCGCTCCAAATCATCTGTTTTCAGTCAGCACCACTCCCGACTAGAT
>NC_046660.1:41455558-41461011 GCF_010883055.1 Belonocnema kinseyi
TAGAGCTCCAAGGAGATTATGTTGAAAAATTAAAAAAAATTTACCCAAAAAAAATTGTTTTTATACTTCATTCTAAGGACTTATTGAACTACCCTCGTAACATGCATGTTAAAGATGTGCGCGGCATCCTTGCAGGGTAGGGATTTATTCTTGAAAAAGAAAATTTTTATTTTTAATCAGATTTCTCATAATTAATAGTGCTGTTCCAGCTTTAGAAAGCATTTCAAAAACAAAATCGTAATTTCCGGAGTTCCGCAATCAAACGTAAGATAATGAAATTGAAGAAAGAGCCCATCAACCGCAGAATGCCCTTCTTGGAAAAATATCGCACAAAATTAAAAAACAAGTGACAAAGTACTTATCATCGTAGATAAGTGTAGTTTGTTTAAAATCATGGGTGGCCGGGGCTACTGACTCTGAATTTACAATTTTGCAAATAGTATATTTTTCTAAATCATAAAATTTTTTTTGTACCTAAACAGTAAAAAGAAATCGAAATCGTTTTATGCCGTCATTTCAGAGAAGCTTTTATATTGACTCCGTTTACAAATATACACGAAATATAACCTATACATTTTTTTAAATAACTGATCTGACTGAAAAATAACTGACTGAAATAATGTATTCAATTGTAAGAAAATTATTTTCAAGTTAAATAATAAATAAAAATAAGAGCCCGCCGCATTACCCACGGAATAGTATAACTTGACGCACGGAAACTTTTTAGAAAAATTCAATAATTGAGAGTTTTAATTTACGTAGATTTAATTCTTTCTATAATGAAGCAACCCCACAATATTTATCTACGCGTTACATATTTTTCAAGATATCGATCAATATATGTTACGTGCGCCACATTACCCACTGCTCCCTTACATGACGGAAAATTATATAAGCTGTCTAACGATAACAGCAGATTAGTTCAGTCATTCACAAGCCTTAACTAAAATAAAGAATTGTATTTTTATTAGAGCCAGCTTGAAACTGTATAACGTGAATATTCGCTTTTCCTTGAATTTATGAAGATTTTATTCCTATAAATTGAGAAATTATTGGTGTTAAAACTTTTTGGTTCCATGATGCCTTTACATCGAATCAATTTTCATAATTCATACAAAAAATTCCTAGACATTCAACTTTTTTACGTTTACGGTTGCGGGTTTCATACGCATACTATTTCAGATTTTTACGAAACATCTATCGTAATTTGTAGACTCAGTAACATACATTTGTCAAAATCCCTTAAATTTTTATCCAGAATATCTTGGAAGTTTCAGAAATTTTTTAACTCCATATACTTTTTCCTCGGGTCTACAGAACGTCGTCCTATGATAGCGTTTTTCATTGCTCCAAATTTTTTTGAATTCACAAAAATGTAAATGTGTTCCAAAAAACGATATTTAAAGTTTAATTATTAGGTAGCATTTTCCATGAAAAAATATATTTTGTCAATTTTCTTCAGAATCATCAATATTAGGGGAATCGAATTGAAAGTCATCATTAGCCATATAATACTAATAAAAAATAACTGTTTAAATATTACCCCCATAAGTCTATTATTTTATAGGGTATAAAAAACCCCCATAAGTGACAAACTGGATTTAGAGTATTTTTTGGTCCTAATTATGATTTTTTGCAATTTTCTTAATTTAAATTCTTTTTAATACATGAAAGACTTCTTTCTCATGATAAATGTCGGTTTACATAAGTTGTATAAACAATTTATTATAGTATTTAGCAATTTTATTTTAGAATATAGTTAGAAATTAGCGTTTTTTTATTATTTTGAACTTACTTTTAACTTTTTAGTTAAAGCGAAGCAATATATAATTAAATTTAACAAAAATATTTGTTAAAACAAATTATTATTATTTAAACAATATTTTTTAAGAATAATGTTAGAAAGCTGCACTTTTTTCTGAAATTTTCTACTTTTTGCCCCCTTTTCAATTATAGAACGGTAGTAGTTATTTAAAGTTTACAAACATAATTTTATGAACAATTCATTATTACTTTCAATAATAATCTGTTCGAATAATGCTATGAACTTGTGTTTTTTTCTTAAATTTTCAACTTTTTATCTACTTTTTCTTCATTCATTTTCTTCTGAAATTTTCGACTTCTTGATAACTTCTTACTTAGAGCTAGGTAATAATTAATGCAACGTCACATTTTTGCTTTAAAAATTATTATTATTTATAATAATCTTTGCCTATACTAATGTCAGATAGTTGTGTTTTTTTCTGAACTTTTAAACTTTTTCTCCACTTTTCACTTAGCTCAAGATAATAATTTATGCAAATTAACAAAAATAATTGTTTAAAATATTGATTACTCTTAATAGCTGTGTTCTCTTCGATTAATGCTAGAAGGTTGCGAATAATTTTGAAATTTTCAGCTTTTCTTTTACTTTTTAAGGAGGACCAAATAATAAATATTAATGTTAATAATAATTTTAACAAACAGACCCTCAGTAATTACTTCAAGAAAAATTTACAATTAATCTGATCTATACAGAAAATTTCAAGAATATTTCAAATATTCAATTTATTTTAGAAATATATATTAAAAAAAGAGAGATTGTTTAAAAAATGATTTTCTTTAATGTTTATTTATTATTTGTTCATTACTAAAGAGCCCCAAAAAAGTTTAAAATTTCAGAAAAAAACGCAACTTTCTAGCAATTATCTAAGAGAAGATAGTTATTAACACTATTACACTATTACCTCGCTCTAAGTAAAGAGAATACAAAAAGTTGAATATTGCTGAAAATCCGCACATTCCCCATATTAAATCAAAGAGAATATTATTAAAAATTTAATAAATATTTTACACAATCACGTTTCTTAACTTAAATTAATGATAAGCTCATTCTAATTGAAAAGTTAAAAATTGAAAAACGTAAGAAAAAAATTCCACTTTCTAGCATTATTCTAAGAGAATATTATTATGAACAATAATAAAGGGTTCCAACAATTATTTGTGTTAAATTTAATTGATTATTGCCTTGCTCTGACTGAAAGTTTTAAAAATTGGGAAAAATCGCGGTTTTCTAACTCTATTGCGAATGAAAATTGATAAAAACCATAATAAATTGTTCCGAAAATTTATATAAACATCTAATTATGAATAGAATCAAATGGAAACTCAACATTTCTTTTCACAATTAGTCATAGAGTACTGATCAAACATTACTTTTTAAATATCACGCCCATAAGTCTATTTTATTGGGTCCCCAAAAACCCCATCAGTGAGAAATTGAGTTTTACGAGCTTTTGGCCCTAATTATGATTTTTTGCGTTCTTTTTTATACAAATTTTTTTAGTACGTGAAAAACTATTTTCTAGTGATAACTGACTGTTTAAATAAATTTTTTACACAATTTATTATTGTTTGTAGCAATTTTCTCTTAGAATAGAGTTAGAAAGTCGCGAGTTATTAATGAAATTTCCACTTTTTGCCTAGTTTTTAATTAGATTGAGGTGATACCTAATTAATGTAAACAAAAATAATTGTTTAAACAATTGATTATTATACTTAGTCATATTGAATTTGAATAGTGCTAGAAAGTTGGGGTTTTGTCTCAATTTTTCAATTATCTGTCTACTTTTCACTTGAAGCGAGTTAATGATTAATTCAATTTAGCAAAAATAATTATTTAAATAAATTATAATTATTTATAACTATCTTCAGCTCCACTAAATTCTAGACAGTTGCGGTTTCTTCTGAATTTTTTAAACTGTTTGCCTACTTCGTATTTAGTAAAGTAATAAATTATTCAAGTTAACAAAAATAGTTATTTAAGTAATTATTATTGTTTATAACTATCTTCTCTTAGATAAGTGTTAAAAAGTTGTGGTTTTTTTCTGAACTCTTAAACTTTTTATACACTGTTCACTTAGCAAGGTAATATTTAAAACAAGTTAACAAACATGCTTATTTAAACAATTGATTATTGCTTACAACTATCTTCTCTTAGAGTAATACTACAGATTTATCTTTTTTCGCAAATCTTTAGTATTACTTTGACTTTTTATTCATGAATAAATAATAAGTGTACCTAAACAAAAATCATTTTTCAAATAGTATTGGATTTTTTATGTGGATTATTTTTGCTTTTTTTACAATGTTAAAAAAATGTAATTGAAACAAAAAAGCTATCTTATACAAGAGACAAAAACAAAGAATGGAATAATTAGAAGTAGGTGGGAGCCCCCCCCCCCTCTTAACCTGGAGAAAATACGTCTCGTCGATGATAATATACATATATATAAAGATTGAAACGACCTCATACAAATAATTAATTGATTATAACATCTTACGGCACAAGGTAGACCTACTGCAGTTAAGAAATTGCTTCCGGTACACTATTACAAATATTGTTTCTGACTTTCGTCTCTGGTAAAAAGGGAATTAAAGTCAAATATCAATTTTACAAATATCGCTTTACAAATATGTCTTTCATTTCATAAAACAATATTCACAAAAAATAAAGAGATTGTTTAAAATATAATTCTCTCTGATTTTTAGAATATGAGTTTTATCGGCCCACATTTAAAATAATATTTGAATGTTCATCGTCAAATTGACTTGAGGATCACAAAAAGTTCAAATAAATCATTGAATAAGACGATTCGGCCTTGATTATAAGCCCTTATCAGTGATTTATTTATGAAATACTGGTATAAAAATTTTTTGATTCGTGGAAGCATATGATTTTATAGTAAACAAAGTCATTTTTTAGACCTAAATGAAAACAGCAAAATTATTTACGTTGATTAAAGAATTCATTGTTATGGACTTATAAGAGAAGGCAACTTTTTTTATACACAAAAAATACAGTTATTTAGACATTGTAAATTCATAAAAATATTACAAATTTAATTAACTTCCAGAAATTATCAAAATTTGTGGGTCTCGTCACATTGGAGGAGATACTCACCTTACAAATTCATAATAAGGAGGTTAAAAGATAATAATAATTAGATCACTGAATAATTTCAAAAAAAATTTCTTGTCTTTACGTTTTCTAAAATCCAGCACGCCTTCAGATATGTATAGGCCAAACTGACTCAAGTATGTATCTTGTTTTGATTAAGTATCTTGTTTTTAATCGAGGAAATAGATGAGAAAAGTGATGGGAATGTGTTACGCATTTTTTTCTTTAAAATGAGTCATAGTGACTTAAGAGACAAAATTTGAAGGAAATCTGGAATAGGTACAAGGGACTTATCGTAAAATGTAACATACTGACCTGTGAGTAGAGAGGTGCAATATTGTTGTGCGCGTGCTTTGGGAATGAAACGTGAATTTTATTGAGATTCTTTTAAATTATTGGTTTTATACAATAATTCTTGGAAAATTGCTTTTATTCTTATTTATTTGTTGAAATAATTAAAATTTTCCTTTTTACATTTTCATCAGAGAAGATATTAGATTTGTGTGAAATTTGA
>NC_046660.1:41461026-41468017 GCF_010883055.1 Belonocnema kinseyi
CCCCCCCCCCCCCCCGGTTTTCATCAAATGTCTACGTTTTGAGACCCCCTGAATCTGAAAAACAGGTTTTTACGAATGTGTCTGTCTGTGAACACGATAACTTTTGAAAAAATTAATCTATTAGATTGGCCTTTGGTACACTCGTGTAGTTTCCTAAACTACACTGAGAGACCTTTCGTTAGAATTAATAAAATAAGTGAATTAGACTTTAGTATAATATCGTTCAAAAATAGAGAAAAATCAAGGTTTTGTTATATTTATTCGTATTTCAGAACCGAAGTTTAATATTATCAAACGAGTATTTCAAACACGAAAACGACAAAGTAGTATTCTAAATACGAAATATTATAAATCTCCATTTCAAGAATTCACAATACCAAAAAATTATATTCTTTTTACTGAGTTTTCGAAAAATCATTTGAATAAAAAGAATAGCGAATATCATAATCTCGGAAAAGTATTTTAGAAATTGATAATGTCATTGTTTTTCAAAAAAAAAATTTCGTGAATGTCTGTAGATTTCTAGTTTTTTAGTACGATAACTTTCAAAAGAACTGGCAGCTTGGATTGGCCTTTGTTTTACTCTTTTAGTGTCTTAAATTGAAATTCAAGTTCGTCAGCTAGCAATTTGTATAAACATTCAAAAACTGAGAGCATTGTCAAACATTTTTTAGACTTTTTTTAAGATTTAAAAATTTTATCTACGCATATTAGAAGAAATCAAAAATACAAATAATTTATGCTAATGATTTTTTTGATAAGAAGAATTACCGTCGTTCGAGAATGTACACAATTTCCAAAAACAAACGAAAATGAAAATTTTAAGCCAAACAACGCACGATATGGAAAAAAGTTAGAGGAAGAAAAAATTTGCATTTTCAGCAACCTACAAGATTACCATAACAACTTTTCGAATTTTTCTAAAAAATCAAATATTCAAATTTTAATTGTACAAACAGAAAAAAATTTTTAATTCAATTTTTCGGTCCAACTATGCAAGATACGACTAAAGATGAATGGACAAATATTGTGCACCTACAAAAGATCTAAAAATTTCTTATTATTCACTTTTCGATAGGACACATAGTTTTCGTTCTATTCGTAAAAACATATTAAACATTTTAAAAATAAATAAATAAAAAATTTTGGACAAACGTCATAAGCTGAAAAAAAACTACTAGACAAAAGTTTTCCACCCAAAAAAGAGCTACACATTTCTTACGCATTGTTTTGTTGATAGGAAGCTTAGTTTTTGTTTTCATCGTGAAAAATTAAATTAGAAATACAAAATAAATTTTTTTGGAAAAACGACGCAAGGTACGACCAAAGATTAATGAACAAAATTAGTACATCCAAGAAAGATCTGTAAGTTAGAAATCATTTTTTGATGGAATTAGCAGTTCTTGTTTTAATCGTAAAAATAACATTAAAAATAATTTTTTTTTATTTTTTGAAAAATTACACAAGGTACGAAAAAAAATTAATAGACGAAAATTGTCCATCCAAAAACGATATACAAATTTGCTGTTATTCATTTTTGTATAGAACGAGTAGATTTTCATTTAATCGTGAGAAATAAGATTTAAAAAAAATTAATTTAATTGGTTCAAATCGTAAAAAATAACATTGATAATGAACAAATGAAGTTTATGGAAACAAGACACAAGTTGAAATAAAATGTATAACAAATTTTTTTCATAGAATAAGCATTTCTTTAATGATAAAAACGAGACGACGATTGAACCGATTGAACATCCATAAGTTGAAATAATTGAAATTTTAAGTTTTATCACGTAAACCTTATCCCAAAGTACAAAAAAATAAAACATATTGCACCAAAATGGCCATAAGTTATTCACATCAATCGAATGTTTTGTGTAGTTTTTCTTTGCATGAAGGGACAGAAAAACTTTTTAAAGGTAGTCATGATTATTATAACTTATTCAAAATTAAATTAACTCACCGATTTCCTAGAAGCTGATACCTCTCAAGCTTCTCGGTGATTCGCCCACGGTGGTACTGTTGATAACGCAAATAACAGCTCTGGTTGATGCGCTGCCCGCTGCAGCACAGGCAACGGCGGGTTCCTTGCCAGACAACCAGCATTACTGTACAATAAATCAACTTACATTTTTACGAAAAAAAAAATTACGGGATTTCATTGAAATCTCGATAACAAATATAATAATATATAGAGGTCAATTATAATTCCATATCTGGATTACTGCCAACAAAGAATTTTTTTTAAAGAATTGGATATAGTTAGGTCGTCAAAAATCCATTCAAAGCAATATAAAAAAGTCCATACAAAATAAAATTGTTTAAATAAACCATTTTTATATGTTTAACATCGTTCTTATAAACAAGATAATTTCTCTTTCTTTTCAAATCTACGGGAAATAAGATAGTGAATGAAGAAATGCCATTTATCATGTTAATAACTGAAATGGTAATCAGCGAATACATTTCAATTTTTTAATAAAAATTTAAACCAAATTAAAAAATTTTCGAGGGTTGAATTAAGCTGGTTTCACATGCACTAAAGAGATGAAATCTTTTTGATTCTTTTGGCTAATGATACTGTAATCAGAGAATAAACGTCGACTATTCGAATTCGTGTCTTTTTACAAAATTTTTGAAACTTTACAGGTTGATTTCGGATGTGTTCAACATGTAATAAAGGGATAAAACATGTCTAACGAACTGTTGCATGCAATTTTTGTATTAAAAGTGAAAATATTCCAATTCTTCAGATTAGTGTCTTCATAGAATTTTTGAAACACTAGGGGTTGATTTAGGGTGGTTTCTACATGCGCCAGAGTGAGAAAACTTTCCTTAAAAACTTTTAATGTTGTTTTTTCAAATAACCATATTCATCCTTTTACAGAATTTTTGAAGCTTCTAAGTTTTATTTGAGATAGGCTTCACACTAGATAATGGGGTGAAATTTTTGTTGGTTCTTTTGGCACGAAATTCTGCCATTATCAGCGAAAACATTTTGACTTTTCAAACTAGTGCTTCAGAATTTTTGAAACTTTATTGATTTAGGATGGGTTCCGCGTGCAATACGTCAACTTTTCAAATCAGTGCTTTTTTTACAACACTTTGGACAACTTTAGCGAGGGGGGGGGGGTAAACCTTGAAGTACCTGCATGCCTAAACAATTTATCCCTATTCTAAAATTAAGGGCTCATTTAGAGATTTTGTATGGCCCCCGGTGCAATTTCTCAAAAAGAAGGCCTATAACATAAATTTAGTTAAATTTATTCATTAAAGCTCTCTAAAAAACCGCTTAAATCCTTAGAAATCTTTGAAATCCTTGGTGATTCAATAGAATTCCTTTAGGTCTGCTGAAATTCCTTTAAAATACCTTCAATCTTTTTCATCGCTAGATATCCCTTGAAATTTGAATCTCTAGAAATCGAATCCACGTGGACACACATTTCCCTAAATCTGTGAAAAATATACTGAAATGAAACAAGGTATACTCTAGATATACTCCAATTTTTATTTTTATTTTTTTGGCGACTTTTTCTTTCAAATTCAAATCATGTTTAAGCTCACGTTCCTAAGCTACTTCGAATTTTTTTAGCCAATTCATCGCTCCTTTTGGACTTTTTATAGTCCGGGAGCTCGCGACAATTCTATGGACGTGATTTTAGTACTCACTAAAATTTCAGATTCTTTTGTTTTCATAGTCAACAGTTCGAAATTCGTTGACTGACTAACAGCTGTTAGTGTATTTTGCAACAATTTATTGTTAAACTCGTCAAAAATTCGAGTGAAAAAACTTCATTTTAGTACTCTTGAAACGCACGGGGAATGATTGTTTAGATGCTGAAAACTAACAATAAGTTTGACTGGCAGCTCCTGAGTGGTGCCAAAGTTGACTGACATTTTAATCAGCAACCGGATGAAAGTTTTGTCCTTTTCATTAACTAAAATTTTCATTTATAGGATACTTCTATAAAAATAATATGTATATAAAAAAAGAAACTACGAAAATCTGACTTTTTATGCAAATTCACAGCTCGCAACAATGGGTTTCAAGATTACTAAAATCACGTTTCTTGACTTGAATTTTTGGCATGTTTGACAGCCTGCCAGTCAAGTTTGGCACCACTTAGGAGCTGCCAGTCAAACTTCCTGGTAGTTGTTTGCACCTAAAAAATCATCCCCAATGGGTTTCAAGAGTACTAAAATTATGTTTTTTCACTCGAATTTTTGACATGTTTCACAGTCTGTTATTTAACTTTGGCACCACTAAGGAGGTGCCAGTCAAACTTATTGTTAGTTTTTATCATCCAAACAATCATTCCCCGTGGGTTTGAACAGTACTAAAAGGACGTTTTTTCATTCGAATTTCCGACAAGTTTAACGATAGATTATTGAAAAATGCACCAATAGCTGTTAGCCAGTCAACGAGTTTCGAACTGTTGACATATGAAAACAAAAGAATCTGAAATTTTAGTGAGTACTCAATGACGTCCATGGAATTGTAGTGACCTCCCGCACATTTTGAAGACTAATAATATCTATATTTTCATAAAATACGTCCACGTGAACGAAGTAGGGGGAGGGGGGGGGGGTATTTGTCCAAATTCCACGGCTGTCCACGGGGGGGGGGGTCTAAAAGTGGTGGAAAATTGTCCACGTGGTATATGGATGGCCCCTTACAGAGTTACATATATGATTATAAACAATTCAATGGGATTACACAAGCTAAAAAACCTCTAGCACTGAAAAACTACCCTACAAAATAAATATGCACAAAACATAAAAGTGGGGGCTATGAAAGAGCCCTTTGTTCTAGCATAGGGGTATACACTGATTGGGATCTGTCTGAGTCTGAGGCAAGCAGAAACTGCTGATATACTTCATTCTCAGTTTAATGTCAAATTCTTTTACGAGGTGATTTTCGAGATTCAAGGGTGGTAAAAGTTCTTGATGCATTCGGACAGCTAAAAATATTCCAAACTTATGCAATACTTGTTTTGCACCTTCGAATGTTTTTCCAATGTTAATGGTTGGTTTTGGAAAATTGATTCTGGGGTTGTTGGAGAGCCTTAAAAGAGCTACTAGTTCAAATATACTCACTTTTATTTTCAAAGCATATTTATTTTTTAGGGTTTTTTTTCAGTGAGAGGGGTTGTTTTTTAGAAATTGCGCCAAAAGCCATGCAAGACCCCTAAATAAACCCTTAATTCAAGTGAAAGAAGAAAGTTGATGCAACAATTATTTCTACCATGGTACTATACTAGCTTTTCGTAAAGCTGGCAGTCAAATTATTGTTCAGGGTAGTTTTCCAGTGTTACGGGTGGTTTTTGAAACGGTGTTTAATGTTTCCGGAAAGCTAGAAAATATTTCAAACTGATGATTGTTGCAAATTTTTTTAGGGCAGTTTTTCTGTGATAGGAGTTGCTTTTGAAAAATTGCGTCGGTGTTCTGGCAAGAGCCCTAAATAAGCCCTCAATGCATGTGAATGAAGAAAGTTGATGCAACCAATATTTCTACTATAGTACTGCTAGCTTTACGAAAAGCTGGCAGTGCCATTCATTTTTTTTAATGCAGAGCCCAAAATTAAGCTTTTTGGCATACAAGGATGGATATACTGACATACTTCATTCTCAGTTTAATGTAAAATTTTTTTACGAGGTGGTTTTCGAGTCTTAATTGTGGTTTTCGGAAAAGTATTAGATGTTTTCGGACAGCTAGAAAATACTACAAACAGATGCAATACTTTTCCTTGCACTTTATCATTACTTTTAGTTTTGGGGGTTGTTTTTCAAAGTTAAGGGATGGTTTTGGCACATTTATTTTGGGGGTGTCGGAGTGCCTTAACAGAGCTCTTAATTCTGATGTACTCTTACTTTAATTAGCCCTTAATTCAGGCATAGGACATATACACTAATTGGCTCGGTCCGAGAGAAAAAGAAACTGCTGATATAATTAATTCTCAGTTTAATATCAAATTATTTTATGGGGCGATTTTCGAGTGTTAGGGGTAGTTTTTGAAATATCATTTCACGTTTCCGGAGAGCTAGAAAATATTCCAAACTGATTCAATACTTTTCTTTGTACTTAATCAGTACTTTTTGGTTTGGTGGTAGTTTTCCAATGTTAAGAGATGGTTTTGGCACATTTATTTAAGGGGTTTTAGAGAGCCTAAAAAGAGCCCTTATATCTGATTTAATCACTTTAATGTTTATAGCATATCTATTGTTTAGGATAGTTTTTAATCAATAGGGGTTGTTTTTGAGAAAATTCGCAGGGGCGATGCAAGAGCACTAAATGAGTCCTCATTTTCTGTGGAAGAATAAAATGAATAGAACAAATATTTCTACCACGGTACTGATATACTGCCGTACAAACTAAAAAGATACGTAAGTGACATTGCCGCTTAGAGTGATTCTCTTAAACTTGGCAATGAAAAAGTCGACCTGAACACCAATATCGCTAATGTATCTTTTCAGTTTGTACGGCAGCCCAAGAGGCAAATACAATATTGTGCCGATTCTTACAGCAGGCGTTGGCCCGGTACAGACTCAACACTGGCAAAACACAAAAGTCAATGGCCGGTTCTCTACCGACAAGATCATTTTGCCCTACGTTGGTTCGATACAGGCTGAGTACTGGCAGAAGCGTTTCTGCGATAATTCTGATAACTAAGGACTTCTTTGAGCAGTGTTCTCTGTTGGACTTGAAACGTGAAGTTAGTGGTTAATTGAAATAATCGATTGTTCGATACGTGAATCCGCAGAATTCATAGCAGAATTCCGTTTAGACTGGAAGCTGCAGAGCGTGTCGTCCGACGGTTCACTCGTTCAAAAGAAGCAGAATTATATTATGCTTCTCGTTTAATGAATGCTGAGATAGTGTTTCCAAAAGGTAAGTACGAGGGTGGATTGATAAGTTTCCGGCCTGACCAAGAAAAACAACGTTTTTAAGAATTTTTTTTTTTTATTTCTCAACATAATCTCCTCCAAGGCTG
>NC_046660.1:41468117-41471430 GCF_010883055.1 Belonocnema kinseyi
ATGTTTGGTTCTAACTGTATCCTGTGTATTCAAAAAGTTACAAATTTGTATTTTACTCTTTGTCGAAAATTCATCTTCTTGGTTGAAAATTGTTTTTTTTTTAATATAATTTTTTGTCTGCAAATTCAACTATATGTACCATTTTCAGTTGAAACTGTATCCTCCATACTGTGTAAGTTAAAAATTGTACTGTTGGGTACAAAGTTCATGTATTTTGTTAAAAACTACTACTGTTTTTGGGTAAAAAGGAAACCTAAAAATGAAAGAATAGAAGTACTTTTTGTTGCGGTTTTTTTTCAATTAGATACAGTTGAATTTTATGGCATTGAAACAAGACAAGATTAAATAGAGTTGTAATATGTAACATTTACTCTGAAATCGCTGCAAAGATGACAATTTTTTCTTTTTGTGCATCTCCTTTGTTAAGAGTTGAAGATTGATTTTTTTTCTTAAAAATCCACTTTTTTCAAAACATTTGACTTTCTACCTTCAAAACTTTTATTTTATTTAAATAAGAAAATGATTGAATGGTTTTTATGGTAATTTATTATTTACATTGTTCTAGGGAATATTTATGGGGCGGCTCAAAAAGAATTAAAGCAGCTGGCAAGAAACGTTTTTGATTTTAACAATTGCAGTTGCAGTATTTAACTTAATCCTGCATTAGTATTACTTTTTAGATTAAAGTTGTATACAATAAGTTCTATTTAATAAAATAAACTATGCATTTATATCTCAAGTATTTATCGAATTTCAACCCTTTTATAATTAATTTAGAATTTGTCTTATTACAGTTATATTGTATACTTTATTAATTTATAATTTATGTACGGTTTTTAAATACTATGGTGAATATTTTATACTCTGTATCTGAATTCGTATGAAGTTGTACTAATTGAATAGTGCGATGACTTTTATTATTTTATGAATAGATTTAAATCTATTCCAATCATCAGTAAAAAAAACTACTAATTCGTAGAAAAAGTGTTAAAATTAGATTCATAAATAATTATTTTTTATTAATTACATTTATAACGATTTTTATACGCATTAGTAACTTTTTGATTAATGATTATTATCGGAATGCCTACTCGAAATCAATTAATAAAGGACTTCCCACTATTTACATAGTAGAACCTCATGCCAGTCCAGACATAGAGAATCAAAAGTTTGTTTTAAAATAATTCAAAAATATATATTTGACTATCATCTATAGTCCTTTTCACCATCTCAGATTTTCGAATCGATCCTTTGCGATAACCGAATATTCCTTGCTTAATATCTGTATTGACACTTTGAAATAATCAAGTCGACCTTTAAAAATGATCGAATCGCCCATCCGAAATAACTACGTGAAATATCTAAGATAATTGAATCGACCATTAAATACGACCCAGCCGAATGTCTGATAAAATCAAATCGACCATCCGAGATTTCCGAACCGACGCTTCACAATGATCGGGTCAGCTAGTTTCAGATGACCGAGACGACGATCTGTGGAAATCAAGTCCACTTTCTGAGATTGTCGATTTGGACCTCATGTTTTTACTTTATAGCGATAGTCGCTTTAGCCATATTCAAGAGCTGTCCTATAGTCGACCCTGCAATATGGTCTGTTTGCACGTTTATATTGCTAAACAGACCTTCCATTTTTCTCCGTGCAGGTTGTGTATTCAATGCTATTAACTAATATAGAGTGAGGGGGGTTGGTTGTATAAAATCCGATTAAACTTGGGTGAAAGAAAGTTTTTTGAAATTTTCCTCTTCACTGGCCAAATGTCAAGGAAAACGCGAGTACTTCCAATAACGTTATATGCATCTGCGTGTTATCTCTGGCTCATCTGGGGTTTTAAATAAAAAGTATAGTACAATAGTATTTGATGCAATGTTCCGGGACTTAAATATAATATCTTAAAATTACAATAATAATAATCGTAATAGAAGAGAAGAATGGATAATTATTGCAGAATTGGCTTTGAGAATTTTAATTATCCAATTTGAAAAAATAATTTACAAACAATATTTAAGACATGGTCACTCTTAGGTATATACATTTTTTCAAATAAGTAGTTTTTAAAGTAAACGATGAAGTATGTGGAAACGGTGGCAATATTGAGCGTCTTTGTAACGCCTCTGCGTTAGATCAGGGCGATGGACAGCTTGCACTTCTTCCTTAATTTCTTCAACCTTCTTGTAGAAATCGTACTGAATGCTCCTCTCAAATCCCTCCAATTTTGAATCCAAGGCTTGTAGCATCACCTTGATTGCATCTAAAATATTTTATAAATATAAAAAATATCTAAAATATATACACTACTGATGAAAATTATCTACACGCTTGCGGTTTTCGATCTGTAGCTAATGTGCCCTAATTTTTATATTATTAACATGGACTTTTTTCCTCATAATACTGCGAAAGGGTAAAAAATCTGAAATCTGAAAAGCCCAATTTTAAGACAAAATCTCTGTTTTTTAATAGATATTCTAAAAAACCGCTAAATATGAATGTTTTAAAAAATTGGACTAACTATAGAAATTATTCATATTTTCTAGTATTCTTGGACTGATTTTTATGGTATTTTTTTTGTTTAGAAATTTAAGAAAATTACATTTATATATCCTTGAAGGAAATAAGAAAAGAAACTTCCAAAACAAATAGGTGTTGGACAGTTTTATTTTGTATCCAAAATCGTTTTTCTCTTCTAATTTGTTTAAGGTTTCAACTTTTGTGTTAAAAATACGTCTCTTCAGATAAATTTAACAATTTTTTGTTCACAATCTTCTTAGTTAAAAATATATACACTGTTAGAAAAATCTGTATGAGGTTTAATATACATATGTATGAAGCAAATATGCACTACTACTACTGAAATGTAACATACATTGGAGTAGTGAATTTAATATACATGTTTATTAAATTTAATATACAGGTCAGTACAGCAATGTGCGTAAAAACTCAACGTGCTTTCATTTCTTTAAATCTTGTCAAATATTCTCAATTAAATTAATAGTCTAGAATTCGTCGATTCAGTTGTTATTTATAATGAAAGTGCAATGTACGGGTAAAATTTTTTTCCTAAATTCGTTATAAATGGTCAAAACTTAAGTCGCATACAGTTAATTGTAGGGTAAGTCTGTTATTTATTTGCTTGATTGAACTTTTCGACTTGAAATCCAATTTTATTTTTGGTTAACAGAAAGAGGGTATCATCTTTTATTACGAGGGTAGTTCAATAAGTCCTTAGAATGAAGTATAAAAACAATTTTTTTTGGGTAAATTTTTTTTTATTTTTCAACATAATCTCCTTGGAGC
>NC_046660.1:41471530-41477875 GCF_010883055.1 Belonocnema kinseyi
AAGTTGCATTTTCTACTATATAGTTATTTTGCGAAACAAATTTTTGAATTTTTAAACAAATATGGAATAGGTACATTTTTATTTGGAAAATATAATTTTTTAATTAAAAAAAATATTTCTAATAAAAAAACTACGCTTTTACAAAAAAGCTGAATTTTCTAAAACATAGTTGACTTTTCAATCAAATTGTCCAAATAGTTATATTTACATTCTTTTTTTACCCCAAAAAAAGGGAAGTTTTAGTAAAGGTGTTCAATTTTCTACAAAACAGTTGAATTTCCAAGACAAATTTTTTATACAAAATAGTGTCATTTTTAACCCGATAATATGAAGTTTCAACAAAAAGTGAGTTTTCAATAAAATACTTAAATTTTAACTTAAAACGTTTAGTTTTTGACTTGAAAAATAAAATTTCAAGAAAATACATACATTTTTAACCAAATGGTTGAATTTGTAATGGAGAAGATTACTTTTCTACCAAAAAAGATCAATTTTCGACCAACTACATAAATTTTGAATTGAGCAGTTCAGGAATGGAGCAGGTAATAAAACAGGTATAAAAAATAATCATTGAATAATGACTAATTACCTATAAATAAATTAATTGTATTTTCATTGCAGTTCCAGCTCTCCATTCTCTGCATATAGGAGTACGAGTACGACCCTGCTCCTGCAATGTGTCCTTCAATGAATTTCAGGAGTGAATGTCAGAACTGAAAAATAAAGATTTAGTTTTAAGTTAATAAGTACAATTCAAGTTGATCCTAAATCGATTAATCCAAAAATTAACAGTGATTACTGAAATAATTATAATCTACTTCAAACTAACATTAACCTCAAAAAAATTAGAATGAAATGTTTTAAATCTCACATAACATATGGAAAATATTAACATCACAATTACGTATTTAAAACAGGTACTTACAGAATAAGATATTTTCCATTAATCCTCAATAAATGCACTCACTTTACACGGAAATCTTGAGTAAAAACATTTTTTTCACAGAAAGCGCCAAGAGTTCTACGAATTCTATATGCTAGCAAACTAGCGATACCCTTTAATTTTTCACGCGCATGATTGACGCGCAAAAATCAAGTAATTGACCATATGCAATGGCCTATCTGCTCCTTCGTGGATGGTCGAAATGAGTGGAAACAATATGTGCGGATTCACCATGCCGAAAAGGATACCTTAGTTATCCCTGATGGTGAGCCTGATGTTCTTATAAAAGTCAGACTGGCGATAAAATAAGAGTCTTTTTAACCATGTCGAAAAAAATTTCGAAGGATCGTTCGACCATGTAGAAAGACTTTCTGGCTCTCTAAATTTTGACCATACAACGTTGACCATCCATTTTTCTCCGTGTGGTCATACGTCCCAGATGGTCACCCATCCGAGTGGTGTTCGTGCTCGAAATGGCTTAACATCCGGACTCTTCTCGAGTCTAGATTCATTGAGTAACTAATGCTGTCGATTACCCCAACGAAATATGACTTCGGTAAAAGAGCGTCATTAATTATGCCAGTGCTGGATTATTACTGCGGCATAGTATTATGCCAAATAATATCTCAGTACTAAGTTTTGGAAGTTTACCAGTACCAAGCCAGCACAAGAGCGTCACATGTGCCATAACTAACAATAATAAATTAGTCCAGGCGCAATACTAAGCCAATTGTAACTATGAACGTAGTCAGTTCCACGCCAGCTTAAGGCCAAGTGTATGCCGTTATTTGACCGTCACTTTGCCAGTATTATATCTTTACCATGACGACCTAACACCAACGAACAGCCATCATTACCCCAATATTGTATTGTTGCTACGCCAATGTAACGCCAGTATCATGAAGACTAGCTTTAACGAAAAGTAGTTGTTTTGCCAGCACTAGATTGATACTGTGCCAGTATTATATCAGGCCCATGACGATTTAATACCAGTATAAAGCCGAAATTATGCCATGCATATATTGTGAATATGCCAATATTAAATGAGTACTGGTCCGGTACTGACTGCCAGTATTGTGCCAGGTCATCGTTTGGAACTTTGTCAGTATCAAGCCAACATTAGAGCCTACTTTGTGCCAATACCGTGCCAACATCAAAATTGGGATTATAGCTTTTGGTAAAGCTTAAATGGCTTTTGGGTACTAATTGAGCCCTTAATTAGCCCTTAGTTCTGGCATGGGGCAAAGCAGCTGATATACTTCATTCTCAGTCAATTGTCACATTTTTCACGAGGTGGTTTTCGAGTCTTAATGGTTTTTGGAAAAATTCTTGATGTTTTCAGATATTTAAAAAAATATTCCAAACTGATAAAATACTTTTCTCTGTACCTCATTAGTACTTTTGGTTTTTGTAGTAGTTTTCCATTGTTAGAGATGATTTTGGAAAATTGATTTTGCGGGTGCTGGAGTACCTAAACAGAGTCCTTAATTCTGAGGTACTCACATTTATTTTTAGAGCCCATTTATTTTTAAGGATAGTTTTTCAGTGATAGGGGTTTTTAGATGGTGTAATCCCATATGTAATGGCTTGTAGCCCTATTTAATTATGTAATTCTGTAATTTTGTATACACGAAAAAACGAAGCAGTTAATCCTTCGTGATTTCCAAACATTTGATGGGATTGGTAGAGAATGAAATTTCAAGGGATATTTAGCGTTTACAAACATTTTCAGGGATTTTAAAGTAATTAAAAAAAATTTCGCCAGATTTGAAGAAATTCTACTGAATCTCCAAGATTGCCAAGGGCTTTAAAAGATTTCTAAGAATTTCAAAGGTTTTTTAGAGAGCTTTAGAACAAATAAGTTTTACTAAATTTATATTCCAGGTTTTTTATATGATTTCTCTTATATTAATCGACTTTCACGGTTTCCAAAGGTTGCAAGAAAATTCAAGGGATTTCACAAGCTTGAAAGTATTTGATAGGATCTACAAGTGTTTCAAAAATTTTAGGAGATTTTACAGATTTCAAGAGATTCCAAAGGATTTGAATGGATTTCAATCAAATTTAAAGTGCTTTTAAAGATATCAAGTAAATTTACAAATTTTTCGTGTGTAAAGTTTATTAGTGGAGAATCGGTATTTTGTGTACTTTCATATGTGATTATAAGTGGTCTAAAATAAATCGTTGCTTTCTGGTTTGCTTACTTTTTACATTAATTCCTTCAATATTTTCTTCTTAATTTATTTAATTGCTCATCATAATATTTTTTCGTAAACGGATAACATCAAATCCATTCAAGGGATATTTTTAAATCTAAAAAAAACGTAGAAAAAGAAGACAGAATTTAAATTATATTATTTATTTTAAAACTGCATATTATACATGATATAACTCCAAAGTAAATAGAGCTGCGATATTTGCTCAGGTCCGCGACCTGTGCAAAGAGGTTGAAATTAAAATAAACTAATTAACTTAAACGACTAACTTTAACCTACGGAGACATGATAAAGGCTCTGACTTCCAATACGCTAGGCAGGTATCTAGCAACAAGGAACAATTCCGCGTTGTTCGAAGAATTTACCAAAGCGATCCAGAACGCACCAGAGGCTATAAGGTCTACCGATGACCCAAAACAATCCGATCTTAGGTCTCTATACATCGGGCATTCCGCCTAAAGGTGGAATAAGTTCTCTTCCATGCCCTGGTTGCAGATTGAGCAAAGCTACCCCGCCACAAATCAAAAACTAAGATCTCCTATGGAAATTCTACCCCGAACTGAGCCTATAAGACGAGCCTGATCAAGAAGTCTTACAAATTTAAGGGGAATCCCACTGCTAAGATATGTCTAAACCAGGCCATAAACGTTCCGCCCCACACAACGAGAGCATGTGTTTAACCTGCAGCACCCAATTGAATTTGTAGGTTGCCGCACCAGAATCTGCCATAGCCTGAAGGCGTTTCAAGCATATTCTAGGAAGCCTTTCTTCGCCCATACCCAGCATCTTTTCCAACCAGTTGAGGGCAAACTTTAAGATTTTATGTGCCGTTGAGCCTCGACCCAGCTCCAGTCAAAGTACATACCCAGGAGTATGTATAGGCATGCCCAAAACTTTTTTGAAGAAGGTAGTGTGAATTACCTCTATCTCTTCACAATATCTTAGCCCCCAAATTCATACGGCATAGTAGAGAACATTTGAGACAAGACTCCGGCACAAAATTTGTTTGGTGCGCTAAGAATCCAACCTGGACGCTTGGAGGACCTGCAACGACGAAGCTACCGCAATCTTTGCAGCAAACACCCTTTTGTTACAGGTCAGAGCGAAGGTGCCTGAGCTCCCGAATGCCTTGTCTAGGTAATTGTATTTCCTAACCATCTCCAGCTGGTTTTTATCCAACGTGAAATTCGGAATCGAAGGCTTTCAACCTTTATAGAAGACCATGGTCTTTGTCTTAGATGTATTGACCTCCAGATGGTTGATTTTACAGTATTCAGCAAGGGCATTTATTTTCCTCTTGAGATTAATACGAGAGTCAGCAAGAAACACTATGTCATCAGCATGGGCCAGAAGAAGAACCTCAATCAGATGATCAATTGAGATTCCCCTCAGACCTCCATTCAGCAAGAATCTTCCAGGTCACTAATTGTCAAAATAAAAAAGACCAGGCTAAGCAATTCACCCTGAATAACACCACAATTAACGTCAACCGGGGTATTAAGACCCTCCACCTTGCGAATGGATACCTTAGGCGCGTCGTACAGGCTCTTCACAATTTTAATTAATTTGGTTCTGACACCCAAACTCAGTAATTTGCTCCACAGTAGATCGTGATTCACTGAAGGGAAGGCTCTCTTAAAAGCTACAAAGCATGCATAGTCTTTACGCCTCGGAGGGGAGAGATGCACCTGTATTAAAGAACTCGAAACAAAGATGTGATCCATACAGTCTCTGGCAGCCCTAAATTCTAACTGGAATTCCGGCACACACTGTGACTCATTCATCCGCTGCACAAATCTATCCAGGAGGATCCGAGTAAATATCTTGGCAATACTGTTCACAAACGCGATATCCCTATATGAACCAGTATCCTCTTTATCCCCTTTCTTGTAAATCAGACACGTAAGAATACACCCCCCCCCCCCTCAGAAGAGGGTACCTCCGCATCCTCTCAGATCCTCCTGAAGACATTCCAGGTAATCAATACCTAACTCCGGAAGAACTTTATAGAATTCCGCCGGAACCCCGTCCTGGTCTGGCGCTTTTCTCGGTTTACATTTACTGATAGCCGCTTCGATTTCACGGCTAGTAATCGGATAATCTGACAGAGGGCATGTATTCACCGTCCAGGAGAGGTCAAGAGTAATTTTAGGCGAATACAAACCATTCGCAAATTCCTGCCATGATTGCAACGTAATGTTATTGCCAACCGCCGACCTAGGCTTAGAAAAATTAACTGCCTTCCAGAAATCCACCGATTCTCTGACGGATTCAAGAGCGTTTTGGAAAGCCTTCTCGTAGGCCACCTTCTTTGAATTTAAAAGAGCTATATAGACCGCTTTGTCTGGGTTAAATTTAAGGATGTCTTCTTGGGCGAACTGTAATTGCAGAGATAAGCTTCTCGTTCGCAGTGTCGACCGACTCCACCTTCCCTGCGTATAAAGGCGACAAAGCCAACCTGTCAAGGAAGAGCCCCTTCCTCGACTCCCTCCAAATCATTTTCCCACCAACAACCACGCCCGTACCCCTTGACTTGGTAACCCCTCTCGCCCTTCCATCATCGAAAGATATCAATTATACGCAGAGTGGGAGGTGATCCGAACGCGTAGCAATTGGAATAATTTTGAAATCTTTAACTACTCCTATTGAAGGGAGAATGCATGCCGCAAGATCGATGGTACTTCCACTCCCGGCGGAAAGGCGAGTGAGGCTAGCCGGGCAATCACTACTGAATCTGCCATTAAGGAAAACAAGACCATGTGCTTCCAGGCATTCGACTAAAGAATATCCCCTGTTACAAACCACACGGTCTAACACAGACCTCGACGCGCTTGCACCTGTCCCCAGCGGAACCGCCTCCTCAGACACCTGATTTAGAGTCTCAATTCGCACATTAAAATCTCCATCCAAAATTACAGGTGCAGAGGGACATACC
This sequence comes from Belonocnema kinseyi, assembly GCF_010883055.1. Taxonomy (NCBI): domain Eukaryota; kingdom Metazoa; phylum Arthropoda; class Insecta; order Hymenoptera; family Cynipidae; genus Belonocnema; species Belonocnema kinseyi. The sequence goes on from NC_046660.1 coordinate 41,477,625, forward strand.
TCCTCCAACTGCGCGAGAGTCTAAATTTTGGCAGATTACATCTTTATCCAGACCAGGGTTAAGATAAATCAGGCCCACTACAAATTGTAAATCGGAAGTCGTGAATTTTATAAAAATCCAGTCATGGGATATATCTATTGCTTCGCAAGTACTAGGCAGTCTGATAAGTCCCTGAAAAATGAAACACGGAGACGTTTTTTTGGCCAAAGTCGGTTTTATTTTTCAACATACTCTCCTTTTAGGTCTATACA
>NC_046660.1:41477975-41488730 GCF_010883055.1 Belonocnema kinseyi
AATTCTGCTGGGAAGTTGTCACACGAATTCGTTTTTGGTCCACTGTGAGCAAACGCGGCACCCATCGCGCGCAGAGCTTCTTCATGCCCAAACCTGAATGCAGGATATTGCCCACACGTTACAATGATATGCCTACAGCATTAGCTACCTCTCGCAATTTCACTTTGGGATCATTCAACATCATATCATGGATTTTTTCGACATTTTCTGGCGTAGTGACCTCTTTTGGGTGCCCAGATCGTTCAGTATCAACTGTGCTCGTACGGCCACAACGAAACTCGGTAAACCGCTTATGAATCGTTCCAATCGACGGTGCAGAGTCCGGGTAATACTTATCCAGTTTGGCCTTGGTCTCGGATATCGCTTTCTTGCGAAGATAGTAGTGTTTGATCAAAACTCGAAACTCAGATTTTTCCATATTAAAAAAAAACTCGAGGTTAGTCGCTTCTCAGTGCTGTAACTTGTAAATGCGTAAACATAAATGGCTGAAGTTTTGACAGGCGTCATTTGAAGGATCAAGCTCGACGAAAATGGTTCACATTAGTGAATACTAATGCCATCTCTTAGAATTTTCAGGTACTTATCAGACTGCCTAGTATATCGTTTTCGATGTAAAAACACCACTAAACCACCGCTAGTTCTATCAAATTTACTCACTCGTGTTGCGCTGGCCGTGAAAAATCCATGGTGGGGAATCCAGGAGGATTGAAAAACCGTGCGCATTCGAAAATACGATCCGAAGCCTGACCTCTCCCACTTCTGGTAAAGGATTATTTACCCTCCTTACGAGAGGTTTTTCCACCTCTTCGGAGGGCTGATTTTTCGGGAGTAACTTTAATGTGTTTCTCGTGCAGAAATTCTGTAATTTACTCGTATCTGGAACGATTAGATCCCTCCGATGAGGGTGCCGAAGGCGATTCAAGCTCGGACCTCTTTGGCCTACCTCTTTGCTTCTTGGTGGTACTCTTCGCCTTAAGAAATGTATCCGTCGAGTTTTTCGGAGTTTCCGACATCATGGATCGGATATCCTCCTTAGATAGAGTTTCTCCGCCAGATACTAAGTCCCTACCCCTAATTGAGACCACAAACCCACGGTCCTGTAGACTCTTTTTTGTCTCCGTGACCTCCCTTATCTCCATCCTCTCCAGTTTCGATCTGTCACTCGTTATCGAAAGACCCATTGTATTGAAAAACTTCGATTCATCAAGCATAATTGATCTCTGAGATGCCGAGCCCAACCTGACCAAAACCGGCCTGGAGCCTGGGTTCTTTCCTAAGCGGGTGGCGGATTCCACTACCACTGAATCCACTTGAGCCTTGCAGAACACTTCCTGAACCGAACCGACGCAGCAAGATCCCTGTTGAGGAGATCCGAGTCCTTTAGCTTATGAGCTCTCCAACTTAAGGAGTTTAACATCCCCTTCTAGCAAATCATTTCTCTTTTCGAGTACCTCGTTTCGAATCTTAAGGACCTCTGCCTCAGCTCTCAGAAGCTCGAGATCGGTCGGAATCTGGGCCATTGCACCATGGCCATATCAGCTTTTGTTGAGGATGTTTCTTCTTTAATAGAAGACAAAAGAGCTTCAAAACGATCCATGTCAACAGGCGGTATACAAGGATCTCCCTTTACTTTACACGGCCCTGTGGGAACCAGCTGATCACGCTAGCGAATCAATATTTATTGGTAAGACAGTACAAGGAAACACTCTCCACTTTTAAACCACAAAAGCACAAAGAAATAGCCACCAGCCACTAACTCTATCCAGGTATCCACGGAGTCAACACCTTCGCGTTTCGTGTGAGAAAGAATCAATCCTTCTTTTCTGTCTAATGTTTCCAATTATAAAAATATTTTGTTTCTACGGCTGAAATCGTTTAAACAACTTTTTTCAAAGAAAACATTTTTTGGGCTAATAACTATATTTGAAGATAATTTACTGATTTTCAGAAATGGAGACAAAAGAGTTGTAATGAATACTTTACCCGAAAAAATGAGTCATGATTTCTTAAAATTGAACCATATTTTAAAAAATGGTATGAACGAATGTGAGGAAAAATTCAATCACAAAAACTATTGTCAAAATAATTATTTTCCGTAAGTTATAAAAAATATTCCATAAAAAAGCATGTTTTTTCTCTTCCATAAGACATGACGGATAATAATGTCATTTCAATTATGAAAATCTTAGACACCCCCCCCCCCCCGAAAAATTGGGCTCACTTTTGATATCAAAAATTGTGTAAATAGTGTCACAAATTTAAAAAAATAGTGTCAAGATAGTGTCATAGAATTTTTAAAATAATAAAAATTAACTTTAACGTTTATTTCTAATGTTATTCTTTACTCTATAAACTGTTTTTAATTACCGGAGTTATAGCATTCACAAAATTCCAAAAAGAAAATGAAAATGAACATTTTAAGTCAAATAACGCACGTTATGAAAAACCCCAAGAAAAAATTTCATTCCATTGTTTACACACACATTGTTTCCGACACCGTGGTCGCAAACATATAGGCTTTTGTTCTACATGCTGGCACAACAACAAGAATCCAAAGTCAAATTTCAGGTAGCATCTATTTTCCAAAACTTGTCAGGGCCCCTGGACAAGCTCAAAAATGCAACAATCTGGTAGAAAATTTGACAATTATGTTAAAAATTTATATACACATTTTGTTGAAAAATTGTATTTTCTAGTAGAAAATAAATTTGTACATTCTCATCAGAAAAGGTATTAGATTTGTGTAAAATTTGTCCTCCCCAGTTTTTGTCAAATGTCCACATTTTGAGACCCCTTGAATCCAAAAAACAGGTTTTTACCAATGGCTGTCGGTATGTCTGTCTGTTCGTTTATGGATGATTTTTGTTGTTAGCACGATAACTTTCGAAAGAATTGACAGATTAGATTGAAATTTGGTAAACTTTTTTAGTATCTTAAAATAAAGTTCAAGTTCGTTAGCCAGCCATTTTTGAAAAAAATTCAAAAAGTGATCACATGTTGAATATTTTTGAGACCACTTTTTCAAGATTCAAAAATTTTCTCAACGGGTATTCATAGTATTCAAGAATACGAATAATTCATTCTAATGACTTTTTGTGATAAGACATAAATTTACCAGAGTTATAGCATTTACAAAATTCCCAAAGACACGAAAATTAACATTTTAAGCCAAATAACGCACGATATGAAAAAAATTCAAGAAATGAATGTTGATTTTTTAATTGTCTCATAAGATTATCGTAATAACTTATTGAATTTTCTTGAGAAATCGAAAATTCATATTTTGTCAGCATAAAAAATAATGGAAAATAAAAAATTAAATTTTTTCATTAAACGATTTCACAGTGTTTCGAAGATTCTCAATTATATAAATATGAAAATAAGATCATGTGAACTCCCATCTAACACAACGCTGCTAAAGGTTGGTGACCTTCTCGGCATAAGACACTAACCAGCTATGACTCTCGGTTAAAACTAATCCCCCCCCCCCCGCCCTCTCCGGTCACAACCCTTCATCAATCGAAGTTTCGTCGGTCACTGAGGTCAGGGATATAATTTAGAAGTAAAAAAAAGGTATGGCTCATGTGTAGACCGTATGCGTAACGTTTCAGTCGTACAAATAAAATCAGAAATGAGAAAATTCAGTTTTAGAAAAACGGGTAGAAGTTGCGACAAATTGTTTAATAACAAAAGTTTCTTTTAAAGAATGCGCTTTTCTTTAACGAGATAATGAAACTACGTCTCTTTTAATCTGAATGCATGTTATGAATTTTAATTATATACATTTATGGAAATGATATACAATTTGAGGGACAAATTCGAGTGCGAAGCACGAAATACGTGATGAGAATGTGTTCGTTAAAGCCGAAGGAGCTATATAAGCAAAAGAGAATTCACTATCATCGAATTACTGTTGTCGATGCTTTAACCTTTAGTTTTAAAAATCTGTGCACAAGTGTAGGGAATATACAAAGACCGAGTGCGGAACGTAAAGCGCGAGAACCAACAATTGCGCGCCCCAAGCGCGCTCCAACTTGCGAGCGAAGCGAACCGCGCGCGATTAGGATGTGCCCGCGAAGTAGACGGATTTTTTTTTGTTAAAAATCAAGTACTTTGTCGACAATTCGTCTGTGATGGTTCAACCCAAATATTTTTTATTTATAATTAAAATAATTTTTGTTCAGATATCAACTATAAAATTATTGTTTTTTTTATTGAAAACTTTTCCAGTTAAAGATTCATCATACAAGTTGAAAATTAATCAATTTTATCGAGAATCTAACAATTTTTTTTTAAATTTGTTTTTTTCGTGGTAAGTTAATCTTCTTGGCTTTAAATTCAACTATTTGGTTAAAAATACATGTATGTTATTTAAAATTCATCTTTTTGTGTAGATAATTAATCTTTCTGGTAGAAAATTAATCTTCTTTTTATGGTTAAAAATTACCTTTTAAAGTTCATGTCTTTGGTTGAAAGTTCAATTATTGCTGATAAATTAATATATTTTACTAAAAATGATATTTTTTTATTAAAAATTGAACTTGTTCTCGTTAAAGATTCATCCTAAAAGTTGGGAATTGATCTCTTTTGCCGAAAATTTAATTTGTTTGTTGAAAATTTGTCTTTTCTGGCGGTAAATTAATATTCTTGTCTTTATATTGAACTATTTCGTTAGAATTGTATGTATGTTGATTGAAATTTTATCCGTTGTGTATAAAATTAAACTTTTTGGTGCAAAATGTATGTATTTTGTTGAAAATTCTTTTTGTCTTGCAGCAAATTTATTAATCTTCTTGGTAGAAAGTTAATCTTCTTTTTATGGTTAAAAATAATATTTAAAGTTCATGCCTCTGGTTGAAAATGCAACTATTTTTTCGAAAAATATATTTTTTAAACTAATTTTTACTGAAAATTAATGTTTTATTTTTCAATTAAAAACTTTTACAGTTAAAGATTTATCATAATATTTGACAATTGATATCTTTTGCCGAAAATTTAACTTGCTTGTTGAAAATTTGTCTTTTTTGGCTGTAAATTAATATTCTTGTCTTTATATTGAACTATTTTGTTAGAATTGTATGTATTTTGTTTGAAATTTATTCCGTTGTGTAGAAAATTAAACTTTTTGGTTCAAAATTTATCTGTTTAGTTAAAAATGTATGTATTTTATTGAAAATTCTTCTCTTGCAGAAAATGTATTAATCTTCTTCGTAGAAAATTAATCTTCTTTTTATGGTTCAAAATAACATTTAAAGTTCATGTCTTTGGTTGAAAATTCAACTTTTTTTAAAAATAATATTTTACACTAAAAATTATTGTTTTCTTAGTGAAAATTTAACAGTTCCAGTTAAAGATTCATCATAAAAGTGGAAAATTGATCACTTTTGTCGAAAATGTAATTGGTCTGTTTTGAACATTTGTCTTTACGGGTGTTAAATTAATCTTCTTGACTTCATATTGAACTATTTCATTACAAGTGTATCTATTTTGTTTGAAATTTATTTCATTGTGTAGAAAATTATACTTTTGGATTCAAAATTTAACTGTTTAGTTAAAAATGTATGCAATTTGTTGAAAATTCTTCTTGTCTTGCAGAAAATTTATTAATCCTCTTGGTAGAAAGTTCATCTTTTTATGGTTAAAAATAACCTTTAAAGTTCATGTCTCTGGTTGAAAATGCAACTTTTTTTTGAAAAATCTATTTTTTAAACTAATTTTTTTTACTGAAAATTAAAGTTTTTTTTTTAATTAAAAACTTTTCCAGTTAAAGATTCATCATAAAAGTTGACAATAGATCTATTTTGTCGAAAATGTAAATTGTTAGTAGAGAAGTTGTATTTTTGTTCGTAAATTAATCTTCTTGACTTTATATATTTAACCATGTATTTCGTTAAAAATGCATACGTATTTTGTCTAAAATTTATCTTTTTGGGTCGAAAATTAATTTTCTTGGTTGAAAATATATTTATGTTTCAAAATTTAGCATGTTGTTAAAAAATTTAACTATTCTGTAGAAAGCTCATGTTTATGGCTCTATAATTCCACATTTTTTGTATTTATTTTCTTTTTTTTCATTAAACCGTGAAAAATTGTTCTTATTCGTAAAGTTCGACTTTTTATTTGAAATTAGGTAGTTTCTTTAGTGTCAATTTTTTAAAATAAATAGTAGCAAAATAATGGCATCGCCTAAAATAAATGTCAATAGTTTAGAGTCCGAGGCCTAATCTAAATAAATTTGTTTTGAATACGTAGAATAGGTAGCTAGTAAACATAACCTCAAAGTGTATGTCATAGTACTCGCTGTAAATAGTATCATTGGAGAATAAATTTAGGCTGATGACTAATTCTTGTTCTTCAAGACTTGAACTTTACTGATAACTAAAATTATATTCTGCCTCTACTATTACCACGTGCTTTCATGATGTATTTACATAATCGGTTTAATCGTTTATCAGAAAAGCACGTGCCAATATACGGAAATTGAGAAACATTGACAATAAAAACGCATATGCTCCATTTGTTTTTAAAAATGAAAATTGCACATAAAGAATGCTTATAACTTGAAACTTTGGTTGCGAGTTGCAGATAGAAATACACGTAAGACAACAAATTTTGACACAGCAATGATAAAACTGAAATAAGAAAATATAAATAAAATGAAAACTTACCTTGCAAACATCAAATTCACAAGACAGTACCAGTCGGTCAATGTTTGCACTAATGTTTCGATTTGCACATGTTTATATATACATTGCGAAATAACTTTCGACTCGTTTTTGTTAGTTGGTTTTCTATAAAATTGATTGTTCAACCTTGAATCTCCAAGTATTCACATCTCACGCACAGATTAACTTCGCAAACTATAAAACACTGAAGTCACAATTAAGTCACACGAATTAAGATTTAAAACACGAAACTGATGTCTGAAATTCTAAATGATGCAACATATTCAAGGAGTATTCGCGAAAAGTATAAAGGACAGAGACCGTTTGTCGCTTTGTCATTAACTAACGACGAACGACCTTTCATTAATACATTTCGATCACGACTATTTGTGTACGATATTCAATATAAGTTGTGATTATATAAATCACTGTACATTCTCGGAGAACGGACGGCTGACGACTGTAGACAAGTTTGTGTAAGTAAGATGACTTTTGACAACGGCACTGCGGCTGCCTTTCAAGAACTAAGAGCGCATGGCCAATGGAATTACCCAAGTCATTGTCCTTTTTTATCTTTTTTGGCAAGAAAAAAACAGAATGAGTTTTTATGGATCTCATACTATTTAGGGAAATGATTCAATGAAACGTTTCACTAAATTTTGAACGTTTAATGAAGCACTGAAATCTTGCATTAGACCAAAGTTGCAGAAACGTTCGAAAATTTCATAATATTTTTAATGAAATTTGAAACGTTTTAAAATATTACATTTCAAATAAAAAATATTGCATTTTCAATAAAAAAGGTGATTCGTTAATAAAACTGTTACATTTTCAAATGAAGAGGTTATTTTTCAACTGAAAACATAAATCTACAGATAAAAAAATAAATTTTAGAAAGTAGTAAACACATATTTCGTAACATGAAAAAGGGGATGGTGGTCGTGTTTCGTTTCGGTCTGTTATGTGAGGGGGGGGGGGGGGGGGTATTTTGACCCGATTACGTGAAAATTTTAATTTATAAACTTTCTGCACCATCGACTTTGTATATCAAGATTTTTAAACAAACAAATTTACTTAATCATACTATTTATTTCTACATGTTTCTAAACAATATTGATGGAAGAAAATTTTTTTATTGTAAATGATTGTTTAATAATTAAAAATAATTGTGTTCTTAACATTTCGCTACCACGCCATAATTTTTAAACTTTCTCACATTAGGGTGGTCAAAAAATGCACGGCAACATTTTTTTGCATCCCAGAGGGTAACGACGCCCCCCCCCCCCCCCCCCATTTTATTCCAAATGGTGAAAAATCACTTTTTTTAGTTTTTAGAATACTTTTTTAGGGTGTGAAAAAATATAAAGGGAAAGTATAGGTACCTGTAGAGAATTATCCAGCAAAGAATTTGATCTATTGGACATATGGGTTTGACAACTTTATTAATTACGTTAATTAATTTTTAATTATTTAAACAAATGGAACTTGTTTGAATAATTTTTTTCGAAAATTCATTATTCCTCCTAAAAATTATTACTATTAGTCTAATGGAATAATTATTAACATTGGTTCATGATTTTTTATTATTTAAACAAATGGAATTTGTTAAAACAATCCTGTTATAAAAAATTATTAATATTTCTTCAGTGGAATATTTATCAACATTGTTCAAATAATTTTTTTAAAAATAAAAATGATTACTTAAATATTACTGATAAATTAATTATTATTAAATTAATTATTGATCGGCAATTAATTATTACTGATAAATATTCCACCATACCACAGCAATGATTTTTATTTTTTAAAAATCGAAACTAAATTATTAAAACAAATTCAATTTGTATAAATAATTAAGAATGAATAAACTAATGTGAATAAATATTTCACTAAACCAAAAGTAAGCATTTTTAGGGAAAAAACGAATTTTCAAAAGAAAATTATTCAAACAAATTCCATTTGTTTAAACAATTTAAAATTGATAAAACAATGTTATTAAATATTCCATTAGGCTAACAATAAAAATTTTAAGGGGAAAAAATAAATTTTAGAACAAAATTTAAACAAGTTCCATTTGTTTAAATAATTGAAAATTAATTAACCAATGAAAATAAATATTCCACTAGACCAATATTAATAATTTTAAGTATTAAAAAAAAGAATACAGTGCTCAAAATGTTGATTTCATGAAAAATTGACATTTTCTGTTTTAAGGGTAGTTTTCAGGTACTCGTGGGGGTGTGTTAGAGGTGTCAAACCCATATATATGATACATGAAATTCTTCGTTGGATAATTCTCTACAGGCTCCCATACTTTCCCGTCACATTTTTTCAATCCCTAAAAAATTATTCCAAAAACTCAAAAAAGTGATTTTTCCCCATGCATTTTACATGGGAAACTTCAAGTAAAAACCGGCAACTGTTAAAATCTAAAAAAAAAAATTATTGAATTTCTTTTTTCGAATTTGGAATGAAATTGGGGGGATCGTTGCCCTCTGAAAAAAGCGTTTTTGAGCCACGCTATTCTCACATTTTTAAAGAGATAACAAAATTAAATTATGGGCAAAAACTTCTTTTAAAGAATCCGAAAAAATTAGAAGCTTTTTAAAAATTATGAAAGATTTAGGGATACTAATTTTTTTTTAATTTCTGGGAAAATTTTAAATGGTTTAGTTATAATTTCAAGAGAATAACTTTAAGGTTTGAAGATTTCAAAATGCTTCGAAAAAATTTGTTAATTTTTAGCATTTAAAAAAATTAAATTGAATTTTGCAGGGTATCAAGAGAATGAAAAAAGTTCTTACGATTAATGGCAAAATTTTAAATGATTGTTTTGTATTGAATTCTAAGAAAAAATTGAAAAAGATTACAAAACCTTTTTAATTATTTCCTAACGTTTTCAAAAAGTGTGTGAAAGATTTTGAAGGAAAATTTTGCAATTTTGCTATATTGCATCATTTTAGAAAAATGTTTAGTAAGGGAGATTCAGAGGTTTTGAAAGAATTAAACATAATTAAAACTTCTAAATGTTTTGTTAAATAATTTTGTTAGGTTTCACGAAAATAAAAAAATTTCTTCAGGTTCCTAGGAAAAATTAAAATAATTTTTTATTTTGAAAAATTAATTTTGAGAGATTTAAAAAAATGTTTAAACATCTCTAAAATCTTCAAAAAAAATCTGAAAGATTGTAAGCCAACTTTTTTAATTTTGTGAAATTAAAAAAAAAATCAGGACAATTTTGAAAAATTTTTAAAGATTAGAAGGCTTAGAAGGTCTGAAAATATTTAAAAAAAAGAATTTTTTCAAGAGATTTTAAAGCAAAATATTTCAATTTGAAATATTAAAAAATAAAACGAAATCGAGTAAATTCAAGAAATATCTAGAAAAACTAAGGAGATTATTCAAAAAAAAAAATTTGAAACTTTTAAATTCTTTTAGAAATTTAGATTTTTAAAGATTAAAAAAAAATACTTACGAAGCTTTAAAATAGTTCCGAAAGGTTTCAAGAGAATAAACGAATTTTCTTAAAATTCTTGGGAAAAATTAGAAGATTACATGTCAATTTTTACATTTTAAATGATTTAAAAAAATTTGATGATAACTTCGAATCAGTTGGGAATATTTTAAGGAATTTAGGACGTTTTAAATAGATTAGAAATATTTAAAACCTTGGAAACATTTCCGAGAAAATTTGTTTTAAAATCTTCTAGATTATTCTTTGACACATCTGATATATGAAAATTTTTTTTTAATTTAGTCAAGAATCTTGTGAAAATTATATTTATATAAATTTAAAAACAAGCTGACAATACTTATTTTATTGGTGTCAGTATTTAGAATTTAATTTCAGCTCGAATTAATGTGTTCAAAAACTTTTATTAAATAAATAATTGCATATTTTAATTGTTTATATTGTATTATTATTAACAGTTATTAATATTATTTTGTATTGTTTATGGTATTGAAAAAAGTTTTAAATTGTTGAATTTCAATTAGTACTTACATTAAGTAACTTCATTATGTGTCTGAAAAGAAAAAATATTGAAAAAGCATTCAGTGTTACATCAAAATATTGTGTTATTGGGGGGGG
>NC_046660.1:41488740-41511778 GCF_010883055.1 Belonocnema kinseyi
TTAAAAAATGTTACGTAATATGTGAGCGCTCTCTTCAAACAAAAAATGTGTTTTTTTTAAAGGCAAAAACAGTTAAACCTAAGAACAAAAAATACATTTAACAAAATTAGTTTGATTTTCAAAGAGATAGTCAAATCCTTAAAGAAAACATAATAATTTACAAAAATTAATGATTTTGAGCTTATGTGAAGTTAGTCGCACATCGAGACCCCCGGCTCGACCATCATTTGTTCTTGATAATTTCAAATTGAAAGCGTTCGAAATTAAACGAAAATATATGAAATGATTTTTCAATTTAGAACGTTCCAATTCAAAATATTTTAGACAGGTAAAATCTTTCGGAATTTTGGAATTTCAAAGTAAAAGCTTCAAAAATTACAGAAATATAAATTTTTATTTAATTTAAAAAATTACGATTTAACGTAAAAATTAATTAAACAAACCTTTCTAAAATAAAAAAATTAAATAAAAATTCAACTTTATTTTCACCATTCAGAATAGAAAAATTTTCAATTATAAACATTTCGAAAGAATTTCTACATAAAAAGTAATTTTGAACAGAAAATATTTTTAAAAAATTTTTAAATATACATCAGAAACTTGAATAAATCCGAACTTCATTAAAAACTAAAAAAAATGTGTCGCGAGGAATTGTTATATTCCAACTTTTTTGTATTCAAATTCTTACAAATTTCTATTACTTTAATCAAATTTAATCGTTTAGATAAATTCTTTTATTTTTAATGGTTTCAATTTTAGAATTCTGAATTTTTATGATAGACGCTAAACTTTCCATTTTTCGCTATCAGAAGTATAAATTTTGCCAGTAAAATATAAAATGTTTGAATTTCGAAAAGTATAATTAAAAATGTTTAAATTCCCATTTAAAATTACGTTTTATTTTGAAAGTTTTTTTTAGAATAATTCAATTTTAAAGGTTTAGAATCGACATTTTCGCCATTTTTAAATGTTAAAATAAAGGTGGATTTATTGTTTGATTTTCCAAAAATTTGTTTAATTATTTTTTACGTTAAATCATAATTTCTTAAAATTAATTAAAAATTAAATTTCTAGAATTTCAAAAGCTCAAATTTGAATCGTTTCGAATTTAAATTTACCAAAACTTTTAGCTTCTAAATTATTCAGTTTTCAATGCGTTCCATTAGAAATAGTATGATTTTCATTCCTCTGAATTTTAAATAATCTACTTTTGACAATTCTAATCAGACAATATTCAATTTTTAACGTTTTGATATTGATCTGTTTTGAAATTTTAATCTAAAATCATTCAGTTTCGAAATTCTTGAATTCAAAATAAAATTGTTCAATTCTGAACGCTATGAATTAGAAATGAGACCATTTCAACTTCTTCTTAAGGACATTCTCAAAATTAAAAAAATTTTAGTTTGTAGGTTTTGGAATTTTGAAAGCTTCTGTATTACATTTTTTCAACTTACAATTATCAAATTTTAAATGCTTTTAGTCAGAAATGATACAAGTTTAATTATTAATTTTGTAGTAAAAAGTTATATGTTTTAATACAAAAAAATAGAATTTCAACAAAATAGTTCCATCTCAAACCAAGAATTTATTTTCTACCAAGAGATGAATTTTCGAACAAAAAAGACAAATTCTCAACAAAATACTTGAATTATTAATAAACAAATTCCATTCCTAACAAAAAAATGAATTTTCAACTAAAATTATGAATCTTCAACCAACATTTTTTTTTAAACGAAGTAGTTATTTTTTAGCTAAGTAGTTGAATTTTTAGCAAAAAAGACGAATTCTGAAAGAAAAAAGTAATATTTGATATTTAAACAATAAAAAATGTATTTTAAGTCGAAACAGGTTAAATTTAACCAAAAAAATATCGAAGTTTTAATAAAAAAGACAAATATTATTATTAACTTATATGATGAATCTTTCACTAGAATAGTTAGATTTGCAGTAAAAATAAAATTTCAAGGGTAAAAAACGAATTTTCAACAAAATAGTAAAATTTTTAACCAAAGACAAGAACTTTGAACGCATACGATGAATCAAAAAGATAAATTTGCAACTTTTATCATGAATTTTTCACTGGGATAATTAAATTTTCAATTAAAAACATTAATTATCAATAAAAAACGGATTTTCAACAAAATAGTTCAATCCAACAAAAAAAACGAATTTTGTAACAAGCAAAAAGGATTAATCTGTAAAAAAATCTGATTCATAGCTAGTATTCAGACAGTAATAGATATTAGTAAACAAATTTACTAATTTAAATTTTCAGATAACAAAACAGTTGCATTTTTAATTACAAAAATTAACATTTCTACCAAGAGACGAATTTTCAAATCTAAACAGTGAATAGTGAACAAAGTAATTAAATTTTTAACCAAAAACAATGTTTCAGACCAAAGAAATAACCAAAATTTCAACCAAATTGTTGAGTTTTCAAAACAAAACAAAAAGAATTTTCAACAAAACAGTTAAATTTTCACAAAAAAAATGAATTTTCAATAAAATAATTAAATTATTAACCAAATGGTAGAAAAGAAATCAGTACATATTACAGTTATTTGAGAAAAAGAACGAAAAAAGGGAAAAATTGTGTAGGCTGAAATTGAATTTGAAATTAATCGATTTTAAGTGTTTTCCAATTAGAAATGTTCAAATGCTAATACTCACATTTGTAAAAAAATTAAAACTTTTAATACTGATTCACGAAATTATAAATTGTTTAATTTCTAACTATTAATTAAAAACTTTAGCAAAATGAAGCTTTAATGTTCTCAATTAAAATGGTAAAATTTTTCTAATTTTTAATTTAAATAGATAATTTTTTACTTTAAATAGACATGAATTTTTGTTTTATGCACAAAATATAATTATTTATTATAGTATTCAAACTATAAGTTGAAACGTTTCCTCCTCTTCTCGCAAGAGAACATTTGAAGATGCCAATGATGTAATCTTGACTCCCGCGCTAAAATAAAAAATCCTATTTATAAATGTATATTTTTTACTCAATTTTAAGTTCAGTAGACTAGAATTAGATATTTCGTACAATAATCTATCTGTATAATTAGATACATCAAAATAATTTAAGTTTTTTTTTAGCGACATATTTTATTTTATAAGACAATTTTGACGCATTTTTTTCATTAAGTTTTCAAGATACATTAGTGATCGGAAACAGCAGGATCTCGGCACAATATTCTTCTTTTATAAAGTTATTTCATCGAAGACTAAAAGTGACTTTGATGAAAAAGGCTATTGCAGGTTTTTCTTTATATACATCAAGTCGGTGAATGCAAAAACAGACTTTAATTTCCAAGACGTTATTTACAAAATAGCTTTGATGTAGAAAATACACAGAGTGAGGTACAAAAAAGTTGCATTACGAAATAATTTTGGCTTACTCTGCACATTATTCTACTTACTTAATCTAAAAGAGCAACTATATATTGAAACTACAAACTAAAAATATGTAGTTCATCTTATAATAACAAGTCTTTTTCGTATAATTTATAATCGTACAAAAGTTTTTGTTCAGGTCGATGTCAAAATCTCTTGAAAACTTGAATCATTCACTTGATTCTGACTACCACTATCACTATTACTACTACTTCTACTACTACTACCAGTACTGAGAAAAGTTATTTAATAAATTTGTATTTGAATATATTTCTTAAGACATAATGCTGCGCTTCGTAAATTTAATGCATACATTCTAACAACGAAAGTTAGTATTTAAAAGCATAATATCTGTTATATGAGAAAGAAATAAGTGAAAAAGTAACACATAGATTCTCTTATGACTATTGGTTAGGGAAAATCCATTAATTATGTAAGAACAATTATTTAAACCTTAAATCACCTGATGTAAGATTATAAATTTTTACTCAAAATATCAATTATTTCCACCTTAGAGGAGATTTCAAGGGATTTCAAATATCTCCACTGATTTGAAAGTATTTGAAAGATTTCAAGTAATTTCAAATCACTATAAAATATTTCAAAGAATTACAAAATTTTTACTGCATTTATGAATTTTTTTTAAAAGCTTTTCAGGGATTTCATGAGATTTCAAGTAATTTCAAAATATTTCAAGATGTTACAAAAGTTTTAGGGTATTTTAGACAATTCCAAATTATTACGAGAGTTTTAATCAGACTCCCAGAGATTTCACTGTATTTTGGGGGGATTTTAAGGAATTAGGAAGATTTCCATGGATTTTACGAGATTTCGAAAAAAAACGAGATGTCTTACGAATTTTCAAGGATATCGGACGATTTTAATGGAATTTTGAAGATTTCAAGGGATTTAAAAAATGTGTAAATATTTCAAATTCTTTTAATTCTTTACTTGATACAAAAGTAATTTTACGAATTGTAAATGTTTTATATCAGGGGATTTTAAGCCATTTAAAGAGATTACATAAGATTTTCGGGAATTTACAAAAATTGCAGACATCAAATGATGTTAATGAATTTTAAGAAGGTTTCGTTGATTTCACGGGATTATAAAAGAATTTTAAAATATATCCAGAGATTTTAGAGTATTTTCGAATATTATCAAGGATTTTCAGGGCTTTTTAGGGGTTTTAATGGATTTTAAATATTGCTAGGGATTTCAATAAATTCGGAAAGATTCCCACGAGTTTTAAAGATTTCAATCAATTTTAACGAGATTTCAAAGGACTAAGTATTTCAAGGAATTTCAAAAACTTTACGGAATTTAAAGAGATTTCCAAAATTTTGTTTAGGGGTTTCATGAAATCTTCAAAGGATTTCAATTGATTTTTAGGAATTTTACAGAATTGGGTTTCCGCTGATTTCAAAGGATTTAAAAAGATTTCGAAATGAGGCACGGAATTTGAAAGGATTTTAAAGCATTTCATGTGATACCGAAATATTTTTATAAATTTTGAATGATGTTAGGGGATTTTGAGAGATTTTGAAGATTTGAACGGATTTAAAGGGATTTCGAAAGGTTTCAAAAAAGGTTAAAAAAATTTCTACAGATTTCAAAGGATTTTAAGGGATTCTAAAGTAATAGGTGATATAAAGAAATATTTCCACAAATTATGAAAGATATCTAGGAATTTTACTGAGATTTCGAGGATTTGAAGGGATTTAATGAGCCTTCAAAATATTTCAGAACACTTCAGGAGATTTTAAAAGATTTTCTGTCATACAGAATCTATTTATCGAAATTTGAAGGATATCAAGGGATTATAATGGGAATTTCGAAAATTAGAAGGGATTTGAAGAGATTTCATAAGATTTCAAGGGATTTAAAAAGATTTGCAAATCATTCAAAGGATTTAACCAATTAACGACCAAAGCTATCAATTTTATAACATGAGTTTGACCGACAAATGTATGGGTAAACAATAAATAGATCAAAAGTACTGTTCCTTATGTTTTTGGGCGAGCTAAATTCGAATCCGTGGTCAGAATTCGAATATTTTGACTTCAAAATTAAATATGGCGGTTTTTGTATACAAAAATAGTGAAAAATGTTTGATGTTTCATTTTTATAATTTTTTTCAGGCATAAGACGCTTTAATATCTTAAAATTTCTTCAACAATCGGTGCTTTAAATTCTTAAACATTAACAGAAAATTTATATATATATGTTTTTTCTTCCAAAATGGCGGACAAAATGCAAAAATGTTCCAAAAACTGTTTTTTTCCATCATCTTTGTTTTTCTCAAAAACTTGAAACTTTAAAAAAATGTTCCATGGAATAAAAATGTCTTGAAATTAACCATAGAACACTATGAACTTTTTTTTAGATTTTTTAGAAAAAAATTTTGATTTTTCAAAAAATCAAAAATTTGAAATTTGCAAAAAAAATGTTCAAAAAATCTGAAAAAATTCAAGAAGATTCTTTGACTAAGTCGACATTTTTATTCTTGAAAAATTTGTACCACAGCCTATAGATTTTGGGAAATAATTGATCAAACTTCATGCGAATTCTTTTCGCATCATGTTTGATCAATTACTTCCAAAAATCGATAGGCTCTGGTACAAATTTCCCAAGAATAAAAATGTCTTAGAATTAGTCACAGAATATTCTTGAATTTTTTCAGATTTTTTGAAAATTTTTTTGCAAATTGCACATTTTTGATTTTTTGAAAAATCAAAAATTGTTTCTAAAAAATCTAAAAAAAATTTCATAGTGTTCTATGGTCAATTTCAAGACATTTTTAATCTATGAAACTTTTTTTAAATTTTGAAGTTTTTGAGAAAAACAAATATGATAGAACAAAACAGTTTTTGGGACATTTTTGCATTTTGTCCGCCATTTTGGAAGAAAACATATATATAAAAATTTTCTGTTAAAGTTTAAGAATTTTGTGCACCGATGTTTGAAGAAATTTTTAGATATTAACGCGTTTTACTTTAGCGTTCAAATTTAGCTCACCCAAAAACATAAGGAACAGTACTTTTGATCAACTTATTGTTTTATTATACCCAGAAATTTTGCGGTCAAACTCATGTTATAAAATTGATAGCTTTGGTCGTTAATGGGTTAAGAGGATTTCATGATACCAAAGTAATCTTACGAATGTTCAAAGCTATCGGCGGATTTTAATGGGATATCGAAGATTTGAAGGGATTTAAGAAGATTTTATTAGATTTCAGGGAATTAAAAATTTTTTTTAAAGATTCGGAAGGATTTCAAAGGATTTTAAGGGATTTCATATGAAACCGAAGTAATTTCAGGAATTCTGAAGGATATCAGGGGATTTTAATGGGTTTTTAGGCGGCCTAAAAAGATTTCATAATATTTTAGGAAATTTTCCAACAAGAGTAAAGATATCAAATGATTTTAAGAGATTTTAAGGGAGTTTCGTTTGACTTCTCGGGATTTTAAAAGATTTCAAGAGAATTCCAAAATATATCCAGGGATTTTATAGAATTGCAATATATACATAAAATATACGCAAAGCATATTAAAATATTTGGAAATATTCCCAATACTTTTAAAGATTTCAATCAATTTTAAAGGGATTTCAAAAGACGACACAGTATTTCAAACAATTACAAAAACTTTGCGCAATTTAATGAGATTTTCAAAGCTTTTTTAGGGGGATTTCATTAGATCTTAAGGAATTTAAAAATATTTCATGAGATTACAATAGTTTTAGGGTATTTTAATCGATTACAAAGGATTTCAATTAATTTTGAGGGATTTGAAGGAATTAGGAAGAGTTTCGCGAATTTCAAGGAATTATAAGAGATTTCGATATATTTCAAAATAAATCACGAGATTTTTAAGGATTCTAAAGGATTTAGTAAGATGTCCTAAAAATGCAAGGAATTTAAAAGGATTTCCTAATATTATAAACTATTGTAAGGGGTTTCAAGGATTTTTAATGGTTTTTAATATATTGTGAGAGATTTCAGGAGATTCGGAAGATACCCACGTAAATTTTCTAAATTATTCACAGGATTTCAAGGCTTTTACTTAATTTTGAGAGATTTTAAGATATTAGAAGGTATTTTAAAAAAATTCGAAATGAGACACGGAATTTGCAAGGATTTTAAAGAATTTCATAATATGCCGAAAAAAATGTATAAAAGTTGAAGGATATTACGGAGTTTCAATTAGATTTATAAGATTTGAAGGGGTTTCAAAAGGATTTCAAAAGGTTTCAGATGGTTTTAAAAAATTGCTACATATTACAAAGAATTTTAAAGTATTACAGAAACATTTTCATGAATTTTCCAGGATATCTGAAAACTTGAATGAGATTTCAAAGATTTGAAGGGACTTGAAAAGATTTCAAAATATTTCAGGAGATTTCAATATTTAACGGAATTTCAAAGGATTTCCTTATAATATAAAAGATTTTAAGGCATTTAGAGGAATTTTAATAACTTACATTTTTTTATTATATTGCAATGAATTTTAAAGCATTCGGGAAAATTCTCACGGATTTTAAAGATTTCCAGAGATCTCGTTAGATTTCGAAATATTTCACGAAACTTCAAGGATTTTAGCATGGTTTTAGACATTTTAAGGAATTTCCACGGTTTCAAAACTATTATAAGAGAGTTTTATGGAATTTTGAAGATTTCAAAGATTTTTACCGTTTTTGAAGGCTTTCAAGGAATTTCCAGAGAGTTCAATCGCTTTAAAATCATTGCAAGAGATTATTTATACAATATTCATAAAATTCAAAAGAATTTTCACATGATTTAAATAATTTAAAATGATTTTTCAAGTAGATTTTTAAATAAAAGATTCGTAAGATTTTTTGACACCCCCCTACTCAACTCAAAAAAGCCTTACGTAATTAATGGACGCTCCCTCAGGAGATAACCAAGGATATATACATACATTCGAAACACTCAAATTAGCCACATCGTATTACGAGATTGCAATAATATGATAGCTCATCAAGGCCGATTTCATATGAAATCCTGCATATAAAATCGGACAGTATGATCCTGGTGATGTCACGGAATTTGTTAGGGCCAAAATATAATATTTTCCAAAGAGATCCTAAATATTTATGTGAATTTTGAAAAAAAATTAACGAGAATTTTCCTCAAAATGTGGTATCTTGGAAATAAAATGACATAATTTAATTCTCTTCTCGGCAACTTATACAACAGAAAAACTATTTTCATACTATAAAATAAATCTTTCAAAATATCAATTCCTTTTTTTTTGCGTATCGGCACCACAAATTTACGAAATTTATAATTGAATTTTCCAAAATTCTTCATAAAATTACGAAATTGAAACGGAATTTTAATAAATTTACCTTAAAATAAGAAAAAAGTTTCGTAATTTTCTGTGACATACAAGTTTCGGAATTTTCAGATATAATGTATCAAAAAATTCTGTAACTAAAACGGAAAATTACGAAACTTTCCAAATTGGTCATAATTTTCTGAAATGCATCATCTAATGACATAATTTTGTAGAATAGAGAGAAATAAAAACTTCCGGAATTTAAATTAAAAAAAAACAACTAAAAATGTTTATTAATGAGATAAAAATATTCTAAATTACTGAAGTATCAATATTCCTGAAAAAAATATTATGATATTTTGATGGGTTCAAAGAATATTCTATTTCACAAGTGTACGTGCATGTATAAAAAGTTTTATTGAACATTTTTTTATCTGTTAGAATAATATTTTATTTGATATCCTGCATGTTGCATAGATTTAAATTTAAAAGATTTCTTTGAATTTTGAATCTATGTAGGATGCTACATATAAAATAAAATATTATTCTAACAGATATAAAAAATACTAAATAAAATTGGGTTATTTGTGAATTAAAAATTTGGGTAATTAGAATTGTCGGGCATTTATTAATCGTGAAGTTGAAATTTCGTTACTTTCAAAATTCTGCTTTCAAAGTTTCGGGGAAAATTGAAGTTTCTGAATTTTTCTAGTCTCATTAACTTTTCCTTTCGGAATATTTCAATTTCATTACTAAATATTTTCGGTGTTTTCATTTTTCGACAACATTATGTCATGCCGTATAACTATAGTTTCTTTCCATTGGTTCCCAAGATACAACTTTTTAAAGAAAATGTTTGTTAATTTTCTTCATAATTCACTTAAATATTTAAGTAAAATTAAGTTTCTAACAAAAAAATATCAGTGAAAACCAAAAAATATTCCTGCCTGATTTCACATGAAATCGGCCTCAAAAAGAATTTGAAATATTGTATTCAATAGCGCTTTGTTGTTTGACAACAAAATTATTTTAAGTCGATTTGAAAATCATGCAAGCTTTCAATAATCAATTCGCAGTTTTAGTGAAATTGTATCGTATAAACACTATTTCTAAAAATACATTCAGAAGTTGATTCGCAACCTAATATTTTCATTTTGTTTTTAAATTCATCGTATGTACAGCGCAAAAATAAATAATAGATTATGAAATGTCTGAGGTATTCGACCTTAAACCAATCTACGTAATCTACAAGCCTAATATAATTATTTTTTCACACTACTAGGCAATAATGTTACTTTTACACGTATATAATATTTAATATTTTAACCAAACATAAATTGATCACGAGAAATAAGTATTATATCAATTCGATCTGAATACTGAGCTCGGAAGTCTCTCTATACATTGAGAAAACATTGAAACTGAAAGAATAAAAAAATATGAAGAAAAAAAAATGTATAAGGAAATCTTCATGTTATTTACACTGCAGTTGAAATATACCCGGCATAATTTTCGACGAAAGAAAGGAACTCCAAGAGAATGGTCTTGACCATCTTTTTAACTTTCAATGTATCATTTTATGAATTTTTAAAATTTTTCCCAATCGTTGTTTCGCTGTTTTCATACCCTTTTTTGGTTTACGCTCTGAAAGAAAATTTTAAATCATGATAATTTATGTTTCTCAAATGCATTGAGCATTTACGAGAATCTGTCCGGAAAAAATGCCCTGAAAATTTCCAGGCTACAAACGACTCGGAAATGTAAATAATTTTGCGAGTTTATTATAAATAATGTTTTTTACAGTGTCTAGGGATTCCATGAATATGTTTGATTTAGAAAGCTTTGAAAAATTATGACAAAATATTCTTAAATGGATTAGTACCATCGATTAATTAAATAATTAAATAGCACTAAAAAAAGATTTAATCATTTCTTCAATCCGTCTCTAAAATCCACAAATTTGAATAACAATTCAAACAAAAATTTATGTTATCATCTTATACTTCAAATTCAGTGCATCTTTACATAAAATTAAGCTAGGTATTATAATAAATTTAATTTAAACGGCTCCAAACTCCTATATTTTCAAGTAAAAATATTCAATTTCAACCAGACAGATGAATTTTTAACCAAATAGTTCAGTTTTTAACCAAACAGTTTAATTTTCTACCAAAAAGACGATTTTTCAACAAAATACACGAATTCTTCGCCGAATAGTTGAATTTGCAATTAAATATTTTCCGCAAAAAGAAAAATAATTTCCAACAAAAGTGATGAATTTTCAACTAAAATGATGAATATTTAACTGAAATACTTGATGCTTCAATGAAAAAGATGAATTTTCAACAAAACAATTAAATTTTCAATTAAAAAATATAATTTTTCAATTTAAATAGATGATTTTTAAACTAAAAAGGTCAGTTTTCCAAAAAAACAATTGAACCAAATAGTTGAATTTTCAACAAAAAAAAATCAATTGTCAACCAAATATTTGAAATTAGAACTAAAAAATATTAGATTCGGGCAAAAATGGAATACTTTAATTTAACGTTAAAAAAAATTATTTTAAACACACAAAAAAAATAAATTCCCACCAAAATGATGAATCTTCAAAAGTATAGATGAATTTTAAACTAAAAATATGAATGAGGAAAAGAATGTATCTAAATAGTCGATTTTTGAACGATAAAAAAAGTTTTCAAAAAAAAAATGGAATAATTAAATGTTCAGTTTAAAAAATTAATTTTCAACTGAAGCGATGAATTCTGAACTGGAACAGATGAATTTTAAACCAAAAAGGAAAATTTAAAAATAATTGGTTTAAGTTCCAATCAAGAAGATGTATTTTCATCTAAAATGAAGAATATTTGACTAGAAAACTTGAATTTTCACCCTAAAAGATGAATTTTCAATTTAAAAGATTGATTTTTAAACAAAAAAATTAATTTTCTACCAAAAGTACGATTTTTCAACAAAATACATGAATTCTCAACCAAATAGTTGAATTTTCAAGTGAAGAATACAAATTTTCAACGAAAAATGTTTATTTTAAACTAAAAGAGTTCAATTTTTAACCAAAAATGGAACAGTTAAATTTTCAGTTGAAAAAATTAGTTTTTAACAAGCTGATTAATTTTAAACTAAAATTATGAATTTTCAACTGGAACATTTGCATTTTAAAACAAAAAGATGAATTTTCAACTAGAATAGTTGAATTTCCAACCAAAAGATGAATTTTCAACGAATAAGATTAATTCCAATCCAAAAGAACAAATTTTTAACAAAATACATATATAAATTTCGAACTCAAAAAAATAAATTGGAATTGTTATATTTTCAGTTTAAAAAATAATATTTTTTAACCCAAACAAAAAAAACTAATTTTTAAAATAATAGTTACATTTTCGAACAAAGTGATGAATTTTCAAATAAAATTATGCATCTTCAATTAGAATAGTTGAATTTTAAACCAAACAGATAAATTATCATCTAAAATTGTGAATCTTTCACTAGAAAATTTACATTTTCAACAAAAAATTAAATAGTTTAAAAAATTAAGTTTGCCCAAAGCGATACATTTTAAACTAAAATTATGAAATATTGAACTGAAAAAATTACATCTTCAGTTGAAAAAAACTGATTTTTAAATAAAAAATGTAATCAAAATAATTATTTCAAATGTAATAGTTGAATTTTCAGTAAAAAAATTAATTTCCAACAAAAGAAAAACACAATTTTCAAAAAAAGTAGCATATTTTTCAACCAGAGATAAATTTTCAAATAAACAATGAATCTTCAACCAACATAATTTATTTTTAACAAAAGAGGTTAACTTTCAACCTAGTAATTAAATTTTCATCCCAAAAAAGGTGAATTCTGAAAAAAATGTAGTAGTTGATATTCGAAATCCAAAATTTTAATTTTAATCAAAAATAGTTGGTTTCAAAAAAAAAATATGACGTTTCAACATGACTTGAATTTTTAATTAAGATTTTTCAGTCAAGAGGATTAATTTCCTACCAAAAACAAGAAAATTTTCAATAAAACACATGAATTTTCTACCAGATACCTGAATTTAAGCAACAATAAAAAACAAATTTTCGCTAAATATGTAAATTCTGCCTCAAAATAAATATAGGGTTGCTCAAGGTCAGGGAATTCCAGAAAGTTAGTGAATGTCAGGAAATTTAAAATTCGCCAGGGAAATTCGGAAAATATCAGAGAGAACCTGCCAAAGTCAAGGATTTTTCAATAAACTGAAATTGAAGTTAATTTTATTTAAAATTTGATAATTCTGTTAGAAATTTCTTAGTTTTTATTGAAAATTTATTGAAAATCCATTCAATTATTCGGTAAGAAAAAGACCTTTTTTTGTTTGGCTGAAGATATATCATTTTAGTTAAGCATTCTCTTCTTTGACTGAAAATTGAACTATTACATTTAT
Source organism: Belonocnema kinseyi (assembly GCF_010883055.1). Lineage (NCBI taxonomy): Eukaryota > Metazoa > Arthropoda > Insecta > Hymenoptera > Cynipidae > Belonocnema > Belonocnema kinseyi. The sequence continues at coordinate 41,501,891 of NC_046660.1, forward strand.
TTTATCTATCTTTTATTTATAGAAATTTAATCTTTTTGGTTGAAAATTAATTTTTTGTGTATGAGATTCGTCATTTTAGTCGACTAATCAGCTCTACGTTTCAAAACTTAACTAATTTGTTAAAAAATATTTTTTTTTTTAGTTAAAAAGTAATTTTTTTTTTGAAAACTCATTTTTATTGGGTTAAATATGCAATTATTTTTGTAGAAAATTCATATTTTTTTTAAATTCAATTTTGTTTATTAAGAATTCATATTTTTGGGTTGAAAACAACCATTTTGCAGGCTTGCATTTTTGACTTAACCCTTTTTGGATTAGAATTGCAATATTTTGGATATTTTTTTATCTAATAAAAAATCTTTTTTGGTTGAAAAATTTAACTCTTTTGTTTAAGTTTCCTGTTTTTGGTTTGAAAATTAGTCTGCTTTGTTTGAGGATTCAATTAATTTATGGAAAATTCATTTTTTTTTTTTGTTAATTCAACTGTTTTTTATCAAAAAATTTGTGTGTGAAAATAAATACTACTACACATTTTTGATAAGAATTCATTTTTTTAAATCAAAGATTCATCACTTTGGTTTAAAAGTGAACTACTTTGAAGAAATTTTTAAAATTATTTCTCAGTTAAAAAACTTAATTTTTTAATTGTGAAATTAATTCGAAAATTAATCTCGAAATGTATGTAGCGATAAAATTGACTAATCGTACAGAAATTTCGGTGGAAATAGCCAATGTCTAATTTAAAACAAAGTATATATTTTTGCAGATTTCAAACACAAAATTGAAATGCTTTTTAAGAATTGTGAAAGGCTTCAAAACAATAAAAACATTTTCTTAAGATTCCTAGGAAAATTGGAAATGTTTTTTAATGTTGACAAATTATTTTAAAATATTTAAAAAGACTTAAAAAATCGTCAAAAAAGTATCTGAAAGATATAAAAGCAATGTTTTTTTAATTTTCAGGATTTTCTAAATGTGTTAGATAAAACTCGAATCATTTTAAAATATATTTATAGGATTTTTAGAAAAACCTGCAAAATTAAAAAAAAATGTCCTTAAATAATTCCTTAATTAAAATATTTTAAAATATTCTCTTAGAATAAATATTCAAAATGAAAAATCATTTTCAATTTTACCAAGTATCTTAAAAACAAAAGTCTACGAAATTTTAACGATACAAGATTTTCCATACCAAACAATTCAGTTTCAAATTGTTTAATTTTAAATATTTTTTTTCAATTCACTTGTCTTAAATGAACAGTAAAATATTGCTAAATATTAAATAGCTATTCCATTTTATAAATCAAAAAATTCCAAAATCAAAGTGTAACAAATTGAATATTTTAGACTGAAACAATATTTTTAATTTAATAAAAGCCTTTAATTAAGCTATTTTTAGGCTCAAAATAGTTTATAAAGTTTTGAATTAGCGTTTACATTTTTTTCAATGACTAAAACTTTTGAATAAAAATAAATAATCAATAAAAATTTAATTTTTAAAGTTAAAATCTGGAAATTAAAGTACAGATCCAAATTAAAATTTATTTATTTATATATACAGTTCATGAAATAAACAATTTTTTAATCCAACATTTTTAACTTCCAACACTTTTAATTTTCAAATGTTTAAGTCTGCAAGACTAAATTGTAAAATTCTTTAAATTAAAAATGTACGCTTTAAAATAAAAATATAAAATCTTTAAAGAACCAGGTTTTAAAATTACACATTGTAAGCTGAATGATATCATAATTTAAAAAAATAACAATTCAACTAATTATTTTGAAAAAATATTAAAATCGATCTTGGACAAATTTTTCTTCTAAAATTTGTAAAATTCCCGATGAAAAAATATATTCACTGTCTTCTGATACATCACAATTTTGGATACTTTCTGGACAGGTCTCGTTGGTATTAAAAACAAATATTAAAAGAAAACTTACCAACTGGAACTGGCGCTGAAAGTTTTGCTTTAACATCTTTAAATCTGTTTGGACTTGTCAAAATAGAAGTGTATGTACTGGTGGGTTTGACAGTGTTCTCCATCGGTACAAATGAGCTAGCTGCAGGCGGTACAAGGGATACATCTTTTTGTTTTCTTTTATTGTATGTACGTTTGGACGTCGACTGTATACCATGAAACAGAAAATTTAGCTTTTGTAGTTAAATATCTGCGATAAGAAATTGTGTTAAAAATTATAATTTTAAATTAAAATTTCGTCCATACTAAGCACTCGAATAAAATAAAACATATTTTCATCAATTCTACAGTTTTATAATTTATTCTTCTGTTAAGAAACATGAAGAAATAGAAAAGCAGGCCTCGGTCTCATTTAAATAATGCACAATCATGTTAATAGTATCATACATTTTGAAAAATAGTAGCTAATTTAATTATTTTGTTAATTTGTTATACAAAATACGCCTCCCATAAAATCGCGTGAAATAATTTCGAATCTTTTAAATAGAATTGATATTCTCAATACCTTTTTTAAATACTTTGAATTTGTCTTGAATTCTACAAAATTCTTTAAAAACTGTTCAAAATGTTGAAATCTTGTTAAATTTTCTGGAATATTTTTAAATACCCTAATCTCTTTAAAAAATCCTTTGAAATTCCTTGAAATTGATAAATTTCTTAAAATCTTGTGAAATTTATTTTACAATCCATTAAAAGATATTAAAACCCCACCTTAAAATCTTGTAAAATTGCTAGTATTCCTAGTAAATAAAAAATAAAATCTTTTAAATTCTCTGAAACCCCATAAAATCTGATAAAGCTCTATAAAATCCCTTGCAATATTTGCTCATTTCTGAAATTACTTGAAATATTTTGAAATCCATTAAAATTCACTAAAATCTATTAAAAACTCTTAAATTCGGTTGAAATGTATAGAATTCGTTTACACTCCTATAGAAATTTTTTAATTCCTTGAAATCTTTGATCTTACATCTTTTAAAAACCCTTGTATTCTGTTGAAATTCTCTGATATCCCTGAAAATCTATCAAATTTTATTTAAATCCCTTTAAATCTTCGGAAATCATTTGAAATGCCGTAATCTTGAGAAATTTCATATCTTTAAACAAATTTAATCTTCAAAATCCTATGAGACCTCATAGAATCTCTGGAAATTTCTTGGAATCTTGTAAAATACCCTAAAATATTGCAATTTTTTTTAAATACATGAACACTTTCTAAATCTTTAAAGTGCATGAAGATCTGGTAAAATCCATTGAAATGCTTTAAAATTCAGTGAATTATCCAAAAATTTGTAATATCTCTAAAAAAACATCATAATTTTGAAAACTTTAAAACCCTCCTTAATCAGATTTACTTCTCTAAATCTCGTGAAATCCCTTGGAATCTTTTAAAATGCTATAAAAATTAAAAATATATCAAATCCTGTCAAATAATTTGATTAGTTAAATTCTTTTAAAACTCCTTGGAATCCGTTCAAATCTTCGAAATCCACTGAAACTCGATAAAATATTATAAAGACCTTAAAAAAATTGAAATCTTTGATATTTTTTTTAATTCCTTGAAATATTATAAAATCCACTAAAATTTATTAGACACTTGAATTATGTTGAAATACTCTAAAATCGTTGAAAATCCCTCTAATTTAATTTAATTCCCTTGAAATCTGTAGAATTTCTTTATAATCTCGTGAAATGTTAATTTGTTTGAAATCCTATAAATCCCTCAAATATTGTAAAATTCCGGCAAACCCCTGGAAATTTTGAAAATACCGGCAAAATTACTTGGAATCTTTGAAATCTCCTCAAATCATTGGAAATTCCTTAGTAATTTTTTAATCTCTTGCAATTTTCTAGAATTCTGCGAAATTCTTTGAAACCTCATGAAATTATTTTATTCTTTTAAAATACATTATTCTTTAAAATCCTTCGAAATTTTGTAAATCTCTCTAATGTTATAAAATCCCTAGAAATCTTTTGAAATCTCGTACAACATCTTGCAATCTTTAATATCTTTAAATTGTTTAAAACTTAAATTCTCTGAGAGCTCATAAAATTCCTTAAAAATGATGCAATCCTTGACATCCCCTCTGAAATCCCATAAGATATGATAAAGCCTTTTAAAATCATTTTAAATCTTTTATGTTTTCTGAAATTTCTTAAAATATTTAAAAATCCACTAACATCTATTAAAAACCCTTAAATTTGTTTGAAATCCTCTGAAATCCCTGGAAAAATCGTCAATTTTGTTTAAATCCATCGAAATATATAGAACTTCTGTATAATCTTATTAGATCTTTTTATTTTTGTTAAAATCCCATTAATACCTCAAATATTGTAAAATTCCTTGAAACTTTGTATATACCGTAAAAAATCTTTAAACTCCTGTCAAATTTCTTTTAAAATAGAATAAATTCTTTAAAATCCTTAGAAATTTTGTAAATTCCTAGGAATGTTTTGAAATCCCGTAAAACATCTTGAAATCTTTAATATCCTTTAAAATATTTGAATTTTTCAAATCATATGAGACCTCATACAGGGTGACCGTTTTAATCGAAGAAAAAATTCCCGGTCATTTTCCGGTTTTTTCTCGATTCGCAAACATTTTTCTCAGTCAAAAAATTTAAAAAATTGAACTCATTCGAAACATTTTTTTATTTAAAGTAATAAAAAATAAACAACAAATTAAATCATTCAAAGTGGATCTCTTGAATTATTAACTTTTAAAAGTGAAGTTGAAAAGTTTTTAATTTCAAAAAATTTGTATTCAAATGCTCAATAACTTACAGTCTTACGTGTATAATACAAAAAGTTAATAACACTTTTCAATTGAACAGTTTTAAATGAAATGCAGATAAACTGCGAAATTCAGAATTTTGAAAATTCATAAATTATAGAGTTCAAAAATTTAGATTAAATAGCAAAAATATAAGTCCATGTTAACATTTTCAATACACTAAATTAAAGAATCAATCAAGAACATTTTTAAAATTTTAAATTACATTATTAAGTTATTTTAGACTAGAAACATTAAAAATGTAAATTTTTCTAAATTTAAAAGTTCTTAACTTAGAAGTTAAATTATTTTAATTTTAAATAGTTTAGGCATCCTTGAAAAGCTTTAAAATTTGATTTCAAAATCTTGAAAAACCTAGCAGTTTTAAATTTGTTAAATTAATTGAATTTGTCCTACAACTTCTAGAAAATCCTGCGAATAAAAAAAAATTCCTTCAAATTTGGATTTATAAATAAGAATTGAACACTTACTATTTGTAGAAAAAATTAGTGTAATTTTAAGAGATATTTAGAAGTTTTAAAAAGATTCAAATTTAATTTAGCACTTGATATGATATCAAATAATTTAAACGAAGTGTGCATATCGACAAAATTCGACTATTCGTACCGAAATTTCGGTGCAAATATCCACAATCTAATTTAAAACAAAATGTAGATTTGTTCAGATTTCAAACAACGAATTTAGAAGCTTTTTAAGAATTGCACAAGGATTCAAAAAATAAACACATTTTCTTAATATTCGTAAGAAAATTGAAAATGATTTTTCATTAAAAAAAATTATTTTAACATAATATTTTAAAAGATTTTCAGAATAGTGAAAAAAGAAGCTGGAAGATTATAAGGAATTTTTTTTAAATTGCAGGGTTTTCTAAAAATTGTAGGAAAGATTTTATTCATTTAAAATTTTTTTAAATAGAACATTAAAAATGTTAACGTTTGAAGTTTAAAAGCGTTTCGAAATGTTAACAATTAACCGCTTTTTATGACAAATAATTAAGTTTCAAATTTATTATTTTTAAATATTTGGGGAACACCACCACCGTGACTGGTCAAAAAATCGATTTTTTGTTGCATTTTCTTAAAGTATATATATTCAAGAATATTTAGAAAAATTTTCAACTTAAAATCTTGAAAATTGACGAAGTTATATCCACGACTACTGTGCGCAACGAGATAATAATCGCATAAAAACCGCCGACAATCGAGCTAATACATAAACAAAAATATAAAAAAGGTCAAAACAATGCTGAAAATACTGAAGATGAACCATCATATGGCCCAGGAATAGACAGTTTAATTAAAGTATTAATATTTCATATATTATTTCAACTAGCACTATCTCACATGCAATGAAAACTTCAAACGCGTTTTTCTCAAAACGACTTTTTTTAACACGGTGGCATCGATTTCTCGAACACTAATGAACCGATTTTAATTTTTTTTTTTTAATTTTTGTACTTGTATTGGCTAAGGTTATTTTTTCAAGCCCTTAAAAAAAAGGGGAGTCAAAAAAGAACTAATTTTTCAAACCGGCGCCATTTTCTCAAAAAAAATAAAATTAAAAAAACCGCCACGTACAACGAAAGCGATTATTGTACAGATTAATACGATTTTTGGTTTTTTGCTTTCAGATGATTTTTCACTGCTGTATCGTTGCCACAAGGAGGGATCATTCTTCCATTACGTCATTACATTCATGTATATAACTAATGCAATTTTAAATATTTTTAAATCAAAATTTGTGTGAATATAGTTGAATATATGTTGAATAAATTATTATCTGTCCCATCCTCAAATAATTATTTCTACATACAAAAAAAATTCATGAAAATCACTTAATTTTCACGCTTTCACAGTGTTGTTCCTCCTTATGTAATTATTCTTTTTCTTAATTAAAAAATTTCAAATTGAATAGGTTAAAAAGTGAATTATTTAGACTGAAATAATATTTTTAATTTAATAAAAGCCATTAATTACGAATATATTATTATTAAGTTATTTTTAAGTTGAAAATTGTTTATAAAGTTTCAATCGCACCTTTACATTTTTTAATGATTAAGACTTTCGAATTGAAACAGTAACAATCTGGAAATTCTTCAACATTGAACGAATTTCGAATCGTTTTATCAAATAAATTATTCTTTAGTTTTTAATATTAAAAGTACAGACCCATTTCAAAAATTACTTATTCATTTATTTATATTTACAGTTGATAAAATAATACTGTTTTTTATCAAAAATTTTCAACTTCAAACGCTTTTAATTTTTAGTTGTGCAAGGCTCCAAGACTGCACTTTAGAATTCTTTAAATTAAAAATATACGTCTAAAAATAAAAATCCAAAATGAAGAATTTTTAAAGTAAAAGATCTTTTTATAATGCATTGTAAACTGAATGACGTCATAATTGAAAAAGGTTTCCATTCAAATTCAATAAATTCCCTGTCATTTCCCGGTCCAGCGGCCGCCTTGTCATAAAATCTCTTGAAATTTCTTAGAATCTTTGAAAATTTGAATTTTAAAATGGTGGATGTTGATTTAGACAATCAGCGAAGAATTTTGAAAACATTTTTGAAGGCAAAACGAAAAAATAATTGCATTAGCTTGCACATTGAGAAAACAGTAACAATTTTTATCTGTAAAATAGTAACAAATAGTCGCATAGTTAAAAAAAAAGTTTCAGTGGTAACTGAGTAGGAGGCCTGAAAATGTTACTCTATTGGTAAGTATGTGAGGGGCCGTACTTAAATTACCCAACGGGTTATAGGCCGTCTCCCCCTTATTGTACGTAATTTATGATATTTAGATAAAAATACACAGTTTCATATTTATGTACTTTAAATAAAAAAGAATTGTAATTAAGAAGATGAAGAAGATGAATTCTCAACAAAAACGTCTTATTTGAACATTTAATCCAGAAAGATAAAATTTTAATTAAAAAAAAATTAATTTTAAAACCAAAAAGAAGAATTTTTAAGAAATAAGGATTTTTCAGTCAGGAAAAAAATTCTCATAAAGTGATGAACCTTCACGCGAAAAGACGAATTTTCTGTATAAAAATTTAATTTTCAGCCAGAAAATATGACATTTAAGCAAAAAAAAATACTTTTCAATAAAATAGTGAAATTTTCAATCTTCATTAAAAAAAATCAACAAAGTAGTTAAACTTTTACCCACGCATTTTCAACAAAATAGTTAATTTTTCAACCATCGAGATGACTTCTCAACTAAAAAAATATGAATCTTGAGAAAAAATGATTTCTTAACAAAGGGTTCAAGCCTAACATTTGCATTTTTATCCAAAATAATGGAAATTCTACTAAAACAGATGAATTTTTTAATCCAAAGGAAAACTTTTCGAAAAAATAGTTGAATTTTCAACCCTAAAGTTTACAGTTTGCTTTTAAACGCATAAAAAAATTAATTTTAAACATGTAGATTTTTTACACAATAATTCAATTTTCAGCAAAACACAAAAGAGTTGAATTTTCAAACAAAAGTTGCATTATTATCTGAGAAAGATGCAATTTCAATTAAAATAGATGCATTTTAAAATTTTAAAAAAAAGTTGAATGTTTACCCGAAAAAGGTTTTAGTTGACTTTTCAGCTCCAAAACATGAAGTTTAAAGAACGAGTAAACTTTGTACGAAATAGTTGAATTTAAAAAAAGTTGAATTTTAAACCAAACAGTTGCATTTTTATCCAAGAAAGATGTAATTTCTACTTCAATATATGATTTTTAAAATAAAAGACATATTTTAAACAAAAAAGTTGAATTTCCATAAAAAAAAGATTTTACTTTTACTTTTTAACATCAAAATATGATTTTTAAATAAGAAGTCTATTTTTTGCGAAGATACTTGGATTTTCCCCCAAAAAAATGAATTTTCAACAAAACAGTTAAATTTCTGAACCAAAAATGATGACTTTTGAACAAAATTGTTAAATTTTAATCAAACAGTTGAATCTTTATCCAAGAAAGATGCAATTTCTACTAATATAGATGATTTTTTAAATTAAAAAGATAAATTAAAACAAAATAGTAAAATTTTCATCCGAAAAAAGTTTTAGTTGACTTTTCAGCAACAAAATATAGATTTTAAATAAGTAAATTTCCAGCAAAAAGAATGACTTATTAACAAAATTGTTAAATTTTCATAAAAATAATAATATTTATAAATAAATACATAATCTTCAGGAGGAAGCGACTGCAAAAAAAGAAATATAAATACAAGGCAATTAAACTAAGTTACCCCAAAACTTCATTAAAAAAATGTCTTAATTTTTCATTTTGCCGTGAATCTTAATAATAATTAAAAGCCAGAATCTAAAACTTGTAACATTTTTAACCTAGAATCTTTTATAAATGGAATAAAACCATTTAAAATTAAAATCGATATTTTTCACATTTATCCTGCTTGACAATTATTTAAAGTTATAGAAGTTCCCTGAATTCTGCAAGATTTTTTTTCTAAATCCTTGAATTTTTTCTGACCAATCAAATTCCTTGGATTTTGTTGAAATTGCTATTGTCTAGGTTGATTTTCCACTCACCAGGTATCTTTGGAACATAAAGTTAAACTCATGTTAAATTTCTCTACAATTACTGTGAATTATTTATTTCATTTGCGAATTTTCAAAAATTGCGTACGAAAATGAAAAAAAGCGTCCAAAAAATCGTAACAAAATTTCTCGACCCCTCCCATCCCCTTGGGCTTTTACGTAATTTAAGTACGGTCCCTAAAATATAATTAAGAATATTAAAATTATAACGAAAAAACTGTTGATTCACAATATATGGCATACATTTCTACTTCTTATGCATGAGTAACAATTAATTTGAGCATGCAAAATTAATGAACGAGTCGATTATGGAATAATTTTAAGAGCGAATCAAATTATTATGCCTACCAATTTTTTCTTGGTAGGGTTATCCACATCGCTATCTGAGTAATCATCCTGTCACGAATTTGGGTAAGCAGAGAAAAAAGAAACATAATATGCTTATTCAAATTCAAAAGTGCATGATGATATATTGTACATATTTATTTAAATTCATTTTCCTCAGTGTACAATGGATATTTTCGCCACGTTTTGAAGAATAATGAAACACAATA
>NC_046660.1:41511878-41540880 GCF_010883055.1 Belonocnema kinseyi
AATTTAAATTCACTTCAGGTTTTTAAAAATTGAGAAAAATATGTCAATGATAATTATAATTAATTAATAACGATTTTATAATCCCTAAATAAAAGTTTTCTAATAAAAACGTACCGCAATGAGTTTTGCAGAGAATCTTTTAAGGAATAAACTAAGCCCTACGGCATTGGGATTGAATATTAAATAATAGTTGCAACTTTTACCTAAAGTAAGATAGAAAAACATTAAACCCTAAAAACTATTGTTAAATAAACAATGCAAATTGTGAAATATTTTTTTGAAAAGTTCACCTAGAGTTCTTTTCCAAAACTACTCATAATTAACAGTAAAATATTTTCCTCCATTTTATGAATCATTTTTAAAAATGTTTATTTTCTAGCTTGAAAATTCCTTAACTTCATTTTTTTTTTAAATCTGCAAAATAAAAAAAAATTATATTCCCAAGAATACGTTTAAATTTCCCTAACAATCTAGAGAGTATTGTTTAATTCTCTCAAAACCTGTCCGAATTCATTAAAAGCTTCTTTTTTACAAAATTTGAAAACATGTACATTCTTCTTAAGATATCTTAACGTTCTAAATTTTTTTTTAATTTTTCGAATTTTCCTTAAAAAATTTAAAGGCAACAAAATGTGACTTAAAGACTTTCAGATTCTTATTCGAAAATTTTGTGGAAATACTTTGAAATCATTTAGAACATTATCCTAAAGTTAATTTTTCAAAATAAAAAAACCAGTAAACATCTTTCTGGGAATGCAAAGAAAATTTTCTCATGCTTGAAAACTTTCATAATTTTAATTTAGTTTCTTTTTTCAAAATCTTCAACAATCTACAACTTAAAAAATGCAATTTTTCTCAAGTTTAAAATTAACTTTGAATTGTTTAAATACTTTTAAATATGTATAAAACATAATAGAATTATTTGTAATTTATTAATTCTAATTGAATTTTATTTTAGAATCCCTTTCGTTTAAAATTTTTCCGATTCTTCTCCAGATTTTAATTATTTTCGATTCTTTTCAAGACTACTGACTTCTAAAATAAAATCGGAATAATTTGGAATTTTCTCAAAATATTATTGCCCGTGTGATAGCAAAATTAAAACATTAAAACAATCAAAAATCGGAGATTATTTAAAACTGTCAGTAAATTACTTTTACTGTGTTATTAAATTCAATGTTTTTATTTTCCCATGCATTTGCAACGATCATGAGCCAACAGTATAGCAATGAGATCAGATAACAAAAAAAGTAATTTTGCACTTTTCCTGACCATTCCTATTTGAAAACCAAAATTCTAATCTTGTAACATTTTTCATACAGAATATTTTATAAGTAACATGAAAATTTTTTAAAATAAATTTAACGGAGTTTAAGGGAAATGAGAAGAAATAAGTAAATGAGTACCATACTATTGCTTAAAATCATTAAAATACTTGAAAATAACTTAAAATTTGTTTAATCTCTTGAAAATGCCTTGGAATCTTGAAAAATATTCAAAATTCTTTGGCATTTTTTAAAAATAATCTAAAATATTTCGAACCCTTTTGAAATCTCTTGAAACTTTACAAATACCGCGGAATATTCTCAAATACCCTACAATATTTCAAATTCTTTGAACTTTCATTAAATTATTGAAATAAATTGAAAACTCCTTAGAAACATTTCCAATTGCCTAAAATATTTCGAATTCTTTGAACTCCACTAAATTACTGAAATTAATATAGAACTCCTTGAAATCATTTTAAATTCCCTAAAATATTTTTAAATTCTTTGAAATCCCATTAAGTTACTGAAATCAATGGAAAATTCCTTAGAATTTAAAAAAATACTTCTTTAATATTTCAAATCCTTTGAAATCTTTCAAAATTTCTTGAAACTTTTCAAAACTATTGAAATCTTCTTGGCATTTTTTTAAATACTCTATAATATTTCAAATCCTTTGAAATATTTCAAAATTTCTTGGAATTTTTAAAAATATTCTAAAATATTACAAATTCTTTGGAATCTTTTGAAGTATCCTGAAATAATTAAAATTCTTAAAAAATTTTTTAAAGCTCTTAAAAAATCCTTAGAATTTAAATGAAAAACCTAAAATATTTCAAACCCTTTCAAATATTTTGGAAATCCTTGAAACTTTTTAAAATTCTTGAAAACTCTTTTGAATTTTTTTTATATAACCGAAAATATTACAAATGCCTTGAAACCGTGAAAGCTTTAACTTGTACCGTGAAAGCTTTAAAATTCTTTGAACCTCCTTCAAATTAAGAAAATCAAGTAAAACTCCTTGGGAGCTTTTGAAGTATCATAAAAATCTTTTGAAATCCATGACAGTTTTTTAAACTTTTGAAAAATTCATAAAAATTTTTAAAAAACTGAAATATTTCAAATCCTTTAAAATTTTTTGACATTCCTTGAAACTATTCAAAACCATTAAAAACTTCTTGGAATTTTTTAAAGTACCCTCAAATATTACAAATCCTTTGGAATCTTTTGAAATTAATTAAAACTTTCTTGTATTTTTTTAAAATAAACTGCAGTCTTTAAAATTCTTTAAAAAATCCTTTTAATCAATTAAAAACACTTTGAGATCTTTTGAACTATCCTGAAAAAATTTAAATTCTTTAATATTCTTTCAAATCCTTTAAGTTTTTAAAGCTCTTAAAAAATCTTTAGAATTAAAAAAGCCTAAAATATCGCAAACCCTGTAATATATTATTTTATTTCTTGAAACTTTTTAAAAATCTTGAAAACTCTTTCGACTTTTTTTTAAATAACCTAAAATATTTTCAATTCCTTGAAATCTTTTGAATTTATTGAAATCTGTAAAAACAAAACGCTTTGCAATCTTTTGAAATATGTAACGCGAAATCTCTAGAATTTTGTAAAATTACTTTAAATTATTGAAATAAATCAAAATTCTTTGGGAGCTTTTGAAGTAAAATATTTGACTATTAATAATTAAAATACTTGAAGTAAAATAAAATATTTTAAAATCTTAAAAATATTTTGAAATCCTGAATATTTTATAAAGCTCTTGAAAAATTAATAAATTAAAAAAAAAACCTAAAACATTTCAAATTCTTTTAAATCTTTCGACATTCCTTGAAACTTTTAAAACTATTGAAAACTTCTTGGAATTTTTTTAAAAACCCTAAAATATTGCAAATCCTTTGGAATCTTTTGAAATAAATTGAAACTTTTTTGTAATTTTTTTAAATACACTGCAATCTTTAAAATTCCTTTAAATTAATAAAATCAAAAACTCTTTGGAATTTTTTGAAGTATCCTGAAATAATTAAAGTTTTTAGAGCTCTTAAAAAATCCATAGAATTGAAAAAAAAACTAAAATAAAACACTTTCAAATATTTTGAAATTCCTTGAAACTTTTTAAAACGCTTAAAAACTCCTTTGGATTTTTCAAAATAATCTAATGTATTTCAAATCCCTTGAGATATTTTTAAATGATTAAAATCTTGAAAACATACCTTGCAATCTTTATGAACCGTTGAAATCTTTAAAATTCTTTAAACCCCCTTTAAATTATTGTAATCAATTAAAACTCCTTGGGAGCTTTTGAAATATCATAAAATATTTTTAAATCTTTTAAAATCTTTGACATTTTTCAAAGCTCTTGAAAAATTACTAAATTAAAAAAAGAACCTAAAACATTTCAAATCTTTTTTGTCCTTTTGACATTTCTTAAAACCTTTCGGAACCATTGAAAACTTCTTGAAATTTTTTAAAATACCCTAAAATGTTACAAATCCCTTGAAATCTTTTGAAATTAATTAAAACTTCCTTGTAATTTTTTTAAAACACACTGAAATCTTTAAAATTCTTTAAAATCCCTTTAAATTATTAAAATCAATAATAATCTCTGGGATCTTTTGAAGCATCCTGAAATAATTAAAATTCTTTAAAATCTTTTAAAATCCCTTTAAATTTTTTAGAGCTTTTAAAACATCCTTAGAATTAAAAAAAAAAAGAAAAACGAAAATAAAACAATCTCAAATATTTTGAAATCCTTGACATTTTTTAAAGCTCTTGAAAAATTCTTAAAATTAAAACAAAAATTAAAACATTTCAAATCCTTTTTTATCTTTTGACATTCCTTGAAATCTTCCAAAACCATTGAAAAACTTTTTGGAATTTTTTAAAATATCCTAAAATATTAAAAAACCTTTGGCGTCTTTTGAAATTAATTAAAATTTTCTTGTAATTTTTTTTAAATACACTGAAATCTATAAAATTCTTTAAAATCTTTTTAAATCAATTAAATTAATCAAAAACTCTTTGGAACCTTTTGAAGTATCCTAAAATAATGAAAATTCTTTCAAATCTTTTCAAATTCCTTGACATTTTTTAAAGCTCTTAAAAAATCTTTAGGATTTAAAAAAAAACCTAAAATTTTGCAAACTCCGTCATATCTTTTTAAATTCTTTGAAACTTGTTAAAACTCTTGAAAACTCCTTCGAATTTTTTTTAATACAACCTAAAATATTTCAAATCCCTTAAAATCATTTAAAATAATATAAATCTTTAAAAAATGTTTTAATATCTTTTAAAACATGTACCGCAAATTCTTTAAGAATCTGTGAAAGACCTTTAAATTATTGAAATCAATTAAAACTCCTTGTAGCTTTTGAAGTATGATAAAATATTTTTAATTCTTCAATATCTTTTGAAATCCTTGACATTTTTTAAAGTTCTTGGAACATTCTTTAAATTAAAGAAAAACCTAAAACATTTCAAATCCTTTCAAATTTGTTGACATTTCTTGAAACTTTTGAAAACTTTTGAAAATTCCTTTGGATTAAAAAAAATACTCTATAATATTTCAAATCCTCTAAAAACACTTAAATTTATTGAAACCTATTTAAAAAATCCTATAATATTTCAAATCACTTGAAATCTTTTGCAGTCCCTTTAAATTAATAAAATCAATTGAAGATTCCTTACAATCTCTTAAAATAAATCTTTCCAGTATTGTACTAATCTTTAAACATTTTGAAAATACCTTAAAATCTCGGAAAATTTTGAAATATTACAAAATCCCTCAATTATTATGAATAAATTATGATTTGAAAGGTATTAAAATAGCATTATAAAATATCGTAAAATTACATGAAATCTAATAATATTTTTTCAAATCCTAAAAAATGTATTAATATACCTCGAAGATTAATATGAATATTTTAAATCCATTACAACTTTTTAAAGCTCTTAAAAATGCATTTTAACTGTTAAAAATACCTTGAAATCTTTCAGATCCTTTGTAATACCTTCAAATTATTGAAATATATTTAAAAATCCATGAAATCTTTTCAAATCCTTAGAAACATTTTAAAGCTCTTGAAAATTATCCGAATTTTTAAAAATACCCAAAGTTATCTCAAATCCCTTTAAAATCTTTTGAAATCCTTTCAAATTATTGAAATTCCTTGAAATCATTTAAAATACCCTAAAATATTTGTAATGCTTTAAAATTTTTTGAAATCTCTTGAAACTTTTGAAGCTATTAAAAATTCATCAGAATTAAATAAATATCCTTAAATCTTAAAAATCCTTCAAAATCTTTGGAAATACTTTGAAATACTTTGAAATATGTGAAAATTTTCAAATACTACGAAATTCTTCAATTATTTAAAATAAATTCTTTGAAATTCATTAAAATATTAGAAAAAATTCGAGTAATTATATCAAATCTAATGATATTTCCTGAAATCTTGAAAAATTTATTAAAACACCTTGATGGCTTTAAGAATCCCTTAAAATCATTCATATCCTAAAATATTTTAAATATTTCGAAAACTTTTAAATCCCTTAAACTGTTGAAGCTCTTGAAAATTCCTTGGATTTTTTTAATACTCTAAAATCCATTCAAATTATTGAAATCTATTCGAAATTGCTTCGCATCTTTTAGAATTTTTTTCATTTATTAATTATCCTGATTCATAAATCAGTCCTGATTATTCTTGAGATTTACGTAAAGTGCTTATCACAGAAATTCT
Organism: Belonocnema kinseyi; assembly: GCF_010883055.1. Lineage (NCBI taxonomy): Eukaryota > Metazoa > Arthropoda > Insecta > Hymenoptera > Cynipidae > Belonocnema > Belonocnema kinseyi. Next base: position 41,517,892 of record NC_046660.1, read on the forward strand.
ATGAATTTTTACATTTATTTTAAGAATTTCTTACTTTTCCCTGATTACCAGGTTTTCTCTGACCTGCGGTCGCCCTGGATAAAAAAAATGCAGATACTGCGTTTCTTTTTTGCACGGCAGATTAGTAAAAAGAGTTAATTCACTTCCTGACAATTCATGCACGATGATTCGTCTATCGTTTAGAATTTAATTGACGACTCTACAGAATTTATAATAATTAATATATTACCGGTTGCTTTGCTCTCTTGGCGGCAGCAGCTTCTAAACCTTTTTCCACCGATGTCTTTTTAGCACCTTCGCGCGCAGGGCGATTTGTTTTCGGCAAAAGAGGTCCAACTCTTGCTTTAGGATTCCATGCTTCATCTTCCTCTCTCTTACATTTAGATTTAAAAATGAATTCTTCCTCATCCGACACGTCTAATGCTGGATAAACTAAAAAATATAAATAATGCGCTCAAAACATATTACAGAGAAAACATTTTTTGAATTAAAACAAAAAAAAATCAGAAATAATCGACGGGTGAATTATTCAGCAAGATTGTATGTTATGACAAAAGGTTCCATGGATTATAGGAAATTTATTATAGAAAATCATTATATGGAAAGCAATTATGGGATAATCAGAATTGGTATAAATAATCAGAGTGGCAATTCGGCACGTTTTTAAATTCCCGGTTATTTTCACGGTTTTTCCCGGTCAAGTTTGTTAATTTTCCCGGTCTACTAAAAGTATCAGATCCATATTTTCAACCGAACGTAAACAACCCTTTAACGAACCACTTGTATTTTCAATTAACCAAGAAAAATATTCAACCAAATAGTTAAATTTTGGAAAAAATTCAACAAAAAATTAATTTTCAACCTAACTGATCAATTTTCATCTAAAATTATGAATCTTCTACTAGAATAGTACAATTTTATACCAAAAAGATTAATTTTCAACTAAAGGAATTAATCTCCAACAAAAAAAAAACAGTATTTTAAACTAAAAAAGATATTTTCACAACCAAAAATTGAGTAAATTAATTTTCTAGTCAAAAAATGTATGAACGACTAAAGAGACGAATCTTTAGCTAAATTTATGGAATAATCAATTGGAATCCTAATTACATTTTAAGTTATAAAAAATAATTTTTAACCAAAAAGGAAACAAATTATGAACAAAATAGTTCCATTTTCGGTAAAAAAATTCCCTTTCAGAATAAAAAATTATTTTTCAATCAAATAGCTCATTTTTCAACCAAGGAAAAACATTTTAAAATAAAATGTTGAATCTTCAAGCAAAAAAATTACTTTTTAACAAGAGTTTATCTTTCAACCAAGTAATTTTATTGACAACCTTTCGAAGAAAAAGACCATTTTCTACCAAAAAATTGATTTCTTAACACAAAACGTGAATTTTCAACGAAATAGTTGAATTTTCAATTTTAAAAGACAATTTTTCAGCCAAATTGTTAACTTCTTAACTAGAAAAGAGCAAATTTCAACCAAAGATGTGACAGTTAAATATTCAGTTAAGGAAATTAATTTTCAACCAAACTGATGAATTTTCAATTTAAATTATGAATCTTCAACTGAAATAGGTGAATTTTATACCAAACAACATTTTCAACCAAAAAAGACGAATTTTTCACAAAATACATCAATTTTCAAACAAATAGTTTAATTTTTGAATAAAAAATATCAATTATCAACCAAATAGTGGAATTTTCATCCAAAAAAATATAAATTTGTAATCAAACATAGAATAGTTCAATTCTCCGTTAAAAATATAATTCTCAACAAACAAACAAAAACGTATTTTCAGCAAAATAGTTAATTTTTCTACTGAAATAGTTACATTTTTAGTTTAAAAAAAATTATTATGAACAAAGTTGTTACATTTTCAAAGTGAGATGAATTTTCAATTAAGTGAATGAATCTAAAAACAAAAAAATATAATTTTTACCAAAAGAGTTTAACTTTTATCCGTAAGTAGTTGAATTTTCAACTTACTTTTTAACTTTTCTATTATAATTCAGAAAAACTCTTTAAAAAATCTCACAGAGTAAACAATCTTCAAAAGGTTTTTATCATAATGGAACATGGTAAAGATTCAATAATAAAATATGATTTAATTCGAGTAAACTGAGCCCCTTGAAATTTCGATTTTTCAAAGTTTTCTAGAAATACTTTTAAATTTTTGAAAATTCTACAAAATTAGTGAAATATGCATATACCTTAAAATCGTTTAAAATCCCTTAAAAACCCTTAAAATGTTTGAAGATCGTAAAAATCCATTTAAAAAAGTATAAATCATTTAAAACACCTTCAATGTAATTTCAATTAGATTAATCTATTAAATTTCTCATTTGAAAACCGTTCAAATCCCTAGAAATCTTTAAAATACTTGTAAATTTAATAAAATCCTTTAAATCTTGTAGAATTCTTTGAAATGCCTTAACGCAAGAATCTCTTAAAAATCAATAAACTTTAATTTATTTTTTAACGTTCTTTTAAATCACTTGAAACTTTATTATCTCCCAAAACCCTTTAGAATCTCTTAAAATCCCTTGAAATCTTTAGAGATCATAAAAATCTAGTTAAAGAACTATAAATCAGTTAAAAATCCTTCAATATAATTTAATTAGATTTATTTCATTAAAATTCTCTTTAAAAAATTCGTTATAAACTCGAAAAAACTCTTTTAAAATCCCATGAAATCTTTATAGGTTTAATAAAATCATTTAAATCTAGTGACATTCTATGAAATACCTTAAAATTAGTTTAAATCTTTGGCATCATTAAGAATCCTTTGAAATTCCATAAAATTTCACTAATTTCCCAACGTTTTCTAAAAATTCCTTACAATTTTTGGAACTTCTACAAAGTTCTTAGGAATCCTTTGCCATTTTGTGTATCTCTTACCATCCTTGGATTATTAATAAAATCCTTAAATCTTGTGAAATTCCTCGAAATACCCTAAAATTCCTTGAAATCGATGGAATCACTAAGAATCCCTTTAAATTCAATTAAATTTCATTTATATTCCAACGTTCACTAGAAATTGCTTGAAATATTTATAAATCGAACAAAATTCTTTTAAACTCCTAGACATCTTGTGAAAAATTCTCTAAAATCCCGTGAAATCTTTCGAAATTCCTTGAAAATCATGAATATATTTGTAATTCCTTTGAAAACCGATGAAATCGTAAAATTACTTTAAATATTTAGAAATCCCAAAAAATCCTTTCAAAAGTCTTAAAAACGGTTCAAGTCCTTCGATATGTGTTAAAATCCTTTGGAATCTCTAAAACATCCTGATACGTTTTGAAATATTTAAAATCTCCTGGAATTTTTATGAAATTTGACGAAATTCCTAAAAATCCCTTGATGTCTTTGAAATCGCTCGGAATTTCTTTCAATTGAATACAATTTATTTTACAAAGTTCAATAGAAATATCCTGAAATCTTTGGTAATCCTCGCCTCACAAATTTTCTAAATTACTTTAAAACTCATGAAAATATTTTTAAGTCGCTTAAAAACCGATGCATTTTTTTTAGTTAGTTAAAATAATTGGAAATCCCTTAAAATATTTTTAAAAGCCTTAAAGCAAGTGGCGAAATTGGTTGAAATCCTTTGGAATACCTTAAAACCTCCTGATACGTTTTGAAATCTTTAAAATCTCCTATAATAATGAAATTTGATGAAATTCTTTAAAAGCCCTTGACATCTTTGAAACCGCTAGGAATCTCTTCAAATTAATTTTACAAAGTTCAAGAGAAATATCCTAAAATTGTTGGTAATCTTAAAAAATTCTTTGAAAACCCTTAAAATTTTTTTTAATCTTTTGAAATCACTTAAAATCCCCGGGAACATTTAGAATTCTTCAAAATTCTCTAAACTCCTTCGAAATTTTTTGAAATTACTTTAAAATTCATGAAAATATTTTTAAATCACTTGAAAACAGATGACATTTTTTAAATTATTTTAAATAAGTGCAAATCCCTTTAAAAGCATTAAAGTCAGTAGGGAAATTGGTTGAAATCTCTTGGAAAACCTTGTACTTTCTCGATTTTTTGCATCAAATCTCTCAGTATTTTAACATTCTTAATTTCTATACTGATTTTCTATAATAATTTTTCAAAAATAGCGAAAAAATTCATTACAGGAAAATTATCCTGAACCTATATTGAATTTCTTATAATAGTTTTTCGTAACGGGAGATTTTAAGGGATTGCATGAGATTGGAGAGAGAGTTTACACCAGATTCCAGAAATAATTAACTCCTCGGAAATAATGTTTAAAAAACTTACTAAAATCATCATCTTGGTGTACTTTATCAATATTCTCAAGTAAGAGATCGTCGTCTTCATCATCAGCACGTGCTGGTTTTATTGTTTTAACTGGCTTCGATGGTTTTTCAGATGTGGTGGAATAACATTGCTCGCTGATGGACAGCATGCCTGCGATAGCTTCTCGCGTTGATGGTGAAGCCCTAACAGAACTGGACGTTTTCAATTTATAAATACTAAGACATCAATGTATACAGGGTGAATTTTAGATAAGATGAGGAGACCGACCTACAGTAGACAATCTTTAATTTAAAATACTAATTTTCGTAAAATAATTAATTTAAGGTAATTAATAATTAATAAATTATCATTGTCAATATATTAAAATTAGAATTTCAGACTTCACAGCCCGAAATTAATTCAAAACTGGGTAATTATTATCTGTCCAAAAAATTCAGATGACTCAATGTGCAGCTTCAGGGTAGTTTTAATCAAAGAAAACAATTTCCAGTCGTTTCCCAGGTTTTTTTCTCGATTCGCAAACTTTTTTCATGGTCAACATTTTTTTTCTTCAATCGAAGTTTAAAGCGAAACATTTTTTTCATTTTAAATAATAAAAACAGAGCTGTAAACTAAAGCACTTAAGTATGAACTCTTAATTTTAAAATTGAACAATTTAAATGTCAATGTTTTTTAATTCGAAAAATTCCTATTCAAATTCTCAATAATTTACAAGTAGAAAATGAAATTCATTAAAACTTTTCAATTTCATAATCTTAAATTAAATGCAGTGAAATTGCCAAATAAAAATTTTTAACTTTTATAAACTGTAGAATGATGATTCAGATTCAGTACCAAAAATATAAATCCACGTTATCATTTTCAATAAATTGAAGAATCAATCAATGAATTAACATTTTTTTAAATTATATCGTTTTCAATAATTTTAAGCTAGAAACATAAAAAATTGAACGATTATATTTTTTAAATAAACTGAACACTTATCAAATTAAAAGTTAAATTATTGTCATTTTGAATAGTTTAAAAATCCTTAAAATTCTTCAAAATTATATTTCAAAATCTTGAAACATCTACACGTTGTTCTAAATTTTTTCAAATTAACTTTTTAAAATTTTTTCCGAACTTCTAAAGATATTTTTAAATGATTCAAATTTATTCTAAAATTTTTCCTACAAATTTTTTTGTAAATCCTGCGAAATTAAAAAAATTCCCTTGAAATCTTCCACATTAATTTTTGATAATTTTGCAAATCTTTCTACATTTTTAAAAATTATTCTCAAAATTAATTTTTCAAAATAAAAAATAATTTTCAACTTTCCAACAAAATATTTTTTTTTATTGTTTTGAAGTCTTTAAAAATTCTTAACAGTTTCTACATTTTTTGTTCAAAATCTGCCTGAATCTATATTTTATTTTCAATTTTTTCTAAGAATAATGGGTGTTTGATTGTTATTTATTGATAAAAATTTAACAATTTGGCTTACAAATACACTTTTTTTAAATAGAACAATAAAAAATTTTTACGTTCAAAGTTTAGTTTTTTTGTTTAGTTAAGAATATTTTATTTATAATTACTGATTTTAAATGAACAGTCACATATTTCTAAATATTAAGTAATTGTTCTTTTAATTAATTGAAAAATCTCAAACTGAGTGGTTTAAAAATAGAATATTTTTGAACCCAAAAAGATGAATTTCAACAAAACAAAAAAGAATTTCAACCAAAAACAGTTGCATCTTCAATCAATTATTTACTTTTTAAGCGAAAAAAGACTACTTTTTTAGAAGATAGTTGAATTTTCAACAAAAAAAAAAAACATCTTTTCAACCAAGAAAGATAATTTTTCAACAAAATATAGGAACTTTCAAGCGTAAAATGAAATATTTAGTCAATAAATTAATTTTCAACGAAAAATAAAATATTGAACCAAATATTAAAAATCTCAACCAAACAGATGAATCTTTAACCAAAATACTAATTTTTAACGAAGGTGAAATGTGAAAATTTGAATCTTTAATAAAAAAGATAATGTTCAACCAAGAAAGATCATTTTTCAACAAAAAACATACATTTTTAACCGGATAGTAAAATATTCAAGTTAAAAAAGAAGAATGTTGAATCAAAAGAATTCATTTTCAAGAAAGTGGTTCAAATTTCAACCAAGCAGTTCAGTTTTCAATCAAAAGACAAATTTCTAAAAAAATATGTAGTTGAATTTTTAACAACGAAAATGATCTAACAAAAGAAATTATTTTGATAAAAAATGTGATCTGTTGAGTTTAAATGTCGAATGTTTTAGAGAACCATTGACTTTGAAACCCGAAAAGATTAATTTTTAACAAAAAAATCATTTTTAGCCAAAAAAAGATGACTTTTCAACCAAATAGTTAAATTTTCAGACCAAGAAGGCGAATTTTCAACAAAATAGTAGACCTGTGAACAAAAAATACTTTTCAACATGGAAAGATGATTTTTCAACAAAATACATGAATTTTTCACTAAATAGATGAATATATAGTTAAAAATTAATTGCCAACCGATAAAAAAAACAAATGTTCATTCTAACAGTTAAATTGATAACCAAATAGTTATATTTTCATCTAAATAGTTAAATTTTCAACAAAAAAGATGAATCAGTAAACAAAGAATGAATTTTGAACAAACTTGTTCAACTTTCAACCTAGCGCCCGAGTTTTCAATCAAAACTATATTACATAGTTGATATTTCAACCAAAAAATATTTCAATTTTAAACAAAAAGCAGTTGAATCCAACCAAATACGACGAAGTTTCAATAAAATAGATGAAATTTCATCTAAAAAAGATCTTCTACAAAAAGAAATAAATTTTCAACCAAATAGTTGACTTTTCAACAAAAAAGGTTATTTTCAACCATTAAGAAAAATTTTCAACCAAATAAATGTACTTTCAACAAAAAAAGATTTTAATTTTAAATCAAACACACTTGAGTTCTGTCAGAAAATACGAATTTACAGCCATTCGAAAAATAATATTTTATAAAATTGATATTTGATATTTCGAGCAAATAAAAAAAGATTTTAATTTTGAACAAGAAAACTAATTTTCAACCAAGAATGATAAATTTTCAACGAAATAGTTAATTTTTCAAGCCAAAAAGACGATATTTCAAGAGAACATTGGAATTTTCGATCCAAAAGATTATTTTCAACCAAACAGATGAATATAAAGTTCAAAAAATTGATAAAAAAACAAAAAAGAATTTTCAAACAAATAGTTGTTAAATTTCAACCACAGCGATGAATCTTTAACCAACAAGTTATTTGTTACTCAATTATTTCAACTTTTAAACTGTTTGAAATCGAAAAAAGTTAATTTCAATCAAAAACGATGAATTTTCAACAAAATAGTCGAGTTTTCAAACAAAACATATTAAACTTGAACTAAAAAAAATTGCATTTGCATTAAAATATTTAATTGTCAAGCCAAAAATACGATTTATTTAGAAGATAGTTGAGAAAGAGATGAATTTTTAACCAAAAATATAATAGTTCGATTCTTCAACCAAAAAGAATAAACTTTTAACTAAAAATAGCAGTTGGACTTTCTCCTTGGATTATAAAAAATCAGTTTGTAGTTAAGTAAAGAAAAGAGAAAAGGAAAAATTTGATAGAAAAAAGGGAGAAAAGGCGTAATTCTTTTAAAAAGGGGAAAGGGGAAGGAATGTGAAGTTTGAATCTTCCGACAGTATAAGCACATTTAGCATAAAATTTCGAGGGTTGTACCTAAATTTTGGTATTAGTTCTACACACATTTTTTTAAACATTGAATCGAATTCCTTAAACCCGATCTAATAGAATTTTCGATTTTGATAATTGCTCATATAGTTCAGTTAGATTAAATCTGAATGATTTTTTTTAAATTTTCACTTACCCAGTAGGTGCTGGTGCAGGTTGCTCGTAAAGAGGACTAGACGCTGAAGGACTGAAAATAATAATTATCACATTAAAATGAGATTTTCACATTCTTCTAAATTTTCTAAATTAAAATGTCCAAATAAGTTTTTTTAATAGAAAAAATTTATGTTATTTGTTATGGTATTTGTTAAAATGTTTTTGAAACATTAGTAAAAGAGAAAATTTTTGTTGTAAATGATTTTTTAATCTTGGACTTTGCTACTTTGTAAACATTAATTTTAAGATTTTAAGATTTAAAAAGTTACAAAAATGAATCAGGAAGATTTTAAAACATTTTTTTTTTCAATTTTGCAACTATTAGATTTTTTTGTAAAGAAAACTGAATTATTTCAAAAGCTATTTATATGATTTTAAATAAAATAAATTTTGAGAAGATTTCCAATTTTTTTTAACAAAATGTAGATTTTGGAAGATTGCCAAAAAATCTTTTAAGAATTTTCAAAGGTTTCAAGAGAATCAAAATAAAATTCTTAAGATTCTTGAGAAATTTTCAACTGATCTAGATTGTTGAACACTCAAGTCAAATCAAGAAAATTATTTTTTACCAAAACAAGAGAATTTATAACACTAAAAAAGAGCAATCTTAAAAAAATGGAAAAGTTGTATTTTCAGTTAAACATTAATTTAAAAAAAAATAAGATTTTCCACTAAACAGTTACATTTTCAGCCAGACATTAGCCTTCCATTAAAAAAATGAATTTGAAACAATGTAGTTTTACTCAAGCAAAGAAGAATAATTTCAAACATTTTTATTCAAAAAAGATTAAATATATCTTACGACAGATGAATTTTTATTACAAAAGAAAAGAAATAATATGGACAAATAGTTGATTTTTCACCCAAAAAAATATTTTAGTTGACTTATAAAGATCAAAATATTAATTTTTTAACAAAAAATTAGTTTCTACGTAAAAAATTGAATTTTAAATCCAAAAGACGAACTTTTTCAACCAAAAGGATACATTTTTTACAAAATAGTTGTATACTCTCACAAATAGTTGCATTTTTATCCAAGAAAGATAAAATTTGTAGTTAAACAGATAAATTTTGAGTAAAAAACAAGTTTAAAAAAATTAATATTGAGGTTTCGTCCAGAAAAGATTTCTAACGAGATTTACTAACAAAAATATTTTATCAGGTTTACCGCAAAGCTTCATTTTTCCTTGAAATAAAATATTATATAAACGGAATACAATCATTTCAAAATTAAATTTATATTCAAATTTAGTCTGCTTGACAATACTTAAAGGTTATAGAAATTCCCTGACTTCTATCAAATTTTTTTCTCTGAATCGCTGCATTTTTTGTGACCAATAAAATCGCTTGAATTTTGTTGAAATTGTTGTTGGCTAGGTTCGTTTTTCACGCACTAGGTATCTCTGGCACGGAAATTTAATTCATATTAAATTTATTTACAATTACCCCTTCCATAATAAATAGTAAAATTACTTTTTAAAGGAACAGTTCTATTTAAAATCAAATAATTGCACTTTCAAGCAAAAGAAACCAATTTTCTCACACAAAAAAGTGGAATTTTTAACAAAAAAAGATTACATTTTTACCAAAATAGACACATTTTCACTTAAATAGATTAATTTTGAAACAAAAACATTAATTTTCAATCAAGAAGATACATTTTCTACCAAAAGGTCGAATATTCAATAAAATAGATGAAATATTAACCACAAAGATAAATTCCCCACCAAGAAGATTAATTATGTGCAAAAAAATACGTATTTTTGACAAAATATATGAATTCTCAATTAAATAATGGAATTTCTAGTAAAAAATATGGATTTAAAACCAAAACAATAGTTAAGCTTTCGGTGAAAACCATTCATTTTAAGAAAAAAAAGAGAGTTTCAACAAAATAGTTACATTTTCAAAGAAAGAGATGCATTTTTTAATGAAAAAAATTTATTTTAGAATCAAATAATTTCATTTAGAATAAAATAGATGCAATTTCAAGAAAGAGACGAATTTTCAACAAAAAACTTAAATCTTGAACGAAACAGTTGAATTTTCAATCAAATAGCCGAAATAAAAAAGAAAAATGAAATCGGTAATTCTTTACCGATTTTTGATTTTTTTAAAAGAAAAATTCAGCATTAATTTTTATAAGTAAATTAATTTCACAAATAGTCTACACTTAACAATATGGATTTTTCATTAGCAAATTAAATTTTTGCAAATTGCAAATTAAATTTGTCATCCGATATTTTTGATTAATTTTATAGACAAATTATATAAACAAATGCCTAATGTGGACATTTAAAGGCAGAAATAAATTATTTTTTCTCTTAAATTTCCTCAAATTAAATCGCCAGTAATGTATAATGATGGAAAATTATCATCCGATATTTGTTATCAATTTCATTTAAAAAATAATTAATTAATATATCAAACTAATATAAAAATATAAAATAAAATAATATAAATAATACATCAAATTAATATAATATAGTAATTAATAAAAAATATGAAATGCTCATTTTTCATCATTAAACCACATTGGCAACATCATTTGAGGAAAATTAGGAGAAAAAAAGGATTATTTCTACTTCTAAATGACCAAGTTATAAATTTGATTATATATTTTGTTTATAAAATTAATAAAAATATCGGTTGATAATTTACCATCTTTAAATATCACTGGCGACTTCATTTAAGGAAAATTAGGGAAAAAATATTTCTTTCTACATTTAAATGTCCACGCTGGCCTATTTTTTATATAATTTTTTTATAAAATTAATAAAAAATATCGGATGATAATTTTCTATCACTAAACATTACTGACTATATAATTTGACGAAAATTAAGAGAAAAAAAGTTTTCTATCTGCCTTTAAATATCCACACTAGGCATTTATTTATACAATTCGCAAAAATTTACTTTGCACACGAAGAATTCATAATGTAGATTATTTGTTAAGTTTATTTGTTTATAACAATTGATTTAGCAATGTCATAATTTTTGTATTTGCTTTCAACTATCCTAGTACCTAAAGTCTGGCAATGCTGATTGTAAAAATTTTTTTTATGAAGATAAACAAAAAAAAAATCTACTTCTTCCCTCTTTGCATTAACATAAAAGTTTAAACAAAAATTAAATCTAATGCTTTCACGATGATTAATTTTGATAAAAAGAGATATTTCGGGCTCGCAAAATATCCTAGTTTTTTACACAATTAGAAACCAAAATATCTCTGTTTATCAAAACAAAAATTCAAAAATCAGGCAACATAAATCTCTTCAAAGTTTAATGCTGAATTTTTCTTTTAAAAAAATTGAAAATCGGTTGAGAATTGCCAGCTAGAAGTTATTTTAAAGCTCATTTTTTTATTTAATCCCTCTGTGTAACGGATTGACCTTAAAGCCAATAAGACGAATTTTTTAAAAATAAATTTGAATATTAAACCCTTAAAGTGCATTGTGGGTATTCAACACCCCAATCAATTTTCAAACTCTTATAAACCATACTTAATTCGAAAAAATTGAGAAAGTGTCGTCATCTAGCTTTAGTTGGAGACACTAACTGTGAGTAAAGTCGTTTAGCATACTGCGTCAAGCGTCAGTTTACTAGCAGCAGCTTCTGAAATTGGAAGTAAAAAAATAGTGGGGTATCTAACACCCAGTGTGCACTCAGTGAGTGAAAAAGTAATTTTGGAGCAAATTTTGTTGTTGAAATTTTATTGATTTTTGTTTTCTTTCTAACGTAAGTATATTATGTGAAGTGAAATAATTGATTTTTTTTTATTATTTCATAATTTTTTTTCTTTGCAGATGGCTTATAACGTACGGCAGCACGTCATGCGAGAGCAGGCTGTGGATGTGTTGAAGAAAATATAATTGTTAAAATAAAGTTATATATGTCTCTATTTTCAATTTCTTGTATTTTTATAATATTAGATGTCAAAGTTCCTCAATTTTCATAATAATAAATCGATTTAAAAGCAAAAAATCTGATTAATCATTTTATCATAAAATTCACTTTTCAACTGTGCAAATAAATATATTTTTTGAAAGCAACCATGTTGCAATTTTTTGATGAAAGTACACCATTTCAAAAATATAGTTATAAATTTTCATGTTAAAATAATTAAATTTGCGTGAGTTATGAATTTTTAAGTAAAAAAAACCCATTTTTTCAATAATTTTGTTAACAAACTTCAAATAAATAAATCGCTATAAAATCAACTCTACCTTATAAAAGATACCTTAAACTATATCGGATAATTTTATTGTGGTAAAATATTCAATAGGGGTTAAGCAATATATGATTAAATACGCTGGGGTATTGCAGACCCAAGATGCACTTTACCGTGGTAAAAAAAAAATGAACGTAGAAATAAAATCTCTCGACCACTCTTTCCCCCTCGAGCTGTTACATGATTTAAGTACAGTCCCCAATGTAAAATAAGATTGAAATACGTACGCGATATCTAGCCGTTGACCAGTTGTTCCCAAAGTATAGGCCGATGCTTTCAATAGCTCTTCGATGCCGTTCTTTGGAATATTATTGAGAACCTCGACATCATTGTTATCGAGGCGTTTGACTTTTTTCTGCGGAGTTGATTTTGCTGCTTTCCTTCTCTTTGGCGCTTCATCCACCGTCAATCCTCCATAATCACTTTCATTGCTTCCGTCATGAAAGTCATAGACCGACGTCTGTTTCCACGTAAACTCCTTAGCTGTTTCCACGGTACTATCTATTGCAAAATTACCATAAATAATATTGTCATTTGTACTTCTAACCACCTCCTTGTCGCCTAGTTTAAATCTAATCACTTTTGGACTCTGCTTTCCAGTTTTCGAGGCACGCTTCTTTTCAGTGACTGCTGGCGATGCAGCCGTATTTGTTTTTACAAATGGGAAGACTGGTGGTTTTGGTAGAGTCATTTTTATAGATGGTCGATTTACTGCTAGAGTTTCGCTCATCACAGAATCGGATTTATTCGTGTCTTTCAGTGTGGCTGTGAACGGACTGTTTTTCATTCGATCTGCGACTTCATAGTCAACAAAATCCTTATTTAACGGTTTTTTTTTCTTCCGTTTGCTCTCGCGCTCTGGCTTCGGAGGATTCAAAGATATCAGATATCGTTCAGCATTTCTAATTTCCTTGCTGATGTCTTTCAGTAACTTTTGGCTGTTTATTGTTTCCGGTATGTGACTGCGACTAACCATATTGTACTGAAATAAAAATTATCAAAAGTGTGGTAGAATGTATTTGACGGAAGTGGAAAAAGAGACTATAATTTAAGCTAAAAAGTGTGTAAAAGTGACTACTGCTTACAAAAGAAAAGGCCTGTAATGTTAATAGAAACACTTATTTACTCAAAAGTAACAATTCGATTAAATATTTAATTTATCGGATGAAAACCAAGGTCACAGTTGCTAGAATAAATTTTAGAAGTACAATCATTTCAATTTTAATGTCGCAGACTTCACAGCTTAAAATGTTTTCAAAATTGGGCAAATAGGGTGAGATGCTTTAAGAAAATAAGCGAATAAATTATTTAAAATAAAATTAATATGGTTACCATCTTGAAATCAATATGAAATATTTTCGATTCATAATCTTTCAAGTAAACATATTGCGATTTCAATAAAATAGATGAATTTTTAACCAAAAAAATCAATTTTCGATCGAGAAGATTAATTTTCTACAACAATTTTTTTTGACGAAATACATCAATTCCCAACCAAATAGTTGAATTTTGTACTAAAAAAAATCAATTTAAAACAATAATCTCTGTTAAATTTTTAGTTTAAACTACTACTGTAAAAAAGCACAAGAATTTTCAACAATATAGTTTAATTTGCAATCAAAGAAAATTTTGAACGAAAATGATGAATCTTAAACCAACAAAAACAGATTATTAATTTTCAACGAAACAGTCAAAGTTAACAGAAAATTACGACATTTAGACCGAGGGAGATTAATTATCAATAAATAGATGAATTTTTAACCAAAAAGATTAATTTTAAACGTAAAATATAAATTTTCTACAAATAAAAAACACGAATTTTCAACAAAAGAGACGAATTTTCTACAGAAAAGTGACATTTTCAACCAAAAAAGTTGATACTTCTATCAAGAAATGAATTTTCTATAAAATAGATAAATTTGTGAATAAAAACATTAATTTCCAACCAAGAATGATGAATTTTCTACCAAAAAGTCGAATTTCTAACAAAATACATGAATTTTCAACAAAATAAATGAAATTTTAATCACAAAGATAAATTCTCAACCAAGAAGATTAATTTTTTTGCAAAAACCATAAATTTTAACAAAAAATGGAAGTTATATTTTCAGTTAAAACCATTATTATTCAGATAAAAAAATAATTTTCAACGATATAGTTACAATTTCAAACAAAGAGATAAATTTTCAACGAAAACAAAAATTTTAACTAAACAGTTGCATTTGGAATCAAATAGATGCATTTTCAAGGAAAAAGGCGAATTTTCTACAGAAAAGTGACATTTTTAACCGAAAAAGTTAAAATTTCTGTCAAGAGATGAATTTCCAACAAAATAGATCAAATATTAACCAAAAAGATAAACTCTCCAACAAGAAAATTAATTTTTTGCAAAAATAAAAAAACACGAATTTTCCACCATGAAAGTAATTTTTCTACCAAAAAGTCGCATTTCTAACAAAATACATGAATTTTCAACAAAATAAATAAAATTTTAATCATAAAGATAAATTCTCAACCAAGAAGATTAATTTTTGTTGCAAAAACACGAATTTTTGAGAGAACACATGAATTCTATATCAAATAGTTGAATTTTGTAATAAAAACAATAAATTTTAACCAACAATGGAAGTTACATTTTCAAACAAAACGGTAAATTTTCAACGAAAAAAAAAATTATTTTTAACCGAACAGTTGTATTTGGAATCAAATAGTTGCACTTTCAAGGAAAAGACAAATTTTCTACAGAAAAGTGACGTTTTCAATTAAAAAAGTTGAAATTTCTATCAAAAGATGAAATTTCTATAAAATTGATATATTTTTGAACAAAAACATTCATTTCCAAGCAAGAAAACACATTCAGCACCAAAAATTCAAATTTTCAACAAAACAGATGAAATATTAACCGAAAAGATAAATTCTCCGCTAAAAAGATTAATCTTTATCAAAACAAAAAAAAACGAATTTTCCACCAAGTAGATAAATTTTATACCAAAAAGTCGAATTTCTACAAAAATACATGAATTTTTAACTAACTAAATGAAATTTAAATTACAAAGGTAAAATCTCGACCAAGATGATTGATTTTTTTTGCAAAACTCGAATTTTTGAGAAAACACATGAATTCTAAATCAAATAGTTAAATTTTGTACTAAAAACTTGAAAATTTAACTAAAAATGGAAGTTACATTTTTGGTAAAAACCATTATTTTTCAGAACAAAGGATATTTTTCAACAAAATAGTTACATTTTCAAACAAAACGGTAAATTTTCAATGAAAAAAAAAATTAATTTTTAACCAGACAGTTGCATTTGGAATCAAATAGTTGCAATTTCAAGGAAAAAAGACGAATTTTCTACAGAAAAGTGACATTTTCAACCAAAAAAGTTGATATTTCTATCAAGAGATGAATTTTCTATAAAATAGATAAATTTTCGAAAAAAAAAACATTAATTTCCAACCAAGAATGATAAATTTTCTACCAAAAAGTCGAATTTATAAGAAAATACATAAATCTTCAACAAAATAAATGAAATTTTAATCACAATGATAAATTTTCAACCAAGATGATTAATTTTTTTGCTAAAACACGAATTTTTTAGAAAACACATGAATTCTAAATCAAGTGGTTGAATTTTGTACTGTAACGATAAATTCAAGGAAAAAAGAATTTTTGTATAGAAAAGTGCAATTTTTAACCAAACATTAAAATTTTTAATCAAATGTTTGAAATTTCGAACAAAAAAAATAAAACTATAATCAAAAACTGTTGCATTTTCCATCAAGGAATTAAATTTTCAAGCCAATAACACGAATTTTTTTCATAAGACATTTGAATATTCAATAAAAAAGTTAACTGTGAATATAGAAAGATTATTTCTCTACCAAAAAAAGATGAATTTTTTATTCAAAAAGACGAATATTCAACAAAACAGTTGAATTTTCGACCAAAAAATTAAACTTAACAAAGTAGTTGAATTTTTAATAATATAAGTAAATTCTTAACTAAAAAATATCTTTTATAATCCAAAATAATTAACCATCAAATAAAAATAATTTGATTTTTCTATTGAATTATATTCACTTCGTATTTAGGCAACGAATGAGGTAAATAGAGGATATAGTATGGAGTCTGATATTCAAAAGCATATTCATACCATAGATTACTATAGATTGCATACATACATTAATTAAATTTTTTTATTTATTGTTTTTTCAGATAAAAATTAAAATTTGATGGAATAAAATTACTAAAGTGGCTTTTTCCTTTAAAAAAAAGACTATAGTGACTTCTTTAAAAAATTAGTAAGATTGACTTTAAAAAGTCAAATAGAAATAAATATTTAACTCACATCTTTGTCAGTGTTCCACTGTTTGAGAATACTTAGTAAAGCTTTAACTCCTTGTAAAAAGTAGGGAGGGCACTTTTTCCCTTCATTGTTTAATTCCTTTAGTTCTTTCAGTAATTTTTTAGCCGCAAACCAGTTGATAGTTTCAAAGCCTGGGTATTGAAACTTGTAAGGAGTTTTCATTTTCCTCTCTATTTCGTATATTCTGAAAAGAATTATCAGTAAAAGATAATGTAAAGTTTTAAAGTAGCTCAGACTTTACAGTGATTCAAAAGAGTATTTTAGTGAAAATAGGGGACTTTTAGGCATTGAAAGTCATTAAAAATACCTAATTCTTTGAAATTTTTGATGATATTTCCCTTGAAAATTATTAAGCCGACGCGATAAATTCTTAGCATTAAAAAAAAAAAAATACAATTGATCGTTTTCCGTCTCGATCATTTCTACTTTTTTTAAAAAGTGAGAAAAAATAAATTAAAACTTGAAATTCCTAAAATTAGGAATCATTTTCTACAATATTTAGTATGATTATTATGAATTGGCCAATCTCATTTCAAATTAGACCAAATTTCAAGAAAAGTCTAGGTCATGGTGTCAGAATTATTTTTCATTTGAATATATTATACTAGAATGAAAATAAAGGGCACGTATTTCATAAATTTTCCTAAAAACGATCACCTTCAACCAAAAATAGAACAATTAAGGTTTCAGTACGAAAAATTAATTTTTAACACAAAAACGAACAAATTTTCAAACAGAGATGATTTTTTAAGAAAAGATTTTTCAACCAAACAGTTTATTTTCAACCAGAGATGATTTTTCAAAGAAGATGATTAATTTTCTACCAAAAAATAAGCTTTTTCAACTAATTAAATGATTTTTAAACGAAATAGTTTTATTTTCATCTACAAAAAACAAATTTTTATCGAAATAGTTTAATTTTAAAGCAAAAAAGATCATTTTGATCAGTTTGGTTGAAATATATATATATTTTTTTTTATTTAAAAATTCTATTTTCTGTTAAAAATAACATTTTTTAAATTCAACATCAAATATTTTTTTAAGTATAATATTAACATTTTTCGTTAAAAATTCATGTATTTTGAAAAAAAAATTAATTTTCTACCAAAACGACGATTCTTCAATAACGAAAAAAACAGGGGATTCTCCACGAAATAGTTTAATATTCTACTAAAAAAGATAAATTTTCATCAAAATAGTGACATTTGAATTAATAAAAATCAATTTTTAACGAAAAAATGGAATAGACCAATTTTTTTGTTTAAAAAATTAGATTTCAAACTGCTGAATTTTCAACAAAACTTTTGCGTAAAAAAATAATATTTAACCATAACAAACAACTAATTTTCAAAAAAATAAGTTAAATTTTTCAATAAATTGATGTATTTTTTACTCAAAAGGATGAATCTTCAAATGAAACAGTTGAATTTAAAAAAAATGAACTTTCAACTAAAATAGTAAATCTTTAGATAGAATGATTTAATCTTCAACCCAGAAGATAAATTTCTATAAAAAGGACGAATTTTCAACTAAAAAAGATGATTTTTCAATCAAAAATCGATTAGTTAAATTTTTAGTTAAAAAATTAATTTTCAACCATAAAAAACGAATTTTCAATTAAAATCATAATTTCTTAACTAAAATAATTGAATTTTCAACCAAAAAGATTAATTTCTACAAAGAAGACAAATTTTGAACTGAAAAGGATAATTTTTCACAAAAAAATTCAATATTTAAATTTTAAGTTTATAAAATAAATGATTGACTGATGAATTTTTAACAAAAATGTTGGAATATTCAACTGAAATATTTAAATTTTAAAGTTAAAAATTTAATTTTTAACGCAAAGAAAACAAAATTTTTTTAACATAATACATACCTTATTTTTCAACCAAAAAAGATTACAATTTTTAATAAAATACAATGGAATTCAAACAACTGTAAAAAGGACGAATCATCAACAAAAAAAGGTCAATTAAAAAAAAAGATTACTTTTCAACTAAAATGATAAATCCTTAAATAGAATAGTTAAATTTCCAACCAAAAAAAATTAATTTTCAACCAAGAAGATTAATTTATACAAAAAATATGAGTTTTGAACGGAAAAGGATAATTTTTCAATAAAAAATTGAATTTTTAAATTTTTAGTCCATAAAATGTATGTTCATCTGATGAATTTTTAACAAAAAATTTGGAATATTCAACTAAAATAATAAAATTTTTAGTCAAGAAACTGATTTGTAATCATGAAAAACGAATTAAAAAAAAACAGTTACATTTTTACACAAAAAGAGGAATTTTCAAGCCCAATAACGAATTTTCAACTAAAGTGATAAATCCTTATCTAGAATTATCGAATTTTCAACCAAAAAGATTCATTTTCAACCAAGATTAATTTCTAAAAAAAAGACGAATTTTGAACTGAAAAGGATTATTTTTCAACAAAAAATTGAAAGTTTAAATTTATAGTTCGTAAAATGTATGTTCAAACAAAAAAGATTAAAATTTTTAGTAAAATACAATGGAATTCAAACAACTATAAAAAGGACGAATCTTCAACTAAAAAAGTTCAATTAAAAAAAAAAAAAGATTACTTTTCAACTAAAATGATAAATCCTGAACTAGAATAATTGATATTTCAACCAAAAGGATCATTTTCCAAACAAAAAATTGAATGTTTAAATTTTTTGTTCAAACGATGCATTTTTCACAAAAATGTTGGAATATTCAACTAAAATATTTAAATTTTAAAGTTATAAATTAATTTTTAACACAAAGAAAACAAAATTTTTTTAACAAAATACACACCTTAATTTTCAACCAAAAAAGATTACAATTTTTAATAAAACACAATGGAATTCATACAACTATAAAAAGGACGAATTTTCAACTGAAATAGATGTTTTTAAAACAAAAAATTGATTATTTAAATTTTTAGTTAAAAATTTCATTTTTAACCATAAAAAATGAATTTAAAAAAAATAGTTACATTTTTACAAAAAATGAGGAATTTTCAAGTCAAATAACGAATTTTCAACTAAAAAAGTTCAATTTAAAAAAAATGATTAATTTTCAACCAAAATGATAAATCCTTAACTGGAATAATCGAATTTTCAACCAACAGATTAATTTTCAACCAAGAAGTTTAATTTATACAAAAAAGACGAATTTTGAACTGAAAAGGATGATTTTTCAACAAACAATTGAATGTTTAAATTTTTAGTTTGTGAAATGATTGTCAAACGATGAATTTTTCACAAAAATGTTGGAATATTCAATGTTGGAATATTCATATTTAAATTTTAAAGTTATAAATTAATTTTTAACACAAAGAAAAAAACAAATTTTTAACAAAATCATACCTTATTTTTCTACCAAAAAAGATTACAATTTTTCATAAAATACAATGGAATTGAAACAAAATGAACACATTTTTAACCAGGTACTCTAATTTTCAACTGAAACCGTTCAATTTTCAACGAAAAATATAATAGTTGAATTTTCCGTTAAGAAATTGATTTCAAACAAAAAAAAATTATTTTTTGAAAAAATATTTCAATTCAGTAATATAAACCTACTTTTGCAAATAAAAAAGCATTATTATTAAATTTCATATTGCAATTCAAAAACAGAATCAAGAACGCTTTCCGAAAAGTTTCCTGATATAAAAAAAATTCCCTGACTTTTCTAGGCATATAAAAATTCCCTGGCGATTCCAGGTTTTCCAGGTAGGGTAGACACCCTGTATATAAATTAGAAAACATTTACGGATAATTCGCCAAATAGGTTTTTTTTTTAAAAAGGAGAAACAGGGGACAGAATGTGAAGCCTGGTTGCTGTTTTATTACTAAAAAAAGACGATTATTATTAATTATACGTACTGTATTTGCATAGGGATATTGAGACTGTGGATGAAATTGCCTCCAAAAACAAGTGAGTCAACGGGCGTTAAAACTGCGTGAATCCATCCAGTTGGTATCAGCATAGTTTGACCCTCTTTCAGAATGCACTTATAACATGCGTCCGCCTGATCTCCAAAAAAAGTTTCACTCTGCGTAGAACTGCACATCCAATGTTGATACAGTTGTAAATTCGTGGGTGTCGGCCTTATAAGATAAAATATCTTTTCGCCCCGTAAAACGTGATACCAGACGGAAGTGCCACCAAAATCAACGTGGAAATCAGTGAAGCTGTCTTTGACACCCATCAGGCAGTATTTTTGCACTTCGGGTCGTTTTAATTCGCTATCCTCTGGCCAGTCGCGTGGCCACACTGTATTTGCCCAATCGAGTTTACGTGCAATATAAGGAGCTTCGACCAACGGTGCGAGACTACAATTTTCCATTTGCAAAATTAGTTTAATTAATAATCCAGCCCGAAACAATTCCAAAGTATGCAGGCCAGCTAGTGACATGTTCAAGATTGGTTTGTCAAATAAATATGGTTTTCTACGTGAGAAATAAGATGTATTTTTTTTTTAATTCACATAGCTGCATTTTTATATTTTCAGGGTGGCCGTTGTAATCGGCGATAAAAATTCCCGGTAATACCCAGGTTTTTTTCCCGGTTCGCAAACATTTTTCACGGTCAATAAAACTTTAAAAAATCGAATTTTAAAGCTAAACATTTTTCCATTTGAAGCAATAAAAAATAAAGTACAAATAAAACGTCTCAAAATGGAACTCTTGCGTTTTAAGCTCTTAAAATTGAGTTTTAAGGTTTTTTAATTCAAAATTTTTTACTCAAATTGTTTACTTAATTGTAAAAATATATATCTACATTATAATTCACAATGCTCTATAAATTAAAGAATCAATCAATAGACTCTAAAATTTTTAAAATTATATTATTTTAAGCAATTTTAAGCTAGAAACATTAAAAATTAAAAAATTAATTTTTTTTTGTTTACACTGAACACTTCCTAAATAGTTTAAATACTCCTGAAAAGTTTCAAAATTGTATTTCAAAATCTTGAGAAATCTAAAAATTGTTTTACATTTTTCAAATTTAAAATTATTTTTGAAAGTTTTTCCGAACCTCTAAATATCTGTTAAAATTAATCAAAATTTTTCTACGATTTTTAGAGAATCCTAAAAATTAAACAAAAATTACTTGAAATCTTCCAGATTCTTTTTTGACAATTTTGACAATCTTTTTAAATAGCTATCTACACCGAAATTTCAGTACAAATAGCCGAATTTTGTCGGTACAAATAATTCGTTAAATTATTTGAAATAATTTAAAATTTTTTAAATTAATCTTGAATCTTTTCAAAACTTCTAAATATTTCTTAAAATGACTCCAATTATTTTTAAAAATAATAAGTATTCAATTGTTATTTATATAATAAACATTAACAATTTCACTTACAAATAAAAATTCTTTGGAAAATAACCATGTCAAATAATTCAGTTTCAATTTGTATACTTTTAATTATTTGGTTTTAATTTAATCGTTTTAAATTAACAGTCAAATGTTGCTAAATATTAAATAATTATCCTTTGTCTTATTTTAAAGTTTTAAAATTGATTGTGTTAAAAACGTTGACATTTTTTTAATAACTAAGACTTTCGAATTGAGAGTTCAATTTTTAACGGATTCAGAATCTTTTTGTCGAATGAATTATTATTCAATTTTTAATACTTCAAGTACAGATCCATTATGGAAATATTTTATTTACAGTTGATGAAATAAAAAGGTTTCTTATCAAAAATTCTCAACTTCAAACGCTTTTATTTTTTACTTGTTTAAGTTTTCAGGACAGCATTTTAAAATTCTTTACATTAAAAATTCAAGCTTAAAAATAAAAATCTAAAATGGCAAATTTTTTAAGTAAAAGATTTTCGAATTAAATATTGTGAACTGAATGATATAATTTAAAAATATAATTAAGCTAACTACTTTTTTAAACTTTTGAAATCAAACTTTGACAGATTTTTCTTCGAAAGATTTTTAAAATTTCCGGTCAAACTATAAATTCACTGTAATTTCCCGGTCTCAAATAATTCCCGGTTTCCCGGTCCAGCGGCCACCTTGATTTTTTATAAATATATAACAATTTTGAGGGCAAAATGAGATTTTTTTCAAATTTTACTTTAAAAACGGTGCCACTCTTTCAATTATTGAGATACTTTCCCTTTCTATACTTCTACCTTCACTTCCC
>NC_046660.1:41540980-41561289 GCF_010883055.1 Belonocnema kinseyi
CCCCCTCATTATTTCCCATCACTTCTCACTACACCACCCATAATTACTCTTGCCTCATTACTTTTCTCGTATTTCCCCTCCATCAGGGTGACCGTTTTAATCGAAGAAAAAAATGGCCGGTTCGCAAACATTTTTTCCGGCCAATAAAATTTTTAAAATCGAAACTCTATTCTAATCTTTTTCCATTTAAAGTAATAAATAATAAACAACAAATTAAAGCATTCAAAGCGGAACTCTTGGATTTTAAACTTTAAAAATAGAAGTTTAAAAGTTTTCAATTCAAAAATGTTGTATTCAAATTACTCAATCATTTGCATCTATTGGGAATGGTCAAACTGCGATATGCCGCCTGGTGACAAAAATTCGAACTAGAAAGAATAGGCACGATCTTAAAGATGCATTTTAAATTGTGAATAAACTGTTTTAACAATTTTTTTGTGGAATTTAAAGTGTTTATTGGATAATAAAAATAAATCTTTATCGGATTTTCAAAATATTATAAACTTAAATGAACTTATTTTGAAGCAAAAATGAACTCAAATTACATTTTTATTAATTTATACATGAAATATTCACTATTTAAAAATCTGATCTAAAAGTTAGGTTAGAATTCGTATTTAAAATCCAGTCGTCTATTATTCGTATTCTTGGCATAATATAGGCAAAATTTGTTGCTACATTGATTAATTAAAGTTTATTTACTCTTAAAATCCATTAAAACTCACATGAAATAATTAAATAATTGTATATTTTTTTAAAAAACCTATTTTACAAAACGTTTTCTTCACTGTATAAAATGAAAATTCTATCTAAAACTATTTGTTTTTTATTAATATTTATTTTTAGCATTCAATTATTATTTAATACTTCACAGAAAATCGTAAAAACACTTTTATGCAAAAATTCAAATACATGTTTAAAATTGTACCTGCTCTGTCTAGTTCCATTTTTCGGCACAATGCGGCGAAATGGTAGACCACCATTCCCAATAAAGTGTAAAGTACGAACACTTTTAAATGAAATGCAGATAAATTTCAAAATTCAGAATTGAGAACATTCATAAATTATAGAGTTCAAATTTTTTAATTAGGTTCCTAATTCTCAAATTAGAAGTTAAATAATTCTTAAATTAAATCATTTGCATTTTAAACAGTTTAAGCATCGTTGAAAAGCTTCTAAATTTTATTTCAACACCTTGGGAAATCTAAAAGTTATTTTAAATTTGTTTAAATTGAAAATTATTTTTGAAATTTTTTCAAAAATCCCAAAACGGACAAAGTTTTAAAAAAAATCAATAATAGTTTTCTCCTAAAGAAAAACAAAACAATACGAAATGGAGAATACATGGCAAGCGGAGTACATCAGTAACTATTATTCACAAAAATGTCAAGAGAAAAAGTTGGGGTTTTTAAGAAATGTTTTTTTATTTTATTTTAAATTGAAACAATTTTACCATTTTGTTGCAGATTTTGAAAAAGTTGCAAAAAACTGAATAAACTGAAATAAAAAATCCCTAAAATCTCGGATACATATCACATGTTTTGCCTAACAATTTCTATCGAAAAAATGTAGCTGTTTTGAGAAAACTTAGTGTTTTAATTTTTCAAAAAATGCAAACAGCTTTGGCATTTTAAATTATTTTTTCGTTTTTCTCATCGGCTTTTCAAGAGCAAAAAACTTGACAAACTGAAACAAGAAAAACCTGTCTCAAAAATCAATAATAATTTGTTTCCACAAAAAAAAAATACCAACTGGAAAATGTATGGTATGTAAACTATACTAATACCTATTTTATTCCTGAATGTTTCAGAAAAAAGAAAGTGGAATTTTCGAGAAAACGTTTATTTCAATTTTTTTTAATGAAATAACTTTACCATTTTTTATTACTTTTTCATTTTTATCATCAGTTTCTAAAGAGAGTTTTTGAGAACCTAGAACCAAATAAAAAACTAAAAAATTGCAAAAAAAAAATTATTTGGAAAATTGAATTCTCCCAAAGGACTAAAAAAATACTAAATAGAAAAATGATCGTAATTAGACTATATTAGTACCTATTTTTACCTAAAAATTGCAACGGAAAAAAGGTAGCTCTTCTAAGAAAACGTCATGTTTCACTTTTTCAAATAAATGAAACAGCTTTACCATTTTTTATTGTTTTTTTCGTTTCTCTGATCGGCTTTTTAAGAACGAAAAAACTTGAGAAACAAAAACAAGAAAAACCTAAAAATCTCAAAAATTGCAAAAAAAAAGCAGGGTTTATAAAATGAATAAACAATATTTTCCTTCTCACGAAAAATAAAAAAATACAAACTGGAAAATATATGGCAAGTAATCTATCATTATTCTAGCTGTTATTCCTAAAAATTTCAAGAAAAATAGGTGGAGATTTTAAGAAAAATGGTTTTTCTTTTTTTTCTTTACAAAATTTTACCACTTATTTTTTTGTCGCAGATTTTGTAAGAGTAGAGAAAATATGGATAAACTGAAAAAAGAAATTCCTTAATATTTTAAAAGCTGTACGGTTGTTAAGGTAAAATCGTTCAAAGAAACAAAAAAAAAACTCATTTTACTCTTCAAATTTGAAAATATTCGTGAAGAATGTAAAAATATCTCTCTGTTAATTTAAAAAAATATACATCTCCTTATTTTCCACGTACAAAAAACATGTTTACCTGGCAGGCTAATCCTGATATCACCCGCCAGCCTGAATGATTTGAAATGGATTAGGTCTCTATAAATTTATAAAATATAAAATCTAAATTAAATTAATTTATATTTACCCAGTGTTTGTGAATTCAAGGCTTATAACGTTCAAAATCCTTGTGCGAACGGGAGCATTGTAATATTCGACAAATTCTCTCAATTTCAAGCGAATATTGTTTTGCTTTGCAACGTCGATAACATCCATTTCACGATCTCCACCTGACGTAAGTTATATGTAAGCATCAGGGTGGTACTTATTTTTACTTTCTTTTTTTATTTTTCTCCAATTTCTCTGATAATCCCCCCCCCCCTTCAGTTTTGTTCGAATTCCCAAAAAAATTATCTCAAAATTTGAGCCAAATAGGTTAATATTAAAGGGTGGGCATGATTCCCATTAATTTAATACGAGGAAGTCAGTTTTTTGTAAATATAATATTTCAACGCAATAATATATTTAAAATCATTCCACGTTTCAGTATTTTATTCAGAATCCTTCAGGGAATAAGAATCAATTATAAATTTCTAGGGTGAATAACTTTAAGCCACTCCTATGGATTCCCAAAGAAAACCCCATAAGTGTCAAGCATTTTAAGTGATATTGTGGGGTTCATTAGCGCTTGCTGAAACTTTTTTTTCCATAAATAATCATTAATCGGTAACTTCAGAGTACCTAGCCATTTCCTAACTAATTTTCAATTGTTTCAACAATTTTAGTTTGCTTAAGCATTAGTTTTTCAGATAAGTCGCGAAATGAACGTATTTTCTAGACATTATGACTTCTTTAATCGAAGATATCCATAAAATATTTTGTTTACATAATTTTAAAATTATTTAAATAATGCGTGTTTATTCAAGTACATAATTTACATATAAAAGGCAGGCGAAACATTTTATCAAACCGAATTTTCGACAGATTTTAATATTTTTAAGTACTAATTTGATTTCTAATAGTACTCGTAAATGCTTAAACAAATTTAAATTGTTTCAATAATTTTCATTTGTTTAAAAACTTTATTTGTACCATTTATAGAAAGATTGAAATTTTTTATAAGAATGCTTTTAAATATTTTAAATAAATTGAAATTGTTTACAAAAATTATTTTATTGTACTTATTTTATATGCTGTTTATCATAAAAAAATTAAGAGCGTTCCTGCAAAACAAAATAGATTACTCATACCAATTAAATCTTCAAAAAAAAAATCATTTTAACCAAACAGTTGAATTTTTAACCAAATTTTTGTAACCAAAAATTTAATTTTCAACTAAGATGAATTTTCTATCCAGAAAGACGAATTTTGGAGAACATAGTTGTAATTTCGATGAAAAAATAGGATTTTAACAAAATACTTAAACTTTCAAATTAACAAGTCTAAACTTCAACCAGAAAAAGTTGAATTTTCAAGCAAGAAAATAACTAATTTTTTATAAGAGTAGAATTTTCAAACCGAAAAGTTAAACTTTAAACAAAAAAGTTAAATTTAAATCAAGTAAAGATGAATTTACTATACAAAAAAAGGAATCTTAAACAAAAAAGTTTAATTTTCGACCAAAAAACATTACTTTTTAACCAAAAATCAAAAAATTCTCAATAAGATAATTAAAATTTAAATAAAATAGTTAATTTTTTAACCAAATGCCTACATATTCAACCAAATAGATAATTTTTTGATAAAGAATATTAATTTTCTACATAAATCAACTTTCAACAAAATTGTTAAATTTTCAGATTAAAAAAAATAAAAAAAATTTTAATCGAAAAAGTGAACGTTAAGAAAATGAATTTTTAATAAATTACTTCAACTTTCGGTCACGTTCTTGAATTTTCAGAAACATAGAATTAATTTTCAACAAAACAATTGAATTCTCAACCAAATATTAGGAACAACAAATGTAATTTTCCATTAGAAAATTAACTTTCTATCAAAAAATAGGAATGTTAAACAAAACGGTTGAATTTTCGATACAAAAATATGACTATTTAACAAATTATATACATTTTCAATCAAATAGTTCAGATTTCAACAAAATGGTTGAATTTTTAACAATTTACCTGAATTTTCAACCAAGAAAGTTTATTATTTACAAAACACAAAAACAAAATACATACATTTTCAAACAAAAAATCAGTTTTCGATAAATAAGATTAATTTCGTACCTAAAAAATAACAAATTTTCAACAAAACACATGGAATTTTAAACAGATAATTGCATTTTTAACTTTAAAAAATAATTATATTTAACTAAGAATAAAAGTTACATTTTTAGATAAAAAATTAGGTTTTAACAAAAAAACGAATATCTAACCAAAGAGGTGAATTTTTAAATAATGAAATAAATTTTTAACCAAATTGTCCAACTTTAAATGATTTGGTTGAATTTTTAATCCAAAATGTTTATTTTCAATGAAATTTCAACTAAAAACTACAAATTTTCAACCGGACATAAAAAAAGTTAAATTTTGAGAGAAAAAAATAAATATTTTCATCCTGAAAAAAAATGTCAACCAAGTAGTTGAATTTGGATTATTTTTCAGCAAAAAATGGAAGTTGAATTTACACTTCAAAAACTTGATTTTCAAGAGTAAAAAAATGAATGTTTAACAAAATAGTTTAATTTATAACCAAAGAAATGAATTTTTCACTAAAATGTTGAATTTTCAATTTAAAAAATGCATTTTTTACAAAATATATCAACTTTTGACCAAGAAGTTGAATTATCAATTAAAAATGTAACACATAATTGCTGTTTCAACCAAAAAAGATTATAATTTTAAATAAAACATAGTTAAATTCAGCAGTGCACGAATTTTCAACAAAATATTCGAATTCTAAACTAAAACAGATTAACTTTCAACTAAACAGTTGTAATTTTAACAAAAAAAGATGAAATTTCTATAACAATAATTTAATTTTCAAGCAAAAAGGGGGAATCTTCAATAACAAATTGTTATTTTCGTCAAAAAAAAAGATTACTAACAAGATAGAGAAATTTTCAACAAAATTAAACTTTTAACCAAATAATATAATTTTTAATTAAATGAGATGAAATCTTGACCACAAATATAACAGTAGATTTTTCAATAAAAAATATTAGCTTTCAACTAAAAATATCGGGCTGTATTAATTCAGTTCGCATCTAAGCGAAAAAAAAACAAGAAAAAAAGGATTTTTTTCTTAAACAGAGGAGAAAGAAAGATAAATTCTTCAAAAAAAGGTCAAATCTACATTTTTACAACACGGAATTATTTAAGAATGGAAGAAAACAATTTTAAAATCATAAGCTTTTAATTTATTATTCTTAACCAGAAATTCCCTGACTTTTGTATTTTTTATCTTTAAAATCCTTGACATTTCTTAATTTCCCCTGACCTGCTGCCATCCTCATTTAAGCTATTGTGCAATTTTCTTTTAAAAAAATTATATATTCTTTTACCAGAAAAATGTTTAAATAAAAAAAGTTTTCTCACCGACATAGCCCTCAATGTCGTAAACACTGAAATTTGAAGGTGGAACAATCATATCAAGCCCTTCTTTTCCGTCAACAATAATAGGCGTGTCAAATCCTATATTCTGCAAATACTGTATTGTTAACTGTTGTCCTCTTAAATATTTAACAACATCGTCTGCCTTCGGGAAATGTCTTGATTTTAATTCTCGGATGAAAACAGGTGTGCCTGTTTGCACGGGCTTTGTTTCAGCATTAATTTCCGAGTAGTCGTGGCGATGCCAATTCATTCTGGCTTTCACTAAACACACACACACACATATATAAAAAATTGTAATTTTGTATTTTGAATTAAAAAGATGTTGTAATTTTACGAGATATAGGCTTACTTAAAGATGGCCCACAGGTGACTTCGCAACGTGGACAGTGAAATTTATCAAGGTCTGCTGCCATATATTCCCTTACATTTAAACACCTTTAAAAAAATGTAATTTTTTAAAATATAATTCAATTAACTAATAATTTTCTTAGTAAAAAGGCGAATTTTCAAGGTAATAATTACACTGTCAACCGAACAGATAAATTCAGAACTAAAATGATGAGTATTCAACCTAAATAAGAAATTTTAAATAAATTAGTACAATTTTCGACCAAGCAAAATGATTTTTCAGCGAAAAATGCATTAGTTGATGTTTCAAATCAAAAGAGTAGAATTCATCTAAAAAACTCGAATTTAAAATAAAAAAGACGAATTTTCGATGAAGAAATTCAATTGATAAACAAAAAAAAAGATTTTTCAGTCAAGAAAACAAATTAATCACCCAAATTATAATCTGAGGGTAAAAATAATTTGTAATACAAAATAAAAATTTCGAATAAATATTTTGTAAGAGACAAATTTTCTACGAAACATTTCAATTACACGTTCAACCGAAGAGATAAATTTTGAACTAAAATGTTGAATCTTCAACAAAATAATGCATTTTTTTATAAATTAGTTATATTTTCGACAAATAAAGATTAATTTCCAGCGAAAAATGTAATAGTTGATGTTTCAACTCAAAAATATTTGTGCTTTAAATCAACAGTTTAATTCATCTAAAAAACACACAAAATAGTGCAATATTAAAACACACCAGATTCATTTTTTAACAAAAAAGAGCAATTTTCAAACAAAAAAGTTCAATTGCCAACAACAATTTTTTCAATTATATAACAATTTGAGGGGAATAATAATTTGTAATACAAAATAAAAATTTCGAAAAAAATTTGTTGTAAGTTTAATTGTTTTCAAGTTTATATGAATATAATGTTTCCAAGACTCTTGAGAGAAGTCGGAAAGATTTTTAAAGATTTCAGAGATATCAAGTAAAAATTTCGAAAACAAAGTTAATTTTTAACTAAACCGAGGAATTCTCAGCAAAATAGTTGAATTCTCAACCAAAGAAGATGAATTATCGAGAAAAAAAGTTAATACATAAAACATAATTGATATTTCAACCAACGAAAATTTAAATTTAAAATGAAAAAAATAGTTTAATTTATCCAAAAGACGAATTTTCTATAAAATAGTTGAATACTTAACGAAAAAAAAATTAAATTTTCTCCAAAAAGACTAATTTTCTACAGAAAAGTTCATTTGACTACGCAAAAGGTGAATTTTCAACTAAATAATTACACTGTCAAACAAAGAGATAAATTCAGAACTAAAATGATAAACCTTCAAGCAAAATAATAAATTTTTAATAAATTAATACAATTTTCGACCGAGAAAAATGATTTTTCAGCGAAAAATTCATTAGTTGATGTTTCAAATAAAAAGTATGTTTACTTTAAATCAAAAGAGTAGAATTCGTCTAAAAAAACTCTAATTTTTAACAAGATAGTAGAATTCTCGATCAAAACAGATTAATTTTGAAATCAAAAAGACGAATTTTCGACAAAAAGGTTCAATTGACAAAAAAGAAAAAAACATCTTTCAGGCAAGAAACAAATTCTTTTATCTAAATTGCAATTTGAGGGGGATAATCTTTTGTAGTACAAAATACAAATTTCGAATAATTATTTTGTAACTTTAACTGTTTTCAAATTTATAAAAATATAATTTTTCCAAAATCTTTGAAGAATTCCGATATTTCAAGTCAAAATTTCAACAACAAAGTTCATTTTCTGACAGATTGATGAATTCTCAACGAAATTGAATTTCGAATTCTCACTCAAGCCTATGAATTTTCAACGAAACAGGCGTATTTTAAACGTAATAATTAGACTTTCAACCGAAGAGATCAATTTTGAACTAAATCGATGAATCTTCAACCAAAATAATGAATTTTGTAAAAATTGTTTATATTTTCGACAAATAAAGATTAATTTTCATCGAGAAATGTAATAGTTGATCTTTCAACTCAAAAATATTTGTGCTTTAAATCAAAAGAGTTGAATTCATCTTAAAAAACTCGAATTTTCAACAAAATAGTGGATTGTTAAACCACGCCAGATTCATTTTTTAACAAAAAAGACCAATTTTCAAACAAAAAAGTTAATTTGACAAATTTTCTCCCTTTAATTATAATTTGAGGGGAATAATAATTTGTAATACAAAATAAAAATTTCGGATAAATATGTTTTAAGTTTAACTGTTTTCATGTTTATATGAATGTAATGTTTTCAAGACTCTTGAAAGAATTCAGAAAGATTTTAAAGATTTCAGAAATGTCAAGTAAAAATTTCGAAAACAAAGTTAATTTTTAACTATACCGAGGAATTCTCAACAAAATAGTTGAATTCTCAACCAAAGAAAATGAATTATCAACGAAAAAATGAATACATAAAACATAATTGATATTTGAACCAACGAAGATTTTAATTAAAAAATTTTTGAAACAGATTAATTCATGAAAGTAGAATTTTCTATAAAATAATTGAATACTTAACCAAAAAAAATTAAATTTGTTCCAAAGAGACCAATTTTCTACACAAAATTACAATTTTCTATCCCATAAATATGAATTTAACTCTAAATTGATGAAATTTTTAATAAGACGATTAATTTTCTCAGAAAAAAGGTGAATTTTCAACGAAGGAATTAAACTGTCAACCGAAGAGATAAATTTTGAACTAAAATGACGAATCTTTAACCAAAAAAAAATGAATTTTTAATAAGTTGGTCAAATTCTCGACCAAGAAAGATGAATGCTAAATGAAAAAAATAATAGTTGATGTGTCAGTTCAAAAATATATTAACTCTAAATCAAAAGAGTTGAATTCATATAAAAAAGTAAAATTTTCAACAAAATAGTTGAATTGACAAAAAAAACAGGGTCTACAGTAAAATAGGCAAATAATTGCACGCCAAATATAATTAAAACTTGAAAATTTAAACAAAGCAGATCATTTTCAAGAAAATATATAGATTGTCAACCAAAGAAGATGAATTCTTAACGAAAAATGTAATACATAATTGAAATTTTAAGCAACAAAGCTATTAATTTTAAATATAAAACAATTAAGTTCATCCAAAAAGACGAATTCTCGACAAAATAGATAAATCCTCAACCAAAAGATTAATTTTTACTGATTGCATTTTTATCCAAAAGATATGAAACTTTTTTCCATAATAGACGAACATTTTATTAAACAGTTCAATTTTTTAACCTGTAAATATGAATTTGCAACGAAGTAAGTTAATTTTTTTACAAAAATAATAAATTTTCGACCAAAAAGAAAAATTTCCAAGAAAATAGTCATATTTTCATCCAGATAGATGAATTTCTATCTAAAATGTTATACTTTCAATTAAAATCTGGAATGTAGTAGTTGATATTTCAGCTAAAAAGATTTTAACTTTAAATCAGAAAAAGGTCGAATTTTGAACAAAATAATTAAATTCTCCACAAAAATGGATTAATTTTCAAACTAAAAAGACGACTAAAAAAAAAAAGAATTTACAAAAAAAATTATTTTTACTCAAGAAAGAAAAAAATGCATACCAAATTATAATTTGAGGGGGGAAGTAACTTTTTAATACAAAAAACGATTGTCGAATAACTATTTACTTTTTAGGCATCTGATTAACATTTTCATTACTCGATTTATTCATAAAATTGTCTAAAAAATTCGGATTTATTTTTGCTCATTTACTAAATCTTTGGTAAAAAATGCCTTGAAATATTCCAGATTCTCTTCTTACAATTTTAGAAATCTTCTGGAATGTTTTGATATTTTTTTAAATATTCTTTTAAACTAAATTCTGCAATAAAAAATAATTTTAAATTTTCTTCAAAAATCTACATTTTGTTTTAAATTATCGTTGATACCTTTATAAATTAAAAATTATTTTTGTATAGGTTCAAAACTTCAAAAATATGTCTCAAAATCATTCGAATTTTCTCTAAAATTTGATAATCTCGGGAAATTGAAAATTTTTAATTCAAAATCTTATGAATTCTTTTCCGAGATTGTAGGAAATCTTTTGAAATGTGTTAATATCTTCTAAATATTAAAAAAAATTAATTACATAAAATAAAATATCAATTACAATTTGTCATGAAAGTTTATAAAAAGTTATTTTCTTAGAACCTTTGATAATCTTTTAAATGCTTCAAAATATCCAAAAATCTACATTTAACATGTCATTTTTTCAAAACTTTTCAATTTTTGAATCATTTTAAAACTTGTAAGAGTTCGAAATCTCTTTTGAAACAATTCCAAGTCTTTCCAAAATTTTTTTAAATCCTGCAAAAATAAAAAACGGCCTTCAAATCTTCCAGATTCTTTTACGACATATATTGAATTTTTTAAAACTTAAAATTAGTCTTTTGAAATAAAACCTAAATCATTTAAAATTTTCACAGAAATTTTATTTTCGGTACCGGTACTTTTGTTGTTACTGGTATCGATATTCCGAGTTTTTATCTATAATTTCATTCTTCTCATCTCTTTGAATGTTTACATATTATATTGTGGTTGCGAAATGGTAAAAGAAATAATTCCAAATATTAAAAAACGTTTACAATTAAAAATTATAATTAAAGATTTAAATTTTTTTACAGATTTTCTAAAATGTTAAGAACAGAAATTTTGTCTTTATTATTTAAGTGTCAATTTAACACTTAAATTTTCTCTTTTACAAATAATTTGGAATAAAAATTGCTCATTTGGAAATTGTGATTTACAAAATTCCAGGAAATTCAAAAGAACAAACTGAAATCAGCCACTGAAAGTCATATTACGTAGTATGCAACAACAATAATGTGCGAGATTTTCGAGAATTTCGTTCTACCAATTTTGTTTGAATATCATAACGAGATAAGAACTGATTCAACATTTACATTAAATTTGTTATAAATATCAATTTTCAACTAATGAAATATACTTTGCACAACTCACTGAAATGGAAAAAAAAATATTTCTATCTGCAAGAACATTTATTTATATACAACTGACCTAAATTTGCAAGTATTTATTCTCTAATATAAAGTTATAAGAGCGTGAAAATTGATTTGCCACAAATGAAAAAGAAACGACCTTTAAAAAACGACTGAAAAAATATTTAAAAGATGTGCAGATAATAAGATATCACTTTCAGTAATCAAGAACGAAATTCAAGTTTATTGTTACATCGTAGAAACTGACATGCCTGATAGGTTATGTCAGTGACAACAAAACTCTTTCTAACATAAGTTCTTGAAGATACATAAATCAATCAAACGAGACTAGGCGGAACAGAATATATTAATATAGACACGAATAAATTGCTGGATATCAGAGTATTTCAACTGTTCTTGTTCGCTCAATATGATAATGATAAAGCTACTTGTTTGAGTGATGTAGATTTCTAAAAAGTAAAAAACTTACGTTCCGTGATACCAATTATTACAGACGTCACATTGTATCTTAAATTGATCAACATCAAAAGGCTGACCGCATGTGCAATATGCAAATGGCAAATCCATGTTTTTGTCAAACGTTTTTCGAAATGATGCACTAACAACCCTTACAAAACGCTTTTACAACAAACGTGAACAAACGACAACGCCACATCGCCAGTGAACATAGAAATCAGATAGAAAGGAATTTAGTTCTTGAGCTATTGCGCTTGCGCCAACACCGAGCGTTCATTGGCTTGAGTTAGCGCGCAATACAAACTATATATATGAACATTTGTCGTGATGAAAATAAGTAAGGTAACAGCTCAAATGGGGGAAGGGGTCGAGAGGTTTTGTTACGTCGGGGTGGGAGGGGGTCCTTTATTCATATACGCAATTTTTTGAAATTCGGAAATGAAGCAAATAACTCGCAGTAAGTGTACAGAAATTTAATATGAATTAGCTTTACGCGCCAAAGAAACCTGGCGAGTGAAAGAAGAACTTAGCCAAAAAACCTTTTTTTTAAAGTCAGGGAATTTCTATAACTTTCAATGATAACTAGGTATAATATAATATAAATTGTATTTATATTTTTTTGCAGATTCTTTCTTCCTGAAAATTGAATATTTCGTAGAAAATTTACTTTATGAATTAAATTCATATTTTGGTGATAAAAGGGTCAACTGAAATGTTTTAAAATGAAAATTCAACTTTTTTTTTTTTGAATGTTGACTTGTTAATTTAAAAATTCATCTATTTTAGCAGAAATCCAATCTTTCTTGGATAAAAATGCAACTTTTTTCTTGAAAATTCAACCATTTTTTATGAAATCGTCCTTATTGGTTGAAAATTCAAATGTTTTGTTGAAAAATTATACTATTTCGTAGAAAATTCAATTGTTTAAAATTCATGTTTTGATGTTGAGAAGTCAAACTAAAATATTTTTTGGATGATAATACAAATTTTTTGTTGTTAAAAATTTGTCTTTTTAATTTAAAAATTCATTTGTTTTAGTAGAAGATTTATATTCCTTTGATATAAATAAATCGGTTTTGTTGAAAATTAATCTTCTCTGCTTGGAGATTCAACTAATTTGTTTAAAAATGTTGGTCGAACCACTTTGTTAAGTAATCATTTTGTTGAAGATTCATATTTTCAGTTGAAAATTATTCATCTCTTTTGTTGAAAGTTTCACCAGCTTTAGAAACTTCTCAGTTCCTAAAGTTTCAAATATTATGGCGGAAAAATTTTAAATATTTGAAAAATGATGAAATTTTAAACTGTTATTTTTTTAATTAAAATGGTTTTTGGTTGAAATATCAACTATTACATTTTTTATTGTAAATTCATTTTTCTTGTTGCAAATTTGTATTATATATTTAACAATTTAATCATTTTATTGAAAGTTCAAGAATGTCGTTAAGAAGTCATTCTTTATGGATAGAAAAGTCAACTAATTTGTTGAAAAATCCTTTTTTTGGTATGAAAATTCATATTTCTCCCTTGATCTTTTTTGGTTATAAAAATGCAGCTTCTTGATTCAAAATTAATCTGCTTAGTTCACGATTCATCCATTTGGTTGAAAATCTGTCTTCTTTGGTTGAATTAAACTGTTTTCGGGTAAAAATTAAAATATTTTTTCGTTGAAATATCAACTATTACTTTCTTCATTCTTTGTTAAACTACTTTGTAGCTTGTAGTAGAAAAACGACATTTTTTAGTTGAAAATATATGTATTTTGGTGAAAATTTAAGTTTTTTCCATAGAAAAATATTCTTCTCGATTAAAATTTCATCTATTTAGTTAAAACTTTAACTATTTAGTTCAAAATTCATTTATTCGTTTGAAAATGAAATATAATGTTATTAATTTAAAGCGTTTAAAATATTTGATTTAATATAGTGTCCACATTAATTTGATTGAAGGTCTTCTGACGAGTTCGATAAAGTGAGAAAATTCCTACCTTATCGACACTTTTTATTTCCTAAATTAATTTCGCATGAAGTACCACATCGAGATAAAAATTTGGAATAATAAATAAGAAGCACTAAGAACGATGAGCTCAGTCCTAAATTTTAGTAATTATGAAAAAGAAAAAAAATATTTACAAAAAAAACTGTTTTCATCATTATAAAAACTTAAGGCCAGATCCTCCTTTGTTAGTCCTTTTTGTTTATTGTCCCAAATTTTCAACTCCATGCGGTACTTGTTGTGAAAATAAGTTAATATATAAGAAAAACTGTCGGAAAGATATAATCGGGCCACGTGACCTATTCATCACATGACCTTAAGGCCATGTGGTGAGTGGATCACGTGACCAGATTCCTACCTTACTGTCACTTTTTTTATTTTCTAACGTATTTTCACACGAAGCGCCACATAGAGTTGAAAATGTGGAATACTAAATAGGAAGCATTAATAAAGGTGGTTCTAGTCCTAAATTTGTATAATTATGAAAAAAGTTTTTTTTTTGTAAATATTTTTTTTTGCTTTTTTCATAATTATTTAAATGTAGGACCAGGCCCACCTTTCTTAGTGCTTCTTATTTATTATTCCCAATTTTCAACTCGATGTGGCGCTTCGTGTGAAAATAAGTTGGGAAATAAAAAAATGGCGGTAAGGTAGGAATTTGGTCACGTGACTCACTCGTCACATGGCCTTAAAAATTTTTTATACCCTATTTTCGTGAAAAACTATCTCACTTCCTCTGCTTTTAGAGCCTTTTGAGGTTTGGAAAGCTTTTATCGATGCAGTTGAAAAAATTGTTTTTGGTTTCTTTTTGTAGGTGGGAGGATGGAGGCGTTGGAATTCAAAAGGTGTGTAGAAGAATATTATTTGATTAGATAATAAGGTTTATCTGAATAATATTCTTACATCTTTAAAAGGGAATATACGATTTATAGCAGATAAGAATTTTGGGTCACTTCGTACTTCCTTAAGTTGCAACATATATTTTTCAGTGTCAGCTCGATTATATATCATTCATTATTCTTCACAATCATCAATCATTATCTCATATATATTCTCTGTAAATCTGTAATAACTGAACTGGACAAATAATTATTAATTATTAATTATAATTAGTGAAAATGAAGTAATGTTCAGTTAAATTGATTTCTTTATCATTTCTTTATTTTATAATGACTTTATGGTTTCTTGTTGATTAAAATATTAGTAATTTTTACTTAACTAATTCAGTAGATTTTCAAACCGTTTCTTTTAATTTTATTGGGTAAAATTGTTATTATTTAGTTGAAAATGCAATTATATTGATGAAAACTCAACAATATGGTTGACATTTTTTTTCTTTCTTGACTGAAAATCTTTTTTCGTTAAAAATTCGTTTAGATCCGAAAATTTATCTTTTTTGGCAGAAATTTGGTTGAAAATTCGCCTTCGTTAGTTGAATTTAACTTTTTCTGATGAAAACTTCAAATTAAAAATAAAAAAATGCTACTACTTTGTTGAAAAATAAACTACTGTATTAAGATTTAAATTAAAAAATTATATTTTTTAATTAAAAATTTAATGATTTTGTTAAAAATTCAACAATTTTGTAAAGGACATCCTTTTTAATTGAAAATTCGTATTTTTTGGGTCAAATTCAATATTTTTTATATTAATATTCAACTGTGATACGGATGAAATATCAACTATTACATAATTCATTAATAATTCATTTGTTTGTTAGAAATTATATTATTTAGTTGAAAATTTAATTATTTAGTTCAAACTCAACATTTTTGTTAAGAAGTCTATTTTTTGCTTCAAAATCTAACAGTCTTGTTGAAAATTTTTCTTATTTAGGTTGAAATCTCAAACATTTGCTTAATATTTTATTCTTTCTTGACTGAGCAATTTTTGTCTTTTAAATTAAAAACTTTTGTTTGAAGTTCGACTTTGATTTGGAAATTTATCATTTTGATAGAAATTTAATCTTTTTTGGTAAAAAATTCAACTGCTTGTTTAAAAATGAATCTGATTTAGTCAGGGATTCAACCATTTTAAAAAACCGTCCTTTTGTCTTAATAAATTTGTTTGTAATTAAAAATGAAAAGGTTTTTTATTAGAAATATAAACTATTATATCTTTTGTTCAAAAATAAGTTTTTTGGTTAAATTTGTAGTATTTAGTTGAAAATTGAACAATTTTGTTAAAGTTATTCTTTTTAGTTAATAATTCGTCTTTTTTGTATCAAATTCAACTGTTTTTAAATTAATATTACACTGTCATTCGGTTGAAATATTAAATTTTATATATTACATTTACATTTGCTAATTACATTTTTCGTTGAGAATTAATGTTTTTGGTTTCAAATTTACATTAGTTAAATAAAAATTTAATTATTTTGTTGAAAATTCAACAACTTTGTTAAAAAGCCATGCTTTTTTGGTTGAATATTCAGCAGTATTATTAAAAATGTATTTTATTTGGTTTTAAAATTCAACAATTTTCTTGCCATTTTTTTACTGAGCAATCTTTTTTTCTTTCTATTTTTTTAACTTCAAAACTTTTTTTTTAAGTTCGACTTTGATTAAAAAATTTAACTCTTTTGGTACAAATCGAATCTTTCTTAAAAATTAATATATTTCGGTAAAACTTCAACATATGGTTAAAAATTAAACAATTTAATTAAAAAATTAGATACTTGGTAGAATAATTAATTCTTTTATTAAAAGTTCATGGTGTCAGTTAAATTTGTTGAAAATTCGTCTTTTTGGATAAAATAGAAATCTTTTTGGCTGTGGATTCAACTCTTTTGTTAAAAGCTCGTCTTTTTTGGTTCAATATAATTGGAAGAAAATTTATTTTTGTTTGTCAAAAATTAATTTTTTAAAATAAAAATGTAACTATTCAATTTTTGATTGAAAACTTTCTTTTTAATTTGAAAATTCAACTAGCTAGTCGAAAATTCAACTGTTTAGGTAGAAAATTCAACTATTTAGTAAAAAATTAAACTATTGATTTGCAACGATCAACTAGATGGTAGAAAATTTATTGTTTTCTTGAAGATTCATAGTTTTGGGTTGAAAATTTAACTTTTTTGTGAAAAATTAATTTATTATGTAGAAAAGTCTTCTTG
Source organism: Belonocnema kinseyi (assembly GCF_010883055.1). Taxonomy (NCBI): domain Eukaryota; kingdom Metazoa; phylum Arthropoda; class Insecta; order Hymenoptera; family Cynipidae; genus Belonocnema; species Belonocnema kinseyi. Next base: position 41,558,080 of record NC_046660.1, read on the forward strand.
AGAGCAGAAAATTAATCTTCTTTTTCGAGAAATCATCTTTTTTTCATTGAAAATAAATTTTTTTAACTGAAACTGTAACTGCAGCGAAACTCTTCTATAGCGCTGATTTTGGGACTGACGGTGGGTGGAAACTAACTCATTATATCCCGCTTGGCTTTTTTGTTCACGCCTGAGTGCTCGTCTGATTGGCAATCGCAGACCCGCGCCACCCGCGCAGCTCCTGTCATACTTACCTGCGGCGCGGCGTCAATCCTTGGAAGGGCTATATAAGGGAGGCCTATTGAAGAGTTCCACTGTATTTCATTTTTTTTAAAAGCTTATATTTTTTAGTTGAAAATTCACCTTGAAAATCACGCTCTCTCCATTAAAAATTATATTCTTTGTAGAAATTCATTTTGGTCGGCTTAAAATTCATCTATTTCGATGAGCTATCTTTTTTGGTCGAAAATTGTCTATTTTATTGAAAATTTATCCTCTTGGATTTAAAATTCATATACATTCATACATAAAATAAGATTTATTAAGTCTTTAGTTAATAATTCAGCTTTTAGTTCCATAACTAAACTATACTTGGTTCAAAATACAACTATTATATTAAAAATTTAATTATTTTGTTGAAAGTTCTACATTTTTTTAAGTCTTTTATGTAGTCGAACATTCTACTCACTATAAAACAACTCATTAAAAACAAGGAAAAACGAAAAATAAACTTGATATTCGTGTTTAGACAACGGCTTCGTTACTTGCGGCAGGAGGGGAGCATTTGCCAATGAACATAAGTGATTCGATGATTTAGAAAAAAATTTGTCTTGAATCAATTTTTGTGCAAACAGAATTATTCGTCTGGAAGATAAGATCATGTTTGTCGCAAACGAATGATGTTTGCTGTAAAAATATTCTTTTTGAGACAAATGAAAATCCGCTTGGCCTTAAAATTGAAAGGAAATTCCATTTGCGTGAAGAAAAATCTGTTTACCCTTATGACCCAAGAGCTGGAAAGCAAGCAGATTTCTTGGCTGTATTGCAACATTTCAATTAGATTCTGCCTCCCCCCCCCCACCTATTATTGTACGTAAATTATATTTTCCATAAATAATAATATATGGGACTTAAAACTAATGGAAATTTGTTGTATTTCTAATAAGCCATACAAGGTGAAAACTTCATTTTCAAAATTTTCAGGTTTTTTTAAACAATTTTTTATTTTTCCTTACCATTAGCATTCCAATACCAAAATTGTAATCTTGTAATAATTTTAAGATCGGATCTTTTATAAACGGAATCAAACTATATTTTAGATTCAAAATCAAAATTTTCAAATTTACATATTTATTTTACACAAAAAATTACATTTCTATCATAAAAAATGACTTTTTGAAAAAAAACTTGAAATTTCAAAAAAAAAAAATAAATTTTCGAACAATTATTAAATTTTTAACCTAAAAACATGAATCCTCAACAAAATCTGTATTCGTTGATACTTCAACAAAAAAAAGATGAAATTTTATTTAAAAAAATTAATTTTGCCACCAAAAAACCTTTTTTTCAATGAATAAAGATCTTTCAGTAGTAAAGAAAAAAGAAGTTTACCTAAATTGTTAAATTTTCAAGTCAAGATGAATTTTCTGCACAAAGATTGAATTCTTAAACCGAAAATATGAATTTTCAGCAATAAAAGATAATTTTCAGCAAAATAGTTAAATTTTCAAGAAACAGATAAACCTCTATTTAAAAAATTTCAACAAAGTAATTCATTTTTTACATACGCTGCTTAATTTTCAATTAAAAAAGAACAATTTTCAACAAAATAGTTAAACTTTCAACCGAAGTGATGAATTTTCTACTAAAAATATGAAACTGGGACAAAAAATGATTTCTAAACAAAGTGATTTAAAGAAAATAATTGAATTCTAAAGCAAAGAAGATTAATTATGAACCAAACAGATCAATTTTAAAATCGAAAAGACAAATTAAAAAAAATTGTTTGAATTTTCATACAAAAAAATTTTAGTTTGACTTTTCAACATGAAAATATGAATTAAACAAGAAGCAAATTTCCTACGAAGAGACTTAAATTTTCAACCAGAAAATACGAACTTTCAACAAAACAGTTGAATTTTCAACCAAAAGGGATTACTTTTTAATAAAATTGTTTAATCTTCAAAGAGTTCTATTTTTATTATTATTATTATATTAAAATTTTTTAGTTAACTTTTCAACATCAAAATATGAATTTCAGAAAAGTTAATTTTCTATACAATAGTTGAATGTGTAACAAAAAATTTGAGTTTTCGACTAAAAAGGATGATTTTTTAAACAGAATTGATGAATTTTCAATCAAACAGTTGTATTTTTCAATGAAAAAGACAAATTAAGAAGAAATTGAATTTTCATCAAAATAAGATTTCAGTTGACTTTTCAACGCAAAAATATGAATTTTAAACAAGTAAATTTTTTATGAAATAGTTGAATTTTCAACCGAAAAGGATGAGTTTTTAACAAAATTGTTAAATTTTTAATCGAACCGTTGTATTTTTATATAAGAAAGATGCAGTTTCTACTAAACAAGTTAAGTTTTTAAAATAAAAAAATAAAAAATGTCAAACAAATAGTTTAATTTTAATTCAAAAAAGATTTTAACTTGACTTTTCAACATCAAAGTATTAATTTTAAATGATAAGTAAATTTTTTACGAAGATACTTGAATTTTCAACAAAACAGTTCAATTATCAACCAAAAAGGACTACTTTTCAACAAGATTGTTAAATTTCGAACCAAACAATTGCATTTTTATATAAGAAAGATGTAGTTCACATATCTAACACAAAAAATATGAATTTTAAACAAAAAGTTAATTTTCTACGAGATAGTTATATTTAAAAAAAACGGTTGAATATTTATGCCTGGCCATTAATAATTAAAGACCAGAATCTTAAACTTATAATATTTTAAACCTAGAATCTTTTATAAACGGAAAAAAACAATTTCAAATTAAAATTGAAAAATTTGCTCTGCTTGACAGTCATTGAAGGTTATTTTTTACTCTGACTTTTCACTGAATAATAAAATTCCCTACTTTTTCAAATTGTTATTGACTAGGTTTGTTTTTCACTCAACAGGTTACTTTGGCGCGTAAAGTTAAATTCTTAATAAATTTCTGTAGAATTAGTTTAAGTTATTGTTTCATATACGAATTTCCAAAAATTACCT
>NC_046660.1:41561299-41592136 GCF_010883055.1 Belonocnema kinseyi
AATCGTAACAAAATCTTTCAACCCCTCCCTCCCCATTGAACTGTTACGTAATTTAAGCGCAGTCCCTAAAGTTCTAAATGAGTTTGTAAGAAAAAAATTCAAAACAAAATCATCAAGAATCTGAAATCATTTTTGTCTGCAAACAATAATTATTCAATTCCATCAATTATTTTTCAGTTTTAAAATTAATCCAGAGAGTGACCATAACTGAAGTTCAAAATGACTTTATAAGAAAATGACTTAATACAAAATCAAAACACTAGGACACTGTAGTATGCTCAGCTTAAGTTTCCTTCGTCTCAATTTTTCTGCCAATTGCATCTGTTATGTGTGTAGAACACCGTGGAACAGATTTAATTCTTGAAGGGATTTTAAAGCAGTGTTCACATTTATTTGAAGACTTTGTAATATTTTACTATTTGCGCTAATTTTAGACAAAGCATCATGACATCAAATCATAGAAATTTGAAATTTTTCATTAATTATTTCACCATGTGTCTAACTAAAGTATCTATAAATCAAATTTCAAATAACACATCAGTCCTTCCCTACCACAGTCGTTCAGAGGTTTTAAATTCGGGTGCAATGTATTTTTTTAATTGACCATTATTTGCTCGATCCGGCAAAAAAATTATATAATTCCTGTACAACTGGAAAAAAGCCAAATATATCAAGAGACCTACCAGTTTAACAGAGTCGCTGACTCCAAAATTCAAATTATGAGGATTACATGGAATGAAAAAAAAACGCAGATTTATACACTTCATTTGTCTTTCCACGCCAGCGCTTTTCCGTCCACATTATAGGGCGGAAGACATGGTCAAGAATCCACTTTGTTGCCGATGCTTTCACTAGGCACTTTAGTTTCATTGCCAGAACAATAAAATTAACTCATTTAATAAAGATCTTAGAATTTCCAAGAAACTAATTTAAGAAACTTTAGAATTCTTATTGCTGTCATTAAGATGAAAAGTTTTCGCAAGCCGCCTCGGAGGCGGACGCCTCCTGCGATTTATTGCAGATAAGAATTTTCGTTAGTCACTCGTACTTCCTTGAGTTGCAACATATATTTTTCAGTGTCAGCTTGACTATATAACATTCTTCAATCAACAATGATCTTATGTACGTTCTCTGTAAATCTGGATCAACTAAACTGCACTAATAATTAGTGAAGTTGATCTAATGTTCAGTCAAATTGATGCATGTTTGATGAATGTTCTATGATGATAGGTTTGCAGTCCGCATCTTCAAAATACCGATTTTTATGAGGGAAGTAACCATCAAAAATTCCAAACTGACACAATCTTGGAAAAACATTCTCGAACGTTTTCTCCGAATATCAACAGATAGATCAGAGAGCGGAGGGTCTCAATTCATATCTTATCAGGTTTGGGACCTTTCGACCTCTCTATACATATACCACACAAGCACGAAACGAAAAGCATGGACCTTTGACTGGCACATGGCCACCGTACTAGATGAAGTTCATTCTCTCGGCGTGAACGACCAGAACAGGAAGCACTTATTTAAGTGTCGGTAAACGTGAATTAAATTGATTTCATGTTGTGATTGCACCCTAGTATTTCTCAGTTTTATCATCTGCCTTGCAAGTTCCAAGGGACCCACAGTTTAGTTTTAGATACAACAATACAAATCAAGGTGTTTTTTTCGCTATCGACTAGTTTGATCAAGTTTGCAATTTTACTGAAAGGAATAAGGATGAAGATCGTTAGTTGGAGTTTGTAATTTGTAGCAAAGATGCATTACGAACATTTTATTTTATCTACCATCTTGTGGACCATCATCTTTGCTGATGCTGTTCGTGGCGGTAAGTACAATATATCTACTGGCTCTTGGAATGATAGATAGGTTGACCGGACGTTGTGATTTATCAGAACATGTCCTCATTTTATATCGCTATCCTAATTTTATGATTTTTTGTGTTATGTCCTGATTTTTTAGAACCGCAAAACGTAAATTCGCGATTTTTATTTTGCAGATATAAATTTTGTTCACAATTTCCGACAGCGCGTCTCAATGTGAATGTTCAATTCAATTTCAAAAACTTTAGATGTGTAGAATTTTACTAATATTTAAAAAGAAAGGAAACATTGAATTGCATAAAAAATTTAAGTTCTGAAAAGTATTTAAAACTATTATTATATTTTCCAGATTGTACTCAATTATTTAAATAAAAATCTTGATCTCATAAAAGTGGTTTCTGCCATTTATACACTCAGGGGATGAACATACAATTTTATTTGTTTTCAAAATTTTTTGTCGAAAATTCATATTTTCGGTTTGAAAATTCAACTGTTTAGTGGACAAATAATCTTTTGGCTAAATATGCTGCTTGTTTGAAAACTAATCTGTTTTGGTCAAGGATTTTTAACGATGTTGTTGAAAATTCGTCTTCTTTGGCTGAAATACCAAGTAGTCTATTTTTCGTTGGAAACTAAATTAGTTAGTTGAAAGTGTAACTTTCTTGTTAAAAATTCAGTTTTGTTGTTGATGATTCATCGTTTTAATTCAAAAACTTATTTTATTGGAAATTTAACTATTTTTTGAAAACTCGTTTTCAATTGATTGAAAAATTAACCATTTAACTAAAAACGTAAATATTCCATTTTTGGTTGAAAATTCATGCGTTTTGTTAAAAATTAATTTCTTCCGTTAAAATTGAACTATTTTCTTGAAAATTCGTATTTTTTGGGGTTAAAAAGTCAATTTTTTAACTGAAAATATAACTGTTCCAGTTTTATTTTAAAATGTATCTTTTATTCGTTGAAAATAAATGTATTTGATTGAAAATTCGTCTTTTTGACAGAATGTTAATCTTTATAGTTGAACAATTTTGTTTGGAATATAATCCTTTCAACTGAAAATTGAACAACTTCGTGTTTGCTTGAAAATTTATTTTCTTCAGTTGAAAATTTAACTATATAGTTGACAATTTAACTATGTAGTTGGAAATGAATGCATTTTGTTGAAAATTTGTTTTTTGTGGTACAATAATTATCTTCTTGGTTAAAAGTTAATATTTTTAGTTCAAAATTCCTTCCCTTGGTTGATGATTTAATTATTTTATTGAATTTTTTTATCGTTAATTTTTTTTTACTGTAAATATAATTATTAAAGTTTTTTTGTTATTGGAAATTTAACTTTTTTCGTTGAAATTTCGTCTTTTTGGTAGAAAATTACTGACTAATTAGGTCAAAATGTATTTGTTTAGATCATTTCAATTTACTGATTCGGTCATTGGACGTTACTGATTAAATCATTTTGTCAAAATAAACATATTTTTTGTTTGAAATACCAACTATTAGGTACATTTTTTGTGGAGAATAGCATATTTTTATAGAAAATTCAACTACTTGGTTGACAATTGTAATACTTTGTTTAAAATGCATTTGGTTGGTTACTGATTTATCATTTTAGTCGCGAAACCATCCGTTTAGTTGAAAATTGAATAATTTTATTCAAAATACATTTTTTGTTGTTGAAAATTCTACTATTCTATTTGTGTGTGTGTGTGTGTGTGTGTGTGTGTGTGTGTGTGTGTGTATAGAAAATCGTTACAAATACGTTATTTTTACTTTAACTCTACTGTTTTCATTAAAAATGATATTTATTGTTGTTGAAAATTCTAGTATTCTATTTTTTGTGCGTATAGAAAATCGCTAAAAATACGTTATTTTTAGTTTATCTCTACTGTTTTCAATAAAAATGATAATATTTTTTGTTTTAAATATTAAGTTTAAATTTTTGTATTGAAAATTGTTTGTTTTTTGGTTGAAAATTAATTTTTTCAACCGAAAATTCAACTGTTTCATTTTTATTTGAAAATTTATCTTTTTGGTTGAACATTAATTTCTATGATTGAAAATTTAATCTAAAAGAAAAATTTATAACGATCAGAGAAAAATAAAAATTGGTGAAAAGTGTATAATTTTCTCGCCCACGCAATTTTCTGAAAAAGGTTACCTTCGATTTTTTCTTGATTTCTTTTTTTGATTCAGAGTAAGATGAGGGAGATATCCTTCGCATATTTTCCTTGCTGAACTATTCATGCATATAGAACAAATGAGTTTTTTAAATCTAGAATGCATTTAAAAAAATATAAATTCTTGTTTTTTAATATTCATAGTATTTATATTAAAGAAGTTACAATCATGTATATTTATCAACTATACAATTAACAATTTTAGAAACATCAGAATACCGAAACCAAACAAAAAATTGGTGAAAAATGAAAGTTTGCGAAATTTAAAAAAAAACAAAAAACTAAAACTATTGAAAATTTTTATTAACAATATTGAATTTAAATTACTATAAAATATAATTAATAATCATAAAATAGAATAAATATTAAAATTGCCACATCGGCTTTCATACTATTTTAATTTTAATTATGAATGGATTTCAGTAATCTGGATACAATACTTTTATTTAAATATAAGATGTTATCCCAGTAGGAATTGGAAGCAAAGAAATAAATAAATTAGATTATTCTTTGTTTTGCATCGTAATAAAATGTCCTTGAAAAACAAGTGCTCATAAAATAGATTCTTTGATTCAAATAACATTTCTTTGTATCAAAGAAAAATATTTATTAGCCCTCAAGCAAAAAAAAGTTTCTTTGGTTCAGAAATATTTTTCTTGATTCAAAGAAATGGTAACTTTGTTCCAATACAAATTTGATATTTAATTTAATTTTGAATGCTTGTAGTTTAAAATCATGATAATTTAAACTTTTTTTTGAAATGGGTTTATCTTGAAATTTACAATTGAAGATTTTTCAATTTTCATAATATAGAGAGGTGTCATTTTGAATATTTTTTTATGTTCAATTTTGAAGATTTGCGATTATAATTATAAACTATTCAATTTTAAAAAGGTATAAATAAAAATTCTTCAACTTTGATGATTTTTTAGATTAAAAGTATTTTCAATTCTAGTCCTTCCAAATTGAAAAAATTTCAAACATAAATCATCGCAAGTGCAGAAAATTATTCAATTTTTACGATTTACATTTGAAAGGTATGTAATTTTGAACATTTTTTTGGAATAGTTCAGTTTTGAAGATTTATAATTATAGATTCATTAATATGGAATAGTTATAGTTTGAAATTATTTAATTTCGAATTTTTTTTGTTTTGTTTGAATATGTAGTTCAATTTTAATGATTTGCAATACACAATTTTCCAAATTTTCATTTCAAGATTCTTCAACTTTAAAGATGTGTAAATAAAAATTCTTTTTGGATAATTTCACAGATCAGAAGTGAAGCGTTTTCAATTCTACATTTTTCAAGTTGAAGAAATCTAAAATGTAAATCATCAACATCACAGAATTTTTAATTGGAAAACTCAAAACTTGTATAATTTTTTAATGGAAATTTATCAAATTAAAAACTCTTCAATTTTTAAGATTTTCAATTTAAAGTTCTACGATTTCAAAAAGTCAAAACTAAAATTTCTTACATTTTGGAAATGTAGAATTGAAAATTATTGAATTTTCAAGATTTTTATTTTATATCTGTAATGAACGCTTCTTTAATATTTCAATTTTTAATATTAACAATTGAAATGTATTAAAATCTATATACGTGTAATTGCAAGTTCTTTAATTCCATAAGTCTAAACCATTTTATTACGACTTGTTAAAGGGAAGATGGTAGGGTTAAAAAATTGAAAAAATGTGTTACTCATCAGTATATGGTAATTACTTTAGCATTTACTGCGCAACATCAAATTTAAATTTTTGCAACGTCTTTAATATTTGTTTTAAAACGGGATATAATAAGTATCAATTTATTCACAAAAATTCTGAATAAATTAGATGTCGCAATATGTTTATCAGTTTACTAATGCAATTTTTTGTAATCAGTTTCAACCATGAAGAAACATTGAACTTTATGATTTAAATCGAGTCGATTCTTATCGCTTAATGCGCTTTTTCCTTTTAATCTGAAAATGATAAACGTGCATCACTACTTTCAAGTATTTTAAGAGGTTTTGAAAGATTTCAAAAAAAGTCTCAGGATTCAAGATGGTTTCGAGAGAAAGAGTACCGAAGTGTTTTCACGAATTTCGAAGGATTTCAGGGAATTTTAATGGAATTTCTACGACTTAAAGGGATTTGAAAAGATATTGATAAGATTTAAAAAAATTTTGCAAATATTTTTAAGAATTTTAAGGAATTTTAATGTTTATTTAGAGATTTAGCAGAGCTTCGACGATTTCACAGTATTTCAAAGTATTTTGAGAGATTTCAAAACAGTTATACATTTCAAAACATTTTGATTAAAATGTCTTTTTAAAGATATTAATATACTTTGAAGATTTTCAGGAGATCATAAAATATTTCCACGAATTTTATGAAGATTTTAATGAAGTTTAAAGAGATTTGAAAGAATTCAAGGTATCACGTAACATTTCGAATTATTTTACAAAATTTCAAGAATTTTAAGTAATTTTAAGATATTTTAAGAGATTCTTATTGGATTTTAAGATTTCAAGGGATTTCAAGGAGTTCAAAAGGTTTCACGGAATCAAAATCTAAGATGGCCCAATCGTTTTAAAGGGATTTTATGAATATTATGTACGATATCCATGTAACTCATAGGATTTTAAGAAACATTCGGATTATTCAAACAAAATTTTTATTTTTTACAAAACTTGTAGAAGAATTCACGGAATTTCAAAGAATTTTAAGACATCGAAGAATTAAATTAATTTTATAAGAGTTCAAAATATTTTCAAACCTTTTAAAGCATTTTAAGGGATTTAACTTATTTTAAGGTATTGAAATGTGTTTCAGTGATTTTAAAGGATTTAAAAGGATTTTAGAAGATTTCAAAACATTCCAAAGTATAACAAATGATTCTAGAGAAATTCGTAAGATCTTAATAAATTTTACAGTGATTTCAAAGATTTCAAGTAACCTCGTAACCTATCGTGTTATTTCACGGAATTTCAAGAATTTAAAAAATTTCCGAGAAATTTTAAGGGTTTTGAAGATTTTAAGCGACTTTCTAAGATTTCGAAAGGTTTTACGGAATCTCAAACATTTGTAATGGATTTCCATATTTTTAAAAGGATTTGAATGAATTTCCAAGGAGTTTAATCACTTTAAAGGGATTTCAAGAGATTACGTGAGATATCCATGTAATTCATAGGATTTCAAGGAATATTCATGCTATTAAACAAAATTTTAAGGGATTTTCAAAGTCTTTAAAAGAATTCACTGGATTTCAAAGGATTTCAAGAGATACCGAAAACTTTTCACAAGTTAGGGGGTTTTAATGTGATCAGAAGATTCAAAGGGATTTTAAGAGATTTTATAAGATTTAAAAATTTTTCACGGGATTTCAAAATATTCGCAAAGACTTTAACGAATTTTTATGGATTTTAAGCGATTTAAAGGTAATTCGATGATTTTACTGGATTAAAACAGATTTTAAGAGATTTCAAAACATTCCAAAATATATCCATTGATTTAAGAAGATTTATTTCGTAAGATTTCAATGCATTTTAAAGGGACCTCAAGGATTTCAAGGGATCTCGTCATATTTCAAAATCACGGAATAACAAAGATTCTAAGAGTTTAAAGGACTTTTATGCGATTTTAAAGATTTCAAGCGATTTCAAAGATTTTGAAAGATTTCACGAAATCTTAAAGAATTTTAAGGGGTTTTCCGAGGTTTTAAAGAATTTCTAAGTATTTCCAGGGAGTTTAAATGTTTTAAATGGATTTTAAAACATTATTAAAGTACGATATCCATGGCATTCATAGGACCTCAAAGAATTTTCACATCATTACAAAAATGTTAAGGTATTTACAAATTTTTAAAAAGAATTGCCTAGGTTTCAAAGGATTTGAAAAAAAAAGAGATTTCAAAAGATTTGCAAAAATTTTGGAGAATTTTAATAGAAATAAAGGGGTTTCGATGATTTCACAGCCTTCGAAAAGATTTATAAATATTTGAAAACATTCTAAAAAGTATATCCATGGAAATCAGAGGATTTGAATTAATTTTAATGAGATTTCAAAGATTTCAAGGGATCTCCTGAAGTTTTCAAATATTTCAGGACATTTCAAGGATTTAAAGAAATATTGAGGGATTTTTTATGGTATTTTGAAGATTTCAAGCGATTTTAAAGATTTCAAAACATTTTGGGAAATCTCAACAAGAAAAATGTAAGAGGTTTTCCACAGTTTTAAAGGATTTCAAGGGATTTCCTGGAAGATTAATCATTTTAAAGAGATTGTAAGAGATTATGTATAATAAATATGGAATTCATAGAATTTGAAAGAATATTCATATCATTTAAAAAATGTTAAGACATTTGCCAAATTTTCAAAAGAATTTACGGGATTTCAAATGATTGCAAAGGTTTTCCGCAATGTGTATATTATTGTAAAAAGAAATTTGGACAGCCCAAAACAGGTTTCAAAATTTCAATTACCATATTTGAAAAAAAATTCTTGCCCCCCACCCCCAACTAAGGATTTGTTATATTTTTAGAACGCCCAATTCTAAACAGCCTTATGTAATTAATGGGCGTTCCCTAAAGGAATTTGATGCCTTATAAAGAAATTCTCAACATTAAATGCACAAGAAACGAACAAAAGCCGATTTTTTATTCGCAATTTTAGTTTAAATTGTACATAAACAAATAAAGTAGTATAATTGGTCATTTAAATGTTATGAATTTCTACCATAAGAAAAAATGCTGAAATAAACTCTCTATTGGCCACAGAGTTATTCCAACTACACTCATTGAAGAAAAAAATTATATCTATATTTAACTTATTCATTTTCAACAATTTTTATAAGCAAATTATGAACTATGTCATATTTTCATAGAAAAAATTTTATTTTTACTAATTGCTGAAATGATTTCATGCGCAGCATAATTTGTAACGGAAAATTAACATAAGTTTGATTTTACTATTGTTAAAAATATTATTATAAACAAATGGTCATTTGTAAAGTTTTTGTCAGTTGGATTAATTTTTCTGACTAGAACTGATTTACAGTACCTGTCTTTAAAGGCAATTTAAAATTAAATTTTTATCCAGCATAAGTAATATGTATTTTTCATAACAATTTCTATGAAAAAATATCCTAATCGGTTATATCTCTGAAGAAAAAAATCATTTTTTCCTAAATTATCTTTTACCTTCTTCGTGAAAGTTAAGATATATAAGGCATTAAATAATCATTTATTTTCTTTAATTATTGTTGATGTTAGCCCAGTTTATTATGAAAACTCCAGCCCGAAGAACATCAACTATCAGCATTTATAATTGTTATAATTAAATAACAAACAACAATAAATAATAATTTTAAGTGCAATCGCAATTATAATTAGGTTTCAGTATTTATTAAACAAAATTGTCTTGAAATTTCAAGGATATTTATTTTGGATCAATATTGTTGTTTCAATATCACAATCAATCTAACATCAACAATAATTTAAGAGAACATAAATTTATTTTCTACTAGAAGACGGCAAAGTGAGATATTTTTGCATATCAATTATGTTCTTTTTTTTTAACTTTTATTGGGAGAATCCGGGTTTTCATCACCAGCCACGGACGAAGTCGTGATACTATAGCAATAACGAGATAAAGATGTTATGAATTTAATACGCTGTTTGAAATCTGTTTTTAATACGCTGTTTATTCATAGAAATGATTATTTTTACGAAAATTGTTACTGAATGTCTTAAATCCACTTTTAAAATAATTATTAACTTATTGTTGGATAATTTCAGTGAAAAACGGTTTTGTTCAACTATTTAAGATAAATCTAAGTTTTTGTAATGAAAATATTTATAGCAGTCATGTCAATGAATTATTGTTCAATTCTAATCGTGAATTGTCACAAATGAGGTAATTCCAACAATAACTGAAAAAGAGAAAATTTTACTCTACGGAAAATCGGCGGTTTATAAAAATGTTTATAACAATATGAAATATTTTTTATTTTCCGTTCAAACTATGACTCTTATGGAAAATCTTAGTAATTAGAGTCAACACAAAATTTTTTCTATGAAAAAAGGTACAGTAAATAATTTGTTTATAAAAAGTGTTTAATGACTTGGAAGCTTCTATAATGTGTCCCCTAAGGGTTTACATTTTTCTTGCACCTTCTTGCACCGGTCCCACGAAGACTCTCCGGAGATGAACAACTCCCTTCCTAGGCAAGTGCTCACACCGCATGGGCCGCCGAGGCTCTTCCACAGAGTGCGAGGCGGGAATCGAACCCGCAAAGCCGACGGAATTGGTCCAAAGCCTACGCTTTAGCCCCCACGACCATCGTCCCACTCTAAAAAGTGTTTATAACAATTAATTTATATTGTAAAAGTGATTATTTTTGTTCTATGAGTGCATTCATAATAAATGTGGCTAATAAGAAGTTTATTTTAGCATTTTTTTATAATATATAAATTCATAAAGCTGAAATAGCAAATTTTGTCCCTTTATTTGTTCATATATATAACAGTGTCTTATGCTGAAAAATCCGGCTAATCGCACCAAAATTTCAGTAAAAATAATACCGATTGAAATTTCGGTACACACAGCAACGGCTTTTATATATTGCTGCACTGATGAGAGAAAAAATAAAAAATTGCAAACTACAGTTCTCTTAGAAACTGAGCATCCCTAAAAAATCAAAATTTAATCAGAAATTACCTGTAGCCGATTATGAACAGTAAATTCCAGATCCGGATCACACTTTGCTTTATTGTGGACTGGACTATGTCAATTTGAATTGTTCGTTTATTAACAAACAAATTATGAGAAATTGTGTCTTGAATTCAAACTCCAAACTAGTTGATGGATTTCAAATGAGATATATAAATATAAGACTAAAGGATTCTATATTTGCTTATTTGTTTTTCAGGTATTAGCAAAGACTCAACATTATGTGGTCGCATGACTTGCAACGGTAAGTGTGCAACAGTGTACAAAATAGTTATTTATTCCAAAAACTTACGCAGTGTGGAAAATTTGCATTGATCAATAGATTTTAAATTTAATTTCTAAAATCTGAATCAGTAATAAACAAACAAAATATAGCGTTTTTTTTGTAGTTAACTTTTTTTAAGTTATCGAATCAGTACCCACCCCAAGACCCAACTGAAAGTGATAGTAAATCTCAATGATTTTTATCTTATCTTCTATATGCTTATTCTTTGTTTATCTTCTTTCATGTCATGACAGTTCCAGTCGAAAGAAAGTTCAAGTACAATGAAAGTCTATATTATCAGTATCAATACAAAGTAGACGTGAGTACAAATTTAGGAGATCAAGGCCAGAAAGCTACAAGCGATGAGTCATCATTGTTCATAGATTCTACGGTTACGTTGTATTTTAAAACTCCATGCGAGGGCTATTTGAAGCTGAGCAATGCAAGCATCAGTCATGATAGATCTCAATATAACCCTGAGTTTCCAGATAGAGCCGGGGGAGAATTTAAGGTTAATTTGGAACGCCATGTTTTACGCTTTGCTTTCGACGATGGGGTTGTTCGAGAAGTCTGCCCTGATCCCAAAGAAAGTATATGGGCACTCAATATCAAACGAGGTATACTGTCGATGCTGCAGAACACGATGATGAGATTTGATGTCGATCGTCGAGTGGACGAACTCGATGTTAATGGAATATGCGAAACACGTTATAAACTTCATGAAGCCAAAAAGACCAGTCTTGTGATAAGGAAAACAAAGAATCTTGCTAGTTGTTCCCACAGTAGTAAACATCTTTCGATCATACAATCACAAACTTACCGAAGTCCTCTGTCTCAATCTCGAATTTTAAAACAACCCTTACTGAAATCCCATAGCGAGTGTGAGATCACAATTGACCATAACATCTATGAACGGGTTATTTGCAATGATTCCCATCAACTACAGCCACTTTCGAATGGCAATAACGCTGGTGTACGAACTGACATGAGCGCGAGTCTGGAGCTTATTTCCGAAACTACGGAAATCAGCATGGACATTTTTGATACTGATGATGATGAGGATGGGGATGATGAAGATGAAAAAAGCAATGTTAGCAAAACAGAGGATAGTGAAACGAATGACGGTTCTAAGCGTAAAAATAAAGAAGCTGATCATATTCACACCAAAAGAACCACTTTACTTTACGACCATGCGAAAACGCCTAGAACCATTCATGGTGAATTGCGTACATCTAGAGATCTTTTAAAAAGCATGTGTAGGCATGAAGCTGCAGAAGAAGTGCAACAAAGCTTCTCGGAATTATTTACTAAGTTTATTCATTCAGCCCGAATGTTAGACTACCCATCACTGAGTCAAATGTTCGCTAGAGCCAACAGCATATGTAAAAACAGCAGGTTCGAATAAATTATATTATTCTTTAGTACATTGTATTCAATTATAACAATATGATACTACTGTAATATGTTACTTCAATTTCTTTCAGAAAACACATTATCGATGCTCTTCCCTACATCGGCAGCAACGCTGGAGTAAAAGTAATGAAAGACCTGATAATAAACAAGTACATAAGCCAGGAGACTTTACACACATGGGTTACTGCATTTGCTCTGATACCTCAGCCAGATCATGAAACTCTCAAATCCCTTGCACCTCTTCTCGACTTTCAAGAGGAGATGTCGAATGCTCAATTCATTCTAAGTTATTCTGCAATAATACACACATATTGCTCCACAGAAAGTACGTGTCTTCAACTGGAACCCATTACACACTTTCTCTCATATGTGGAGAATAAAATCGAAAAGGGTTGTGCTCCACGCAGCCAATCTCGTTCTACGATTAAAGAGGTAACTATATAAATTTATTCTTATACGAAATTACTGTTATGTCAATTAAAATTATTAAATTTCTTTTAAATTAAAATATTGCCAGACTTTAGAGGCCTTAAAAGCAGTTGGAAATATGGGTGTTGAAACAGAAACACTAGTTGGCAAACTAAGGGTATGCATTCAAGATACAAGTGGATTTCTGCCAATGGAAGTGCGCATAGCAGCAATTGATGCTCATCGTAGGCTCCAGTCTTGTCAAGCTACAAGAGACACATTCTTCTTAAATCTCTACCGCAATTTTACCATTGATTCAGAAATGCGAATTGCTTCGTATTTGCAAGTCATGCGGTGTCCTGATTATCGGGTGATAAAGACGATCAGACAAACGCTAGAAGAGGAGGAAGTGAACCAAGGTATATTAAGCACCTATCTATTCTTCTATTCTATTGTGATTAATAATAGTATTAATAGTGATCAATAAGTGATTATTCTTTTTTTTTAAGTTGGGTCTTTCGTATGGAGCCACTTAAAGAATTTACTGTCCTCTTCGTCACCTACTAGAGTTGAAATTCAGAGTCTTTTGACGGACAGGGATCTTGGTAACAAATTCAACAGTGATTTGAGAAAGTTTTCCCGTAATTATGACAATTCCTTCTTTTCGGAGGAATACAACTTCGGGGCGAACTATCAAGGAAATCTAATTTTCTCACCCAAATCTTACATTCCACGACAAGCAACGTTAAACCTCACTGTCGACTTATTTGGCGAATCGGTGAATCTTTTGGAGGTCGACGTACGTATGGAAGGATTGGAATATTATGCCGAGAGTATGTTTGGACCAAGTGGGCCGTTCAGTGGAGAAAAAATGGGCAATCACTTCAAGCAGCTCCTCAGACAGTTTAGATCAGCATCTGAGGATGAAGAAGATTACTGGAAACGAGTAAAGCGATTACCTAATGTAATTGACAACAATTTTGATCATCCGATGATCAGTTTAGGGTATAGAGTTTTTGGAAATGAACTCAAGTTTACAATGTTGGACGGTGATGAAGAAATAAAGATTGCTTTAGCCACACTTAATCCCTGGGCGAAGGTAAAGCAGATTTTATCCGGAAAAGAGATCCACTACGAAAATACGGCTATGCTTCTTGATTCATCTTATGTGGTACCGACAACCTCGGGTCTTCCGATACGTTTAGATTTGGCAGGGTCTGCTGCATGCAACCTCAAGTTATCTGGATTCCTTGACAGTAAACGCTTAAGCAGCGGAGAAATTGAAGTAATTGGAAAAATTGTACCAAGGTACTAACTTGTTAAATCGAGGTTCTAAAATAGATTTTATCATAATAAAAACATTAGTACGTTTCCAAATTTCTGACTATAATAAATCTGCTTTAATGATTCTGAAAAGTGAAACTATAAGTTAATCAGTTGATATTAGTCTAGAATTTTTTTAATAAAGAAAGGTGACCCGGAATTGAGCCAACGTCATGACTTAAAATTGGCTAGTATTTTTATTAATGAATATTACAAGCAGTCAGGCCTTAGACCAGTTTTATAACAATTAAAAAACTTTAACGCAGATCAGGAATTGGCACATCTAGGTTACTTCTTAAATAGGACACAAATATTGCCTTTATAACAATTAGGAAATTTATTGTTTTCAGTGTAAGTTTGGACATCACGGGATCAATGACAACAGATTCCTTTTACAAAAGTGCAGGAATCAAATTGAGAACCAATGTGTACTCCACAGGAGCAGTGGAAGCTAATTTAAATGTCAAGGGACCCCGACTTGTACGCCTTGGTTTGAGTCTTCCCAATCGTAAAATGGAAATTTTTTCGATGCATTCAGATGTGCTCATCGTAAAAACGAATGGAGCTGATGTGAACGAGAAAGCTATAGGTCTTCTAATTGCTGAGCAAGATCAAAATAAATTGGAACACTCACAACTGATTGGAAACGTAATCAGTAATACAACTTGTAGTTGGCCGTCGCTTGACAGGCTTATTGGGCTCAAAATTTGTGCGGATTACCAGTTTCCGAATGTAACGAAAAATCCCAAAGCTGCTTATTTCATACTAAATGGTCCTACGTTATTTAAGGTTTCTGTAATTAAAGCTGACCCCAGTGCAAAGAGTTACATCTTGGAATACAAAATGGAGCGAACAACAGTAAGTAGATATTTTTCGAAACGAATACGTTTTATACATATATCAGGCGTAGTTGACCTTCATTCATGTAAATAATTAATAACGATCTTTATCTTTATTTCTGTTATGCAGAATGAAAGCTACATCAGAGTTGCTTTTGATACACCTGGATCTCAAATGAAAAGAGAACTTAGTGCAACAATTTCTTTTAATGTACACAACAATAACGTAACACTAGCTTTGCAGTCAGCTAGCAATTCATTTGTAGCGAAAGGTATGAAAAGCACTGCGTGCATTATCGATTGAAATAATAAATTAATAATCTTGTTAAAGAATTGACCAACATTGTATTGATTTCAGGTACATACAAAAGAACAGATAATGAGACTTTCCTTGATGTTGGACTAGATATTAATGGAACAAAGCACTTAGATGCTAGTGTAGGTTATTCCATAAAAAAAGTTAATTATGGCTATACTTACATACCAAAATTGTATTTAGCCATAAACAGTGAACGAATTGCCGAACTCTCAGGTAAAAAGCATACCTTTTCTTCTCATAACAGCAGGATATTGTTACGATCAAAATATATTGAACCACAAATGGGATGTCCCTCAACATCCCGTTGCTTTGATTGTTTCATGAACGTCCTGATTTTTCTGTAAATAAATATGGATTTTTAAATTGTATAGGTATGATACGAAATCAGCAAAAGAATAACGTATCTCAGTGTGATATTGATTTGACTTTTCAAACAAAAAAAGTTTGGAGCCGAATTTTAGGGTACATTATGAAAAGGAACATTAGTTTATCTGGAAATGTGAAGATTGACTACCAGTTGCAAAAGATGCCAAAAAAGGAAACTCTACAGTTTGAAATTTCACTAATAAATCGATCCACGAAAACACTGACTTACAAAGAAGCGAATCTCAAGTTGCACTCCACTGCTTATCCTCAACTAAATACTGTAATAGCTTCTTGGTACCAGCAAGCAATGGGCCATCTTGAGCTTCACGCTGAAGTAAATTCTAGTCCTCATTTGCAAGACGATCGGCACAAGCTTGTGGCGCAACTGGTCCTCACTTACTCGAAAGGTTATTTCCAAAGTCAAGGTGCTAAAATTAGCGCATTTGTTGCCCTAACGAAGCCGATACAAAATCTTGATATTAAATTAGGAATGAATCATTATGCTATTGGAGATGAATCTAAAACCACTCTTTTAGTACGATATGCTCCAGGTAATATTCTTTCCGCAACGTACTCTTAAAAGTGCGTGTATCTATAATCAACTGTGCTTTCAATAATCTATAATAATTTTATATACATTGTCTTGTAGGTAAGGAAATTGTTTTGACATTCAATATGATTACGCCTCGCGGAACTATGTTTGCCATTGAAGGGCATGCAAACTTGACAATTCCAAATTTTAATTCCATGTTGATAAGCGCAAGAATTACAGAAAGATCTCGCAACGAGTATGAACTTGATTTTTCTGGAACGTGGTTTAGTGGCCACAATATGACTGTGCGTGGTACTTATTCAGATAGATCAACTGTATCAATAATAAATCATAACTTGAAACTTCTCTTAAAATCTCCAAGCTTTGCGAAAGATATAATTTTGACTGGCAAATTTTACTACGATGTTGCCAATCTCAGAATTGGGTTGCACATGGAACAACTGGATATGGATAAGTATGCCTTAATTCTGAATTATACAGCATTATCCTTGGGACGTGTCAGCACTTTCATAGAAGGAAGATATAAAAACAATATTTACTCTGTTTTAACAAAAATCGACACCAATCGCGAAATTAGAGCAGAGATACATTTAGATCGGTGGAGAGATGTTCATTTGATAGGGACAGCTATTAATGAACTGAATAACAAGGAATTAGGTTTTGAAATTAAGTGGGATGCTAATAGAGATCCAGCTCTTAAATTTGCGACAAGTATACAGTTAAACAGGAATATCCCAAACTTATATTCCAATGACCAGTCCAGTGAAAAAAATATGAGCGCACTCGTTAAAATCACTTATCCTGGTCGATTGGTAACTGGTTCATGCCTTTTTGCTCTGAAAGATGTAAACAATTACGTAATGGATGCTCGCCTAAGTTGGGACTCAGACAAGACAGTAGAATTGACAGTTGATACGGATTACATTTGGCTAAAATCGCTGAAATTTGAATCTCAGCTTCTTACTCCTTTTGAAAATTGGAAGAAAACTTCTTTGAATGCAAAGTATGTAACAATTATTTTTTTAAAGGGATCGTACACAGAGGATCATTTGCATGGCAAAAGAAATATTAGACTACTAGCGTTTTCTATCTCTTTTTTTAATAGACCCTCGATATACAAACTCTCAATGTACCGAATTCACATTGCACAATTAACATAATTTGTTAGTAGAGTCTATATTTTTCTAATTTTAGTACATATTTCCTGTTATTGTAGATATTTGCAAATAGGAGAAAAACTTAGCTTGAGTGGTAGCGCGTACTGGCAAGATTCACAACATGTGTTGATTGACTTACTAGCTCACACTAAGGAACATCCCGAAATATTGGAATGGAACGCAAATTTTGGACTTTCTAGTACAGTTCATTCCATTAAATGGGTAACGGCTAATCTCACGCACAAACAGTTGTTCGCGCGTGGAACTGATTCCCATTTGCTGGTCAAGTACCACCCAGATAAAATAATAGATATCAGAAGCATCTGGCAACTGTACAGAATATCAGATGGCACTTTTAATCTGACGGGCAACCTGCATCTTGTCTCGCCGCTGGTCAGTTATAGGAAAGGAGAAATGAAATGTCTCTTGAGTTCCATGCCAAACTGGAAATTCTTAGGAGCAGCTAATATTGATCTGGATAAAAGAAAATACACAGCAAACATGATCGGAGATTTGGCTCAGTTGAAGGAATCTATGGTATGAAGTTTCGATAATCTCTTAACTATATATGTCACTAATTTTATGTGTACACTATTTATTGTCATCGAATTTTAAACAATTCCTTTTAAGCAAATGTCTATTTTTTAGATTGAATTCAACATAACGACTCCGATTGAACGGTATGCTTACATACGAGGAAGATTCGGACTGTCGGAAAGAGACAGACATATTGTAGCAGAAGTCATAAGTCCAGCTGGACCACTTGGATTTGAGGCCATTTTTCAAATACTCACTAGCTCGTATGATTTTAACATAAAATTGTTAATAGCAACACCGATTGAGGCTTTTCAGAAAGCATTATTAGTCGCAAAGCTTAATAATCAAGAGGCGGACTTCCGCGTGGCATACAACAATCTCACTGCTGGATTCGAGGGTGTTTGGTATTACGAAGATATCACTGACTTCCAATACACTTATATTCTCTATACACCAGTTCGTGGCATGCACGAAATCGGAATTATTACGAAACTCGTTGTAACTCACACAGAACCCGATGGTTATCTGGATGTTGACACAGAATTTTCTTTAAGATTGGTAGAATTGAAGGTGGGTGTGAAAGTAAAATGTGGTCCAAAACCATCTCCAGTACGAATTCCATCTGGAACTGTGTTGAAAGCAAATTCTGAAGTGGAGCGAGAATCTGGCCAACTTTTGGATGTAGATGAAGAATATGAGGATGAAGAAGATGACGAAAATGTTTTCTATTGGAGAGGTGAAATTGAGGTATATGTAGATATATTAAATATTTATGAATATAAATAAACATATTTATGAAATAAATGTAGATTTTAATACGTAAAATTGTATTTTTCAGTTAAATGTAGTAATAATCGAACCTATCACTGGGGTGTTAGATATTGACAAGGAAGGCCCCAAGTATAAAATTGTTAGTGTCCTCAAGTTGCCAAAAGGTCGAATAACCTTGGATGATAGTTTCTATATGGAAGATTTCTTTAATATGAGGAACGACTTGAGTATAGAAACACCCTTTGAATGCGCTTCTGAAATCAACTCCGTTTACATATTTAAATTGCAAGATTCTAATATTTTGATGCAAATGGATATGAACGTGTCTAATTATACTTCATGGGTTGAGGTAAATTGATTTGACTAAACACCGGAATGTACAGGAGGAAAAAGAGTGTTATTTTATTTTTCGATCTATAATTGAATTCTAACTATTACCATTTTTTTGCAGTCAGGATTTTCGGTAAATTATACGACACTTAAAAGTGTAGTAGACATTCTGAAAATATATTCGCTACAATTAAATTTTAAAACACCATTGCAATTTTTGAAATCTGTTGATACAATGACAACACTAGAAATGGATGAAAATGAATACAAAGCTAGTGTAACTATAAAAGCTCAAGATTGTCTTGTAAATCTTGGTGGTTCGCTGGAGGTAAAGTTGGATTATTGCCGATGGATAAATAATCGTATCATAAGTTTTAATTTGGCTATAAAAGTAAAAAATATATAAATGTTTTATATTGTAGATGGAAGAAGGCTTTGTCGATGTGGCTGTTACTGCCGATGTAAATAGTACAGTACTTACAATTCCCAAAATAAAAATAACGGCAAAAAAAGATATGACCGACAAAGAAAGACTGGTTGAATTTGGCATTATTACCGATAAATCAGTTGGAAAATCTGTAAGTACAAGGCGACTCAGCCACTATGTTCGATTTTCTGTTTTTCTGTAATTTATATAAATTACTTGAAGTAATTTAATACATTTGATTTTTTAGGCAAATTTCAAAGCATTATGGCATGTCGAGGATCCAAATTTCATAAAGGCTTCGATTGCCCTTGAAACTTGGATAGAAGTAATAAAAGTGGTCGAAATTGACATTTTATATAATAACACGATGAAAAAGAACAGTATCTGCAAGTTAAACCTCTGTCTCAAACATCAACTAAATCAAGAATACAAGTTGATCGGGGAGTTAAAGAATGGAACAGTGAAAGCAGATTTGCACAGTCCCTTAAGACAACGACACTTACAATTTCAAGGTCATCTCACTGAAATTAGTGAAAATCGTTACAAAGTCGAAGGTGATTTGCAAAATACACATACTTCCACAGTTTATAACGTATTAAGTTTTATTTCCATGGAAAACGAGCAATTATCAGCAGTAGAGATTACCGCAGCTCCAACAAACAATGCATCAGATCACAATAAATATGTCGTGAATCTAAAGAGAGAAAACAATGGAATAAATGTCCAAGTTCAAAGTCATGTTCTGAATGGGAATCTTAGCATGAGTGTTACTAATGCCTTGAATTGGAACTTGCAATCGAAAATAGATTCTCTAAACAATACTAATCTATACGATATTTATCAATTAAACACATATATGAATGTACAGGTAGATGGTAATACGACTTTATATGTTTATGCAAGCACACCATGTCAAGATCTCGAAAAAGTCATGCTTAACGGAAACTTGTTGCTTTCTGATGATGGTGGATATGTTCGTTTAAATCATCATCTAAATCGTGATGACAGCTTCGCAATACTAGAGTGGAAACTAGCTTACTTAACTGACATGTTTGGTAAAATCTTGGCTAGTCATCATACTGATGGAATTAGTAATAAAGAGATTGATCTACACTTGTTCTTTAAAAACCCTAAACAAGCATTTAAGAACGTTAATATTGGTTTTAACATCAACATTGACCAAGAACGTTGGAGACTTGCTACAAACGCTACTGTCGGGATTCTGGATGAAGAAAATGTTGACGTTCTTGTCAGCATCAGATTGCCTCCCCCAGACAATGATGATCATAGATTTCTGGTTAGCTATCATGGGAATAAAGGAATTCAAGATGCATCCTATGTCATCGGTTATAATGCCTTGCGAGCAAAAACCAACTACGCTTCTGACGGATCGGTTTGTATATCTGCTTGTTCATTTTTTTTTGTCATGTTGTGTTCCTCAAATTTTATGAGCTTTAGGCATTATCATTCGCTGATCAAATTCTTTCAACAGATTAAAATGGCTGCTCGTGATATCGATGGACATCTTCGCTTGACGTGGGGAAATGAACCTACGCAAACATTGAACAACGTACTCAACGCGACCTTTGATAATAAAGGAATGGAATTCAAATATTCGCTTTACACGCCGTCATATTTGCAAGAAGAAACCGTGGTCTTCCTCTTCACGTATGATGCTGCGCATGATATTCATACAGCTATCGGGGCAGATTTATATTCTCCAGGTCAGAAAAAAATTGGTTCGACACGCATTTCATATGAAAGTCTTGTAAATGTGAACGGTACGATCAATGCAACAACTCCAGTGCCAACTTTTGCTTTTGTCGGATGTGATTTCGTCATACTAACAACTTTGTAAGTACAGTTTTTTTATGAAATGGGGAGCAAAAATAGATTTAATTTGATCTGTAGGATCATCTATAAACTACGTTACCCATCTTGGACAATTTGTAACCCGTTGATTTGTTTATATCCGATTTTACGTTTACACTTATTTTTATTGTGATTATCTTATTTATCATAAAAAAGTGATTTTCAGAGCAAATGTTAAAATATGCCTAACTAAATTTTATGTGACATTTAATCCGGGTATTTTTGAATTTTTAATCCAAGAAAGGTGAATTTTTAACCATAAATTAAATATTTAAACCTTTAAGTAAAAAAATAATGTTAAATTATTTTTAATACCGAATTTTCTACAAAATAGTTGATTTTGTTAATAAACTAATTGAACATTCAAGACAAAATGACGAACTTTCTATACAAAATAGTTGAATTATCAAATAAAAACTATGAAATTTTGATAAAAAAGGTAATTATATACGAAAAATACGAATTTACAACAAAACGCAAGAACTCTTAACCCAAAGGTTGAGTTTTCGACTAAACTAGATTAATTTTCAACAAAAAATGAAATTTAAACAAAATAGTTTAATTTTAACAGGAAGTGGAGTTTTTACTTTGAAACGAACAATTTTCGACCAAAAATGGAATAGGTGAATTTTCAATTACTAAGTCCTTTTTCAAACAAAAATGAAAAAGAATTTTTAACAAAACAGTATATTTTCCAACCAGAGAGATGAATTTTAAAGTAAAATTTGGAATCGTCAACCAGAAACTGAATTTTTAAGAGAGTAGTTCAACTTTAAAACTTATTTGGTTAATTTGTAACCAAAAAGATGCATTTTTAAACAAAATATTAATTCACTACCAAAAAAGACGATTTTTCAATTAAATTGAAAACTTCTCAACAAAAATTTGAATTTTTAAGAAAGAAAGAAAGAAAATTTTATATTTTTATTTTTAGGAAAGTAGTTCAGCTTTCAAACTTAATTTATAAATTTTTAACGAAAAAGATGAAATTTTTAACTAAAAGATTAATTTTCTACCGAAAAAACGGATTTTTAACAAAATTCAAAAATTATCAACATACAGATTAATTTAGTACAAAAAAATATGAATTTTCAACAAAATTCAAGAATTCTCAACCAAAAAGTTGAATTTTCAAATAAAAAAAAAAAAATTTTTTAGAACGGAAGAAATTGTAATTTTAAAAATTTTTCAGATAGTAGTTCAACTTTAGAATCTAGTTGTTAAATGTGTAACCAAAAAGATGAATTTTTGAACAATAAGATCACATTTTTGACAACAAAAAATTTTGTAACCAAATTCAAAAATTTTCAACCAAAAAGTTGAATTTTTAACTAAAAAAGATGAATTTTTAAACAAAAAGATTAATTTACTACCAAAAAAGACGAATTTTCAATAAAATTGAAGAATCCTCATTCAAAAAGTCAAATTTTCATTTGAAAGAGATGAATTTTTAAACAAAAAGTTATTTTTTTTAGAAAGAAAGATTTAAAAAAATTTTTAACATACTAGTTTAACTTTAAAACCTAGTTGTTAAGTTTTAAACTAAAAAGATGGAACATAAAGAATAATTTTATGCCAACAAAAAACGAATTTTTAGCAAAATTCAAGAATTCTCAACCAAAAAGTATAATTTTCAACTAAAAAAGAATAATTTTTTAACAAAAAGATTAATTTACTTCCAGAAAGGCGAATTTTCAAAAAAACTCAAGAATTCTTAACCAGTTAGTTGAATTTCTACGACAGAATGTTTTTTTAATTTTGGAAAAAGTAGTCCAACTGCCAACTTTGTTAAATTTCTTACATAAAAGATGAATTTTGAACATAAAGATTAGTTTACTATAAAAAAAACGAATTTTCCATAAAATCAAGAATTCTCAACCAAACACTTGAATTTTCAAATAAAAAAGGGAATTTTTTAGAACGGAAGAAATTTTAATTTTTGTAATTTTTAAGATAGTAGTTCAACTTTAGAATCTCGTTGTTAAAGTTCTTAAATGTGTAACCAAAAAGATGAATTTTGAACCAAAAGATTAATTTTTTACTGAAAAAAAATTCAGCAAAATTCAAGCAGTCTCAACCAAAAAGATTAATTTTCAACTAAAAAAAGATGAATTTTTAAACAAAAACATTAATTTACTACCAAAAAATATGAACTTTGAATCAAATTCAAGAATTCTCAACCAATTAGTTGAATTTCTAAAAAAAAATTAATTTTTTTTTTAATTCGGAAAAAAGTAGTTCAATTTTAAAATCGAGTGAAATTTCTAAACAAATAGATGAATTTTTGAACAAAAAGATTAGTTTACTATAAAAAAAGACGAATTTTAAATTAAATTCAAGAATTCTCAAACAAAAAGTTATATTTTTAATTAGGCACATACATTTTTTAATAAAAAGATTTATTTTCTATCAGAAACATTCATCATCTGGAAAAGTACTAAAAACATTACCATGTGTATTTTGTCTTCCCTGCGCATTACAAATCGTAGGTTTTGTAAGACCCCCCACCCCCTAAATTGGTAAGGTAGTTAATGGATGATCCCTGTTTAGCAACAAGTAAATAAAAACCGTGTTTAATATTCTCTATATAATATCTCATTTCAATTATTTTACAGAAAAGAAAATAAGCGGATCATAAAGGCATTTTGGCCAAATAACACAGCATTGCTAGACTCAGATTACATATATCACAGTGAAAGGTTGGATTCCACCCTGGATGGTCATTTACACATGGAGATTCCATTGAATACGCGACACATCGGTCATCTCACGTACGGCTACAAGAAGCGACCACAAATCACCAATGGCTACTCCAAGTTGTTGTACAATACTCAAGAAGTATTGAATGGACAGTATAAATCCAAGAGTGAGTCGAGAGGAGGTTTCGAGAAAGATGAAATCAAAATCACCATAGAAAACATCTTGAAACCTATCGGAATCGTTTACATCAATCAGTTTGAGTACAGTGGTGGAAATGAAGGCACCAACTATCCGACAACTGAATTCAAGAAAGTCAATGTGTTCCGATTAGACAACAGTTCAGCTTTCAACGTAATTGGAGAATCTCGAGTTCATACAACACACGATGGCCAAGAAGTATATTTAAAAGCTGTTCATTTCAATCGGACTGTCCAGTTTCGCACGGATTATAAAATTCTACCCGGTGAATTTGATCAGAATACATGGCTTAGTTTAGCCGAGGATGCCTGGGCATCTTATCATGTTAATATTGTCAATAAGACCACGGATGACGTTGAAAATCAGTTTCTAGTGCTAGGTTTAGTTTATCCGAAAAGAAATTTTACTCTCAATGGATCCTATTTAGTAACAAGTTCCGAATTGAACTCTGAGGCGCATCTAATTTGGAATCATGATCAATCAAGTACCCGAACTCGTACTCTTGGGTCATCTTTTTCATGGCAAAATATCTCCTCCAACGGCGAAACATTTCAACAAGAGGCGGTTTTAAGCTTGAAACATCCCAGCTTTCAGAAAGATGTCACGTTCACGGGTCAAGTTATTAAGCGAGATGCTAGGGAATTGCTTAACACATCATTGCTTGTCGATTATTCTACAGATAAACGCAGGCTATTGAATGTTTCTGCCGCCTTAAGAGATGAAAGCAATTTACCGATGGATCGCAAGTATAGCTACAAAATTTTTGGTACTCATCCCGGAATAAACTTGCACCTCGATCTAAAAGGATTTATACATCGACACTCGTCGAACCTTTTTGAAACTAAAAACAGTGTTGTTTACCGACGCGGGAATTCGGAAGAGGAAACAGGACAACTAGTTGGTCGTATTGATATTGGTAAAAATGAGATTCTAGTACATCGTGAAAACACTGATCCAGACCATCCCAAACGCCTCAACGTCAAGTACCTCAATCTAACTTACAGCGGATCTTATCCGGAATACACCCTAAACGGAAGTGTTATTAATTCTCCTGATCTTAATGCAACTGGTGCATTCTTTTTGAATTTTGATGACAAACTCACATGGACGATGGTCAATTACACGCCTGGTAAGTTATTATTTTGATGAAGGTACTCATTAAAATAATATACATATATTGTACATTATGAAGTCACATTAGAAAATATTTCTAGATGCTGTAGAAAGTTTACGGATGTATGGAAACATACCTGATGCTCGAAACGCTGCTTTCGACATTTGGAGAACTTATGATGAAGATCTTATTGTCTCAGATGTTACTTTTTACCTACGGTTAAATCACTCAAGACTTGTTACTTCAACTTTACGATGGAGACCTGAGCTCAAAGCGGATGTAATAGTAAGTTTTGCATTTTCAGATTATCGTTTACAAATAAGGTGTATCTGTTACGGTCCAAGTCCGGTGAGCGATCCGTTTTGGTCCCCGGTAAGAAGGCTTGCATTAAAAAGTATTGAAAAATTTCATTCATCCAGTGGTAACGTGAGAAATATTGAATACTTCTGAATCCCGTTTTTGTCCTCCCGCATTGAATCTCCACAGTAGTTGAAGTTAGCTCCTAAATTGAATCCCTTTCTGTACCTAGCGCCGACAATATTTTTCTGAATGCCACAAAGCAACCAAGAAAAAGAAAATTTTTAATCCCTTTTAATTTAGAATTTTTTTTACTTTCTTTTATTGTTTTTCGAATAATAATGAGATAAAAAGCGTTTTAAAACATAGTACCGGTCATTTTACGATGTCAGGATTAATTTCCACACAGAAGGTTCTGGTGAAAAATAATATCTTGAATTTTGTATCATGATTTTATATTTTTGTAATTGATAATATTTGAACAAAGTGAACATTTTACAATAAAGAGATGTATTCTTGTACACAATCCTACTAGATTTTGCAAATGGAATGCTTCTGGAACGCGTTCTAATGCTTCAAACGAAATTTTGGTTTTTAATTTAATGCAGGTTATGTCTGGCAGCTGCGATCGGCTTTAATGCAAGGCTTTTTACCGAATCCAACTGCAGAGGGTCCAAGCTACAATGGTCGTAGTCTCAAATAACTTTTCTGTTCTGATTTCTCTTAATTAATTCAGTTTAGCTAAAATAATTGCTTAAACAAATTATTATTGTTCATAGCTGTCTTTTTATTTTTTATTAATGCTAGATAGTTTCGGTTTCTTCTGAAATTTTTAACTGTAGACTGACTTTTTATGTAGTAAAGTAATAACTAATGCAAGTTAACAAGCACAGTTATTTAAACAATTTATTATTTTTTATGACTGTCTTCTCTTAGAAAAGTGCTAAAAAGTTGCCATTTTTTCTAAACTCCGAAACTTTTTGTCCACTTTTTATCTAGTGGCATAATAATCAATACAGAGATAAAAATAAAGCATGGAATAACTTAGAGTAAGTGGGAGGACTAGGTCTGTCAATTACTTCCAAATTTTTTATTTTGAGCTACAACATGAAATTATTGCAAAGCGTAAAAGAAAATTTTGGTGTTGCGCATATTTTAATATCAGCCCCCCCCCCCCCTCCGCGCCTGAAGATTCACTGGGGAATCCCTGGGATCCTTGTAGAAAATTTAAAACATATATTTTAAATATCTGTTGTTTCATAAAAATATATTCAACTATTTCAAGGAAAATTTACATTTAATATGATCCATATGGAAAATTTGAAAATATTGCAAATATCTGTTTTATTTCCAAAGAATGTATTTACAAAAAAGAAAGATATTGTTTAAAGTATGATTGTCCGCAACTTTCTAGCACTTAACTAAGAATAATTTACGAATAATAATAAATTGATTAAACAACTATTTTTATTTAACTTGTATTAGTTATTAATATACAAAGTGAAAAGTGGACAAACATTTCAGAAAAAACCGCATCTACCTAGCATTAATATAGTAGAAGATAACTATCTAGCATTACTGTAGAAGAAGATAGTTGTGAACAATAATTGAATATTTAAACAATAATGTTTAATAATGAAAAGTGGACAGAAAGTAAAACAGTTCAGAGAAAATTGTAACTATCTGGCAATAATATAGAAGAAGTTACAAAAAATAATAATTTGTTTAAACAATTATTTTTGCTACGTAAATTAAATATTATTTCACTTCAAGTGCAAAGAGGACAAAATGTTGTAAATTTCAGAAAAAACCGCAATTTCCAGCATTATTGAAACAGAATATTATTGAAAATAATAATAAATTGTTTTAACAATTCTGCTTCTTAACATTAATTATTTTCTAAGTATAATTGAAAATTGGATAAAAAGTGGACATTTTTTGAAAAACCCACGATTTTTTATCTCTTTTCTAAGCGACAATATTAACATTAGTTAAGAAACAGTATTAAATTGTTGAAATAATTTATTTGAACACATAATTAGCAGTATAAAGTAGTATTTTACGTATTAGAAACAATTTGCCTTTGAACAGAACGTAAAAAAATCATAATTAGCGCCACAAACTCGCAAAACCCATTTTTTCACGTATGAGTTTTTTTTGGGACCATATAAAACAGACTTATGATCTTTAAAAAATAATAGTTTATTCGTATTCTATGGCTAATTCTAAGAAGAAGTCTTTAGTTTCAACGCGATTCAGCTAATATTGACGCTTCTGAATAAAATGTAAAAAACTTTTTTTTTATGATGGGAAATATACGTGTTAAACATTATGGGGTTTAAGCGACCTCTAAATATCATTTAGAAAATGGGTTTAACTTTTGTACTTTCGAACAAATTTCTAGAAAATATGCATAAAAACTAGAAAACAAATTTTCGATGCATTTTTGGATCACTCTGATGATCACCCATAATGAAATCAACAAATCAAAAATTGTACGGCACGTAATTTTAATTCAGAATTTTGATATTTTCTTAACCATTAGTTTTTGTGCTAAATAAAATTGTTGATTGCTGATAAAAGTTTATCAATAATAATTACTTTTAAATCAATTTGAAACCGGTTGAAAGAAAAAGAAAATTTACTAAGCGAAAAATAATTGAATTCCATATTATTCATGTTTCATATATTTTTATCAAAAAATTCTGAACAATAAGGTGTTTTTTTAATAAAATATTAGAGGAAACTCTGACTTCCTCACTTTATTGATTTCAAAAATGTATTGTCGTTTCTATGAGAATTGGCAAATGACTTATTAGAGATTCAATATGATCCACTGAGCACATTTAACCATTTTCATACTTTTAATTAAAATCAGCACGAAGAAAAATCATTACAGGAAATTCATTTCGGACTTCGAACAATGTGGCTTGGGCGTTCTGCAGTTGGACCAAAACTACTCAGTCCAAGGCCGAAGTACATTATTATTTCTGGCTTGGACCAAGGAGTGTTGGTCCAACTGCGGAGCAACCGGTCTATCCGCGGATTATTCAAATAAAATTATATTTTCAGGATTCTATTAAAACTAAAATAACTAACATATATGAACAAATAAGTGGTGATGTCGATTATTGGAGACACACAGTAAGATCTGAAACTGTCCACATTATATCTCAAGTCTGGGAAAACGCTCAAGATGAATTAGATGACTTCTTGTATGATTGGAAGTAAGAATCACTATTATGTCCTACTTTTTATTATAAATGTACTTCAACCCGAGCAAAAATTGCCCAACTTATTCCAGAGTTCCGATCTGGCCCCGATCGGATTGTCCACATGTGGCCCCAAGGGGACAGATGATGTGGCTCGCGTCAGAACCACGTCGGGTCGGATTAGGTTAGACAAGATTATGTCAAGTTTTCTGTTATCGTCATGATATTGTTTTTTCTTTTATATAACTTTAAATGCCAAAAGAAAATAGCAGATTGTGAGTTCGAAATCACAGAATTGTTGGTGAGATTTCTTATATCCGTAATAATGGCAAAGGTAAACTTTAATTCACTAGAATCAACATCACAATTCATTTTTAGCTTCTGAAAATTTCCAGCAATGTATTCGAGAAAGCGTCCGGATTAGTAACATTATAAATTAAATGCTTTTTATATTTTCTTGAACATAACCTTACTTTTTAAATCTCACTCCACATGCCCCATATGCATTAGTATATATCATTAATAAGTTAAAACAATATTAATATAAAAACTTTTGAAATTTTATTAATTACAGAAATAAATAATTAAAGTGGCCATATCTGGGCCAGATCGGGTCCACATTTTTGATGCCCAGATCTGAGTCTGGCGCTAGATAGATTACCCTATTGGGCCCACATTTTTCCCGATCGGGGCCCGACAATTGCCACACCATAATTTCGGCACGGGTAGGGGTATTTTCTCTTGATTACCTGCTTCAACTTGTTTCTCTTTTGATTTCAGTGAACTAAAAATTGTTGAACAAGATTTTCAAGCGCTGAAATTATACTTGAATAATTCTTACAATGCAAACGATTTCTATATAAAAGATGTTGTGGCTCTTGGAATTTATGTGATAGATGAACTCTCATTGCGTAGTCACATTCAGTCCTTGCCAAACATTTTAAATGAAATTTGGGAAATTATGGGTGAATCCGGAGAAGCTCTTCGAAATTCTTTAGTTTGGATTATCGAGGCAATTAAGAACGCCTATCAGAAGTTGTCAGAGATTATCAGTGCAATTTTAAAAGGTGAATCTGTGACGCAAATAGCTCATATTGTGGAGAATCTTGTCGAAAAATACGACAAGTTCATAAAAGATCTTCATGTTTCCTTCATCAAATATATTGAAAATCTCTGGACTAGAATCTCTATCTCCATCTCACAACAGTGGCACAAATTTTTGAAGCTTCTCGAGCCAATGTTTATACGCGTAATTCACTATCTCGAAACAGTTGTATGGAAAGCAA
Source organism: Belonocnema kinseyi (assembly GCF_010883055.1). Lineage (NCBI taxonomy): Eukaryota > Metazoa > Arthropoda > Insecta > Hymenoptera > Cynipidae > Belonocnema > Belonocnema kinseyi. The sequence continues at coordinate 41,591,406 of NC_046660.1, forward strand.
GCAAAGAGGTAGTGGATTTTTTGTATGATCGAAGAAACGAGATCATGACATCCCCCTATTTCGACAGATTTACGAATTTTACACAAGACATAGATAAATTTTACAGAGACATAAAAGCAAACGACATTGTAACAAACGTTCAAAAATATTCGACTCTCGTTATTCAGTTTATACAAGAACGCTATTTCACTTTCGTGCCGTTTGGAAAAGAATTAAAGGATGTTGTTGATGAGATAATATCCGAGTTGAAGGAACTGAGGAAATTGCCCTCTGTACATTACGCCCTCGATAAAATGAATCAGGTCTATTCGAAGATAAACGAAATGTACGAATATTTTGAAGTCAGGGCTAAGCTTGAAACTACGGTACGACTGATGCACTCGAAATTAATGGACATAAGTCAAACAGCTCTTCAAGCGGAAAGTCGTTATAGGGAAGCAAAAACAAAATTCATATTTGATCCAAATCGAGGTTTAATGTGTTATGAACAAAAACTTCCAATGTCTTGGCATGCATTTAATCAAACACCTGAATTTCAAGAAATTCCAGAATACAGAGCGATCACTGACATGGGATCTTACTTTGTCACTTCTAATGCTACTTTCTGGACTTTGTATTATCAGTTTAAACCTTACACAGAACCATCCAATTGGCTTCCACCATTCAAAGGTAAATTTATCATTTGTATTTTGCTTAGGGATCGCCGTTGAACTGCGTTAACTCTGTGTTTG
>NC_046660.1:41592146-41598125 GCF_010883055.1 Belonocnema kinseyi
TGGTAATGACTGAGGGGAGGTCTCAGTCGAAGTAACGTCACATGTATTGAAATAATAATAACAATAATACTTATAATAAGTTAATTATACAATTTAATTATTTAATTATATATTATTCATTAATTATTATTGATATTAACAATAATAATAATATTGGAATAATAATAGCGTTACACCTGTTGGAATTTATAAGACGAAAATTCTAAAAGTACATATTGTAGCGCTTTTAGTGCATTTCCAAAGGATGAATGTTTTTGGTAGACAATTTTTTGGCAGTAAATTAATATTTTGCTTTAAAAATTCTTCCTTTTTTAGTTGAAAATTCTACTTTTTGATTGAGAATTCTTGAATTTGGTTAAAAATTCGTTTTTCTTCAGTAAAAAATTAATAGTTTTGTCTAAAAAATCATATTTTTGGATAACAATTTAACAACTAGATTTTCAAGTTGAACTGCTTTCTTATGTAAAAATTAAAAAACTTCTTTTTTTCTTTAAAAAAAACTTTTTGGTTGAAAATTCTGAAATTTTATTGAAAATTCGTCTTTTTTGGTAGGATATTAAGCTTTTTCTTTAAAAATGTATGTTTTAGTTTAAAATTGAGCTTTTTGGTTGAGAATTCTTGAATTTTCTTTAAATTCGTTTTTTTGGTCATAAATTAATCTGTTTGTTTTAAAATTCATTTTTATCAGTTGAAAATTCAACTTTTTGGTTGCGAATTCTTGAATTTAATTAAAATTTAGTCCTTTTTAACAGCGAATCAATCTTTTTTAGTTGAAAATTCGACTTTTTGATTCAAAATTCTTCAGTTTCATTCAAAATTCGTCGTTTTGGTAGTAAGTCAATCTTGTTGCTCAAAAATTCTTCTTTTCTAGTAGATAAAAATTCAAATTCTTGGATCAAAATTCGTGAAATTTGTTAAAAATTAGTCTTCTTTGGTAGTAAATTAATATTTTATTTAAAAAATGTATCCCTTCGGTTGAAAATATAACAAGTAGATTTTAAGGTTAAACTACTTTCTTAAAAATAAAAAATAAAAATTTCTTTTATTAAATATCAACTTTCGAGTTTGAGAATTCTTGAATTTTATTGAAAATTCGTCTTTTTTAGTAGTAAACTAATATTTTTCTTTAAAAATTTATGTTTTTAGTTTAAGATTCGAGTTTTTAGTTAAGAATTCTTGAATTTTCTTAAAAATTCGTTTTTTCGATAGAAAATTAATCTTTTTGTTTAGGAATTCATGTGTTTGGTTAACAATTTAAGTAGGTTGTAAAGTTGAACTGCTCTCTTAAAATTTGTTTAAAAATTCTTTCTCAAGAATTGCATTAAAAATTCGTCTTTTTTGTGGTAAATTAATCTTATGGTTTAAAAATTCATTTTTTTTGGGTAGTAAATTAATATTTTTGTTTAAAAATTTATCTTTTTGGTTAAAAATTTAACAAGTAGAAGGTAAAGTTGAACTACTTTCTTAAACATTAAAAAAATCTCTTTCTTTAAAAATAAACGTTTTGCTTGAGAATTCTTGAATTTGATTGAAAATTCGTTTATTTCGGTAGTAGTTTCATTTTTTTTCTTAGTTTAAAAATTCAATAATACACGGATTAACTGTCACAGAAAATTCAATTAGGCATATTTCAACACTGATTGTGCGTCTGAAAATCAAAAATTTTTTTTAATTGTTGATATATTTTTGTATTTATTTAAATCAGTATAAACGTGAAATCAGGTTTTACCTAGAGGCTACGTTATTTTCTGTGTGTGTGTGTGGGGGGGGGGGTATAACCACATCAATGGTTGTCAACTGGGGCAGGACGAGGCAACAATTTTACAAAATTGATAACGTAGTTAAGGGATGGTTCCTTACTTATATTCGGTTACTGGTTTGTGTAAAAGCCTGGCGTGAATTCACCCTATACTAACAATCGTTTTACTGATTTAACCTAATAATTTCAGCTCAAGCAATGATCGTTGGCTCTCAATATTACGTCACCTTTGATGGTCATTTTATTCAGTTTGCTGGAAATTGTACTTATTTACTCGCCCGTGATTTTCTTCGAGATGAATTTGCTGTTCTAGTTAGATATAATAAAGATGACGAGACTACACATCACCAAATTATTGTATTAATCGGAAAGAATCCAATCATTGTGGATTTGTTTAAAGACGTAAGTACATGATCCACACCTATTTGAAACACATCAAAATTCAAGATAGATCTATACCAATCAAAAAAATGTACGTAAATTATTTATGTTCCAGACTGTCAACTTGGCAAATACCGATGTCACTCTACAGTTACCCATAGAACTTGCAAATGGTACTGCTTTCGTTTACCAAGAAGAGAGTATCGTAGTTGTGGAGCGCAAGGATAAGCAATTCAAATTGCAATGTAATTTAAAATACGATATGTGTACTTTAGAGTTATCTGGTTGGTATTACGGAAAAACCGCTGGATTGCTGGGAACAATGAATAATGAACAGATAGATGACCAAATGACATCCGACAAAATCGTTGAGACGGATGTTGGAACATTCGCACAAAGTTGGGCTCTGGATCGCGAGCAATGTAGTAGCGCTGCCAATCGTGCCATTACCAGAGATAATGGTCCCGCAAGTTTCTGTCAAGATCTTTTTGTTAACAGGAGTTCAGATTTCGGTTCCTGCTTCAATGTAGTAAATCCAGACCATTATGGCGAGCTTTGTCTAAATAGCGCCAATGAACTGGATGCATGTACAATCGCAATGACATACATGCAGGCCTGCATGTTCTACGATACGTATTTGAGAATCCCAGACAAATGCACAGCATGTTCGATGAATGATGGCTCTCACGTGCCGGAAGGTGAATTCAAAAAACTTGAAGGTGCACTCATTCCTAGGACCACCGACGTTGTATTCATTGTTGAAGCCAAAGAGTGTAACAGGGATATTAGAAGTACTCACAACCTGGATCACTTGATCACTCAAATCAATAAGGAGCTAACTGATCAGAATCTGATCGATAATCGCTGGTCACTTGTCATATTTGGAGGCGATGGTGTTTATGACCAGCCAAGGAGTTTGATACTTGACAGCCAGATTTTTGCCAAGAGCGCGGTGCGCTTTGTTGATTATTTTAATCGCATTCCAGTAGGAAGTGGGAACCAAGATATATTTGCTGCAATAGGTTTTGCTTCGCAACTTGTTTTTAGGCCCGGAGTTTCCAAGACGTTCATTCTGATGCCTTGTACTCATTGTGAACTTCAGAATCAGACGGTAAGTTTTTTCATTGGCCACACTATAAGAAAATTAACCCAGGTAGCAAAGAGCACACGGCGTGCGCGCAGGGGGTTATGCAGCTGTGTGCTCATATGCGGGACAGGTGCGTCGCACTGCGTGAACCCTCACGACGTGCGTCACACGTAGTGCGTGTCAATGCAGGCATGGCGCGTGGACAGTTATGATATTCAGAGGGTATATAAATAATATTTAGATTTATTTTTTCTAACTAAAGAGCCAGTAATTTACTACAAAAGTATTTTTTATTGTAGGAACAAGTGCGTGAAGAATAATTTTTCACAAATTTAAGGATGTAATACATGCGATATCAGCATGTTTGTGTTCACAATAATAAATTATTATTTTTTAAACTTTGGAAAACGATGATAAGCGATGATACGCGATTGTTTCTCCGTCTAAAAATCTCCCAGCGGGAAAAGAAAAATTGCGAATCCTATTTCTCTCAATCGACTTAGTAAAATTTCACGAAAGCATTTATTTAACTTATTTATCATTATTAAATCGTTTTATTACTTATCAATTATGAAAATATTCAAATTTATATTTCTTTATATATTAATAATTAATTTAAACCTGTTAGGAATGTATTAGTGTAAAATTTGTGAATTAAAATAACTTTAACTCTAGAAAGTAAGACTTGAATTGAATAGAATTCAATTTTCAGAACTTATATTCCGCATGAAGGAATTAAAACAATTTTTTATACATATTTTGTGAACTGATTAGAAGGCATTAAATAAACTTTAAGTATGAACACTTTTGCGGAATACAAGGCATCTCTGGAGGTGTTTCTATCGGTACAATTAGAAGGTATTAAATATATTGAAAACACGTTCTCTGTTGGGGCATAGAAAAATATGCGGCGGTCACTATGGAAATAGAGATTAATTAGTTTTGGTGATATCCTATTCTTATAATGACATTTTGTTTAGATGGAAAAATCGCGCATCAAATTATAGAATAATCTTCACTTTTACACTGAAATCTGAAAATATTAATTTTTTCTATTCAGCGCTTATTACCGGGATAATAAAATTCTACAATCATATGCATTTTATAATTCTCACTAATTTTCTCATTCATTCTTACGATAAAATCAATTAAAGTTAAAGTTCACTAATAAATAAAAAATTATTACACATTTTTCAAATCACAAATATTATTATTATTATATATGATATATATCGTAAATAATTATTTTTAATTGATTGAATTAAAGTTTTAATTTTAAAAAATAATAAAGACTAATCATTTTTCATTATTGTTATTAATTATCAATTTATTATAATAATATATACTTCTTAAGTATCATTTATAAATAATGACTCTCACAACGTGGGACGCATGTGCGCCACAGATGTGCCGCACATATGCCAATCACGAAGTGCGGCGCATATGTCTCACACCTACGTGCCCTCCCAAAATACGTCGCATTTGCATATCGTAACTTGCCTCGCACGTTTGCTATCTAGAAATATCTTCAAGTCTCTCTAGCAACAACATCTAACAGTTTCCCCATATTATCTATAGGGTGTCCCGGTACTCAAGGTACATTTATATATTTTTGAATTTCTTGTAAAAAATGGATTCAAAAATAATAATAAAGATTTGTTTTAAAATTAATAATTAATGAGTAATTAACCATTAAGTATTAACCAATCAGAAGCACACGTTAGATATAAGACCATCTATATGTCACTGAAGAACGTTTGTGTTCAAAAAAGCTGAGGCCATGTAATTTCAAAGGGGGAGGGTCGGTAAGGCCGGTTTTTGGCCTAATTTATTTTTGGACCAAAAAATCTGAAAAAATCATGGTAGTATCTTATAAGTATCCCGAGTCGATTGCACGCTAAACGGACTACCCTCCACCCCCCAGCCATCCCCACCCCCCTACAAATATAGGAAACACCACTACCCACCAACTGTATTTTCGAGAGATTTGGCACTCTTAAACATGTATTCTGAGGTTAGCTCGGGTTTACTATGGTTTTCGGGGTCGCCGAATACAAATCTGGCTTCCTTTGACTTTTATCGCGTCATGTTCAAGGTCATTGGAAGGTCAAATCGAGAGAAAACGGTAAAAAAATACAAAAAAATACGTTATAGGTTTTTGGAGTCGCTAATTACGAATCTGGCATCCGTTGAACTCTATCGCTTCAGGTTCAAGGTCATTTGAAGGTCATTTGAAAGTCAAATCGAGAAAAAACGGTAAAAAAATTTTTTTTAATATGTTATAGGTTTTTGGGGTCGCTGATTACGAACCTGGTGTCCGCTGACCTTTATCGCGTCAGGTTCAAGGTCATGGGAAGGTCAAATCGAGAGAAACGCTGGAAAAAAATATGTTATCGATTTGACTTTCAAATTACCTTGAACCTGACGCGATAAAGGTCAGCGGACACCAGGCTGATAATCAGCGACCCCAAAAACCTATAACATATTTTTAAAAAAATTTTTTTACCGTTTTTTCTTGATTTGACCTTCAAATGACCTTCAAATTACCTTGAACCTGACGCGATAAAGGTCAGCGGACACCAGGTTGATGATCAGCGACCCCAAAAACCTATAACATATTTTTTTTTAAATTTTTTTACCGGTTTTTCTTGATTTGACCTTCAAATGACCTTCAAATGACCTTGAACCTGAAGCGATAGAGTTCAGCGGATGCCAGATTCGTAATTAGCGACTCCAAAAACCTATAACGTAT
>NC_046660.1:41598225-41605385 GCF_010883055.1 Belonocnema kinseyi
ATCGACTCGGGATACTTATAAAATACTACCATGATTTTTTCAGATTTTTTGGTCCAAAAATAAATTAGGCCAAAAACCGGCCTTACCGACCCTCCCCCTTTGCAGGAGTTTGTGAATGTCAAAGGTGCAACTTCACACGGCAACTGAGCAACGCGATATTAAATATTAGAAAATATTTTTCCCTCAGAATACACCTTGAATTATTTTAACTTCCTTCGAGTATTTTCAATTTTGTAGAATTCAAACGAATTATTACAATTTTTCTCCTTTGAATTCTTTTGAAGTTTTTTTTAATGCTCTTGTAACCTTTACAATGCAACATGCATACTTTTGAATTCGTCCAAGTCTTTTGCATTCTCTGAATTCTACGAAATTCTCTGAATTTTTCTGAAATTTTAAATTCTTCTTAATTGTACAACTCTTTTAAATTCTCTACATCCTTTGGAATTTTGTGAATATTCTGAAGTCTGTGAATTCTTTTGCACTTCTTAAATCCTTTGGAATTCTCTAAATTCTTCTTAATTCTCTGAATTCTTCCGAAATCTCAGAATTCTCTGTATTGTTTAAAAACGTTCTGAATTCTTTAAACTGTTCTGAATTTTTTTAATTGCCACGATATCACTGAACTTTAAAATTTTTTTTTCAATTATCTTAAAATTTATATAATACACGTTACATTATTCTAACTTCATTTGAATATTTTGAATTCTATAGAATTCAAACGAATACTACAGAATTTTTGAAGTTTTTTTTATCCCTTGAAATATTCACAATACATCATGAATTGTTCTGTATTTCTCCAAGTCTTGTATATTGTCCTAACTCTCCTGCATTATTCTAAATTTTTAAATAACTATTGAATTGTCTGAAATATTTCGAATTATTTTGTATTTGGGGCATTCCACACAATATTTGCCACAAAAATATTTTTTTTCACGTGAAATATTTTTTTTCTTGTTTAGCACTGAAAAATATTCGATAGTATTTTTGATTTCAATATGACACGCAAAATTTCGAGAAAAATTTAAACAAATTTATATTTAAAAAAGTACCTTTTTTAATTGCTTATACTGCAATGTTAAACAAAGATATGAAAATTCATAAGGAAGATAAAATGTGAGCCTTTTCCTCGACTTTCGAATAAAGTATACTAAAAGCCACTTTAATTATTTATTCAATAGAATAAATCAAATATTGAGAAACAAATCATTTTTTTCAATTTGGAGCTGTTTTATTTTATTTTATTTTTTTTTTATTTTAAAGAGTGTACTAAACGTTTTTTTTTTTTTTTTGATCTGGTAAAAATTTGGGAGTGAGTAGTCAAATACTTTCGAAGCAATGCATTGTTGAATAGCAATAAATTTTGAATATGTTAAATTAACAACGTAAAAATATACGATTTTGTAAGTGGATGGTTGTGTTTTATTTATCGCTTAGGCAGTCGAGTCCCAGTCCGAGCGAGTCGCGCTGCGGTACACTTCGCGCGCGCGAGCCGATATTCAAAAATTCATTGCTTCAAAAGTATTTGACTACCCACTCCCAAATTTTTACCAGATCAATAAAAACGTTTCGTCCACTTTTTAAAATAAAATAAAAAATAAAACAGGCCCAAATTTAAAAAAAAAATTATTTGTTTATAAATATTGGATATATATTATTAAATAAATAGTTAAAGTGGATTTTAGTATACTTTATTCGAAAGTTGAGGAAAAGGCTCTTATTTTGTCTTCCGTATGAATTTTCATATTTTTGTTTAATATTGCAATATAAGCAATTGGAAAAGCGTACTTTTTTATGAACATAGCATTTTTTTTATTTTCTCGAAAATTTTGCGTGACATACTAAAATAAAAAAATACAAGAAAAAAAATATTTTATGTGAAAAAAATTTTTGGTGGCAACTATTGTGCGGAATGCTCCATTTGTACTTTGTAATTGTAATTGTTCAAAATTTCTTTAATTCTTTTTTTCTCTCTGAACTCGCCTGAATTATTCTGAATTCTCTAATAACTTTCAATTTCTCTAAAATATTTTATTTTCTATGAATTATTTTTTATTCTCTTCATTTTTTTATATTATCTAAATTCTTTTGAGTTCAGTGAATTCTTTTGAACTCTGTAAATTCTTTCGCACTCTGGGAATCCTTCTGAATCCTCTAAATTCTTCCCAATTCTCTAAATTGTTATAAATTATCTGAATTCATCTAAATTCTCTAATTTCTCTGAATTCCCTGAATTCTTCTTCAAAATAATTGAAAAATCTTTTTTTTTAATTCAGCGATATTGCGAGAATTCAACAAATTCAGAACAGTTTAAAGAGTTCAGAAAATTTTAAAATAATTTGGAGAATTCAGAGAGTTTTTATATTCTCTGAATTCTACTCAATTGTCTGAACTTTAAAAAAATTTTAATTCTTCTTAATAGTCTGCATTTTTTAAATTCTTCTTAATTTTCTGAACTCTTTTAAATTCTGAATTCACTAGATTCTTCTTAATTCTCTGAATTTTTCTTCATTTTTAGAAATTTTGAAGATTTTTTTAATCTCTTAAAATCTTTGCATTACACCATGAATTATTCTGAATTTCTTCAAGTCTTCTTTTAGTTTTTTAAGCCTCCTGAATTATTCGGAATTCTATAATAGCTTTTGAATTGTCTGAAGTCATTTGAATTCTCTGAAGTCTTTTAAATTCTTTTATATTCTCTTAATTCTTTTGATATTCTCTACATTCTTTTGAATGTTGTGAATTCTTCTGCACTCTCTAAATTCTTAATTCTTTAAATTCTTCTTAATTCTCTGAATTCTTCTTAATTTGTTTAATTCTCGCGATATCACTAAATTAAAAAAAAATATTTTTTAATTATTTTGAAATCAGTAGAATACCGTTCGAGTTAGTTTGAACTCATTTAAGGGACCGCGGTCTAAACCTGTTAACTGATATTTTTTTCGAAATTGATTTTTTTTTCTATTTTCTGGGACATTTTTTATATGCAGTTAATGTTTCGCAAGCGAAAAGGCAAAATTCCTTTTAGTTTAAAAAAAACGGATTTCCGAAAATTGCGTGTTGATATCTAGACCATACGTTCGCGGTCTAAACATGGTAACTGCTTATGGCATCTTATGGGAACTCCGTGCTATTTCTCACATCAGTTCAGCGTACTCATAGAATAGGCCAGTGAGACACATGTCAGGGTTTGTGCAGTTAAGTGTATGTATATGTCAAAAGTTTTTTGTGGCTACTTTGACGTCATTTTCGATGCTGTCGTCTACAGATCACTATAAAGACGAAGGTGAGCGACGCGTCTCATTTACTAATACTCAGAAAATTTTTGAAATAAATTATTTGTAATTTTTGCAAGTACATCTATGTTGGGCTTGCGATTCTAAACATTTTGACATATAAAACTTACCCGCAGCTTGAAAAACAATGCAGAAACATGCGAGCCTGCAAAAGCAATAGGAAACCAGTGTCATAACACTGCATATAACATGTTTAGACCGCTGGACCCCTTTTAGATATAACATATGAATAGCTTTCAATTGTCATATAACGTTCAATGTTAATTAAAATGTTATAAAACTAACGCTTATTATTTTTTTCTAGTTAAGTAAACGAAAAGAATTCAGTGTTTAAAACAATTCATAGAATTCAAAAGAATGTAGATAAAAAAAACAGAATACAAAGAATTCCAAATATGTCAGAGAACTAAAAAATTTGCAATTCAAAAAAATACAGGTAATTCAGAGAAATCAGAGATTTCAAATAATTCATAAGAATTTAGAGAATTCGGAAGAATACAGAGGATTCAGAAGAATTCCCAGAGTGAAAAATAATTTACATAGTTCAAAAGAATTCACTGCATTAAAAAAAATTTAATTATTTAAAAGAAGGAAGAGAATACAAAATAAGTAATAAAAAACAAAATATTTCAGAAAATTTAAAAGTTATTAGAGAATTCAGAATAATTCAGGAGAGTTCAGAGCGTAAAAAGACTTGAAGAAATTTTTAACAATTATAATTACAAACTACAAATACAAAAGAATTCAAAATATGTCAGAAAATTCAAAAGAATTCAGAGAATTCAAATGCTTTTAGAGAATTAAAAATAATTCAGGAGCGTTAAGATAATATAAAAGACTTGGAGAAATACAGAACAATCCATTTCAAGGGATAAAAAAAACTTGAAATTTTCTAAAGAATTAGTTTGAATTATACAGAATTAAAAATATTAAAAGAACATTACAATCATTAAGCGTGTATTATAATGATTTTAAGATAATTGAAAAAAAATTTTATTCAGTGATATCGTGAGAATTCAAAAAAATCAGAACAGTTTAGAGAATTTAGAAAGTTTTAAAACAATTCAGAGAATTCAGAGAGTTCGGAAGAATTTAGAGAATTGAGAAGAATGTAGAGAATTTAAAAAATTTCTATAATTAAAAAGAATTAAAAAAATTCAGAGAATTGCGCAGAACTCAGAGAATACAAAAGACTTGGACGAATTCAAAATTATGCATGCTATATTTTAACCCTCAAAGTGCATACATGGTAAAAATCACGGTAAAGTGCATCGTGGGTGATCGCCACCTCAGCTTATTTAATCAAGTATTGTTTAACCCCTATTGAATATTTTGTCACAATAAAATTATCCGATTTAGTTTCAGATGTCTTTTATAAGGTAGAATTTATTTTATAGCCATTTATTTATTTCAAGTTTGTTAAAAAAATTATTTTAAAAAGGGTTTTTTTTTAAATTAAAAGTTCATAACTCACGCAATTTTAATTATTTTAACCTGAAAATGTATGACTATACTTTTGAAATAGTGTACTGTCATTTAAAATAATACTGCATCTTGGGTGCTTTCAAAAAAGAAATTTATTTGTACAGTTGAAAAGTCAATTTTATGATAAAATGATGAATCGAATTTTTCGCTTTTAAATCGATTTATTATTATACAAATTAAAAAACTTTGACATGCAATACTATAAAAATACAAGAAACTGAAAAAAGAGACATATATAACTGTATTTTAACAATTATAATTTATTCAACATATCCACAGTCTACTCTCGCATGACGCGCTGCCGTAAGTTATGAGCCATCTACAAAGAAAAAAAGTATAAAATAATCGAAAAAAATAATTATTTCACGTCGTATGATATACTTACGTTAGAAAGTAAACAAAAATCAATAAAATTTCCACAACAAAATTTGCTCCAAAATTACTTTTTCACTCACTAAGTCCACACTGGGTGTTAGAGACCCCACGGTTTTTTTACCTTCACTTTCAGCAGCTGCTGCTCGTAGACTGACGCGTGACGCAGTATGTTAAACGACTTTACTTACAGTTAGTGTCTCCAATCGAATTAAGTATGGTTTATAAGAGTTTGAAAATTCCTTGGGGTATCAGACACCCACAATGCACTTTAAGGGTTAAAGGTGTCAAGAGAATTAAAAATAACTTCAAAAGAATTAAATGGAGCAAATTTCTAAGAATTTATTTGGAGTTGCCGTGTGAAGTTGTACCCTTCACATTCACAAACTTCTGAAAATTTGAAATTACACGGCCTCAGCTTTTTTGGATGCACACGCTCTTCAGTGACACATAGATTGTCTTCCATCTAACGCGTGCTTCTGATAGATTAATCCTTAATGGTTCATTACCCATTAATTATGAACTTTACAAGAAATATTTATTCTTATTTTCGACTTCATTTTTTATGAGAAATTCAAATATATAAAAATGGACCTTGAGTATCGGAACACCCTGTACAGGCAGACTAGCCGACACAAAGATGGCTCATCTCTTATGAAAAAGAAGTATTAATAATTATCGGTCCTAATACTTTTTTCGCGAATATCAATTGGAAATCAACACTTTTTCTCTAAAAAAGTACTGTGGATCCTATGCTCACTAATACTACTTTTCATAAGGCATGTTTCTGTTTATACACTAAAATAATTACAGTGAAACTCTTCTATAGCGCTGATTTTGGGGTTGATGGTGGGTGGGAACTAACTCATTATAGCCCGCTCCGTTGTAGTTTATTCCCGCTGGAGTGCTCGCCTGAGTGACAACTGCAGTCCAAGCGCACCCCGTGCAGCTCCTGTTTCATTCACCTACGACGCGGCCTCAATTCTCGGAAGGGCTATTGAACGGTTTCACTGTATTTCTATAATTCTTATATTATAATACTTTGAAATCTGTATTTAATACAAGAAAAATGTTTTAATATCAATGCTAAACCTGAACTTTTTCATTTCAGCTCGACTATTCAGTTTTACATCAAGTATTATTGGAACATGACATAACACTGCACATACTTATGGACGGTGACTTTCAATTTGAAAAAGGTAGACTCAACAAAATATTTTACGGTTTAGATGCATCAAAATCGTACACGAAAAAAGATTCTCGTACCTTATTGGGCAACGTGGATTTAAGAAGGCAAGTTAAGTTACCCAAAAGTGCTTTAGGTTACTGTACGCCACTTTCCCTGGAATCCAACGGCACCATATTCAGTGGAAATAAATTACGATTTGGTAAGACACCAGCTATAAAAAAATTCGCCAGTGTCTTCGCCAAAAGGTTAGCAATATCAGCGGGACCAAATCCATGTCAACACTGTGAATGTACAGCTGATAACGATGGGATCACGAAAATGGAGTGCATGCCGTGTGTCTATCCAACACCTGTAACTGTGGATTACGTGAGTGTATGTATAGAAATTAATTTTTGCCACTATATATTACAATATTTCATCTACCCAGAAAAAAAGAGTGAAAAATCATTCAAGTAAAAATGCTGAGGGGTAATCTCGGCATGTAAAAAAATGAAAATCGGTAAGAGGGTCAAATGCGCTTTCTCTAGAAAAATTATCCAAGTCGACTTAGGTTTTGGTACAAAAATGCTGAAGAAACTTTTTAACAAGTCTTTTTATAAACCGAACAGGATATGCTATGATTTAAAAAATGTTTTCACAATCTGAAACATGTATTTTTTGGCTTGAAAACCCCATTTTCAAACTTTTTTTTTTGCTATTTCGAGCCAAAACCTAAGTTTACTTATGGGGCATTATTCCTCAACTGCCCCAACTCAAAAAGTCATGTTTTTCGATTGTCTCTAAATTCTGGGAATATGTTCGCCTACCCAACAGTAGTT
>NC_046660.1:41605485-41669168 GCF_010883055.1 Belonocnema kinseyi
TTAACTACTGTTGGGTAGGCGAACATATTCCCAGAATTTAGAGACAATCGAAAAACATGACTTTTTGAGTTGGGGCAGTTGAGGAATAATGCCCCTTATGTGGTTTACCAGAGAATGGTTTGAATGAAAAAATAGTGATCTTTCACTTTAATCTTGTCGATCTTAATTCTTTTCATGTCGAGATTACTTTCAGTATTTTTGTTCTATTTGTTTTTTTTTCTATTTGTTCCATTTGTTGAAAAATATATATTTTTTTTTATTGAAAAAAAAGTAAACCGCACTCCTTGGGCATAAAGCGCCTCAAAACGATCAAAACTATCACTTAGCGTTAATTTCCGTAAAAATAATAAGTTTTTAGGAAGATATACAACCGACAATTGATTGGTGCCAGTCACAGAGAAAAAAAATTCGGCCCAATGAGACCAAAAATACTACCCCTAATCGTGAGAAACTACCCTTTATAAAGGTTACATTGTAAAATATATTTTTTTCTACTTGTCTATATCATAAAATTACGTTCACAAATTCTAAAAATTTAATATTCCCACTTCCATAGAGGGTAGTTGTTCAAGCTTAGCGGTAATATTTTTATTCTAATTGTGTTAAGTTTTTTTGTCGGTGTTTACTACGAATCTGAAGTAAAAATTCCAAAATTAAAAATGGCGGATCAATATTTCGGACAAAAAACTAAAAAATAAGTCCCAGGGCTTAAAATTGGGGTTTGGGGGGTTTTTGGGTCACTGATTACGAATCTGAAGTAAAGAATCTAAAATTGAAAATGATGAATCCAAAATGGTGTACAAAAATTTTAAAAATAAGTCCCGGGGATTTAAAATGGGGTTTCGAAGGTTTTTTGGGTCGCTGATTACGAATCTGAAGTAAAAAAATCCAAAATTGAAAATGGTGAATCCAAAATGGTGGACAAAAATTTAAAAATAAGTGCCGTGGCTTTAAAATGGGGTTTCGGATGTTTTTTGCGTCGCTGTTTACAAATCTGATGTAACAAATTCCCTAATGTCAAATCGCGGATCCAATATGGCAGACAAAAAATTAAAAAATAAGTCCCATGACTTTAAAATGGGGTTTTGGGTTTCTGTTTCGACCTTCAATTACGAATCTGTATTAAAATTCTTAACTTAAAAATGTCGGATCCAACATGGCGGCCAAAACATAGAAAATTGATCATGTGGTTTCAAAGGGGACCCTCAGGTGTCTTTTGGGTCGTTGCTACGAATTTGGAATCAAATTTTTGAAAATTTGCAAATTAAAAATAGCGGATCTAACATAGCGGATAAGATAATTTAAGGCCAAGTCTGGTGGCTTTAAAATGGATTTTAGGGGTTTTCGGGTCGCTGCTTGCGAATCTGAAGTAAAAATTCCTAATTAAAAATAGCGGATCCAATATGGCGGCAAAAAATTGATCCTGTGGTTTCAAAATGGGCCCTTGGGTGTCTTGGGTCGCTGATAATTAATTTGGGATGAAATTTGTGACATTTTCCACATTAAAAATTGCGGATCCAATATGGCGGACAAACATTTTTAAAATAAGTTCCATGGCTTTAAAAGTGGGGTTTCGGAGGCTTTTTGAGTCGCTGATTACGAATCTGAAGTAAAAAATCCAAAATTGAAAATGGTGATTCCAAAATGGTGGACAACAATTAAAAAATAATCCCGTGGCTTTGAAATGGGGTTTCGGTTTTTTTGGGGGGTCGCCGCTTGCAAATCTGCACGTCCTCAGGAGTCTTTTGGGTTGCTGATTATGAATTTGGAATGAAATTTTTGAAATTTTCCAAATTAAAAATGGCTGATCCAATTTGGCGGACAAGAAATTTAAAAAAAGTCCCGTTGTTTTAAAATAGGGTTTCGGAGGTTTTTTGGGTCACTGATTACAAATCTGAAGTAAAAATTTCCAAATTCAAAATAGCGGAACGAATATGGCCACCAAAAAAATAAATAATTGGTCCCCTGACTTCAAAATGTGTCCTCAGATGTTTTTTTTTGGGTCGCTACTTGCAAATCTGAAGTAAAAATTCCAAGAATTAAAGTGGCGGACCCAATATGGCAGGCAACACATTTAAATAAGAGCATTGTATCTGCCAGTTGCAGTTTTGGAATTTTTACTTCAGATTTGAAATCAGCGACCAAAATAAAATCCTCAGGACCCATTATGCAGGCTCAGGATCAATTTTTTAATTTTTTGTTCGCTGTATTGGATCGACTTTTTGACTTTATATTTTTAATAAGCGACTTACAAAACCTCGAGAACCGATTTTTAAGTTATGGGACTTTTTTAAATGTTTTGTCCGCCACATTGGATCCGCCTTTTTTGATTATGAACCTTTTAAAAATTTGACTCTTAATTTTTAATTAATGATTCCAAAAATCTTCCGTGCATCAAAACAATTCGTATAATGTTTGCTTCAGAGGATGACACTTTGTTTTTTTAATCAAACAAAAATACGCAATTATTTTATGAAAAAATGGAACCAGTTTAGGGGATGCGTGATAAAAAAAAGCGTTGCAAATTTTTTTACATCTCTTGCTCTAGCTCTTAAATTTGTTCCAATCAACAACAAAAAAACACGTATGTTTTTATTATGGAAAACATTATATTCAGGGGTTCCGCCGCCAACCCCATAAAGTTTAACACCTATTTCCCATAATAACAATAGACATTTTTGTACATTATAGTCGGAATCGCCAATATTAAGAATATCTAGTTGTTTCAACATTTATTTTGACAATTAGAGATAGAATACAAATTGAGAGTTAGTTTTTGAATTGCACACCCATAAATTTATTTCATAGAATTCTTAAAATACAAATTGTGTCTTATACATAAAATATTACTTTTTACTGATAATCAAATGTTTCAAAATTTCGTTTAAACAATTAATTATTGTTTATAGAGATTTTCTCTTAGAATGGAGGTAAGAAGTCGCTGTTTTCGGATTTTTTTCAACTTGTTTTCAATTCCAACGAGGAAATAATTAAATTCAACAAAAATAATTGGTTAAAATCATTTATTATTTGTAACAATATTCTCTTAGAATAATGTTAGAAAGTTGTGCTTTTTTCTCAAATTGCGAACATTTTTTAATTTTTCACTCAGATTAAGAAAATAATTATTCAACGATAACAAACATAATTTTTTAATAAATTTATAATTATTTATGACAATACTCTCTCAAAATAATGTAAAAATGTTCCGGCTTTTTCCGAAAGTATAAATATTTTTTCAACTTTTCACTTATTAAAGGTAATGCTTTATATACAAATTACCAAACATAATTTTTAAACGACTGATTATTTATAATAATATTTTCTTATAATAATGGTAGAAAGTTGCGGTTTTTTTTCTTAAATGAAACTTACATTTACTCAAGTTTTTAGGTAGAGTAAGGTAATCATTAAGGAAAGTACCAAAGTATCTGTTTCCATAGTTTTTTCTCTTTTGAGAATGTGTTAACAATATTTATTTGAAGAAATTTAAAATAAATGATAAAACCGTATTTTTTCATACGGGAAATACATCTTAAACTTTATGGAGTTGGCGAAAGCCCTAAACATAATTTTTACAACACCAAAAAATCATTTTTTTTTATTCAAACAAATTGAGGGGGGGGGGTGAAAACATGAACATTTCTCCCAAAAAACTTTAGAATGATTTATATAATTGACATAACAAATTTTATTTGTTATTGCAACAATTTCAGAAGAGAACCCTCAGCTAAAATAATTTTAAAAAATAGCTGAGGTAAAATAGTTATATTTAAATGTAGTCATTTGCACATTTTTTTTCGCATCAGGCAAAAGTTGTAATTTTTATTGAATTTTAATCTACAAAATCTTATTCTATTCCTAGAAGGGTTCTTCACAATTTTATTCATCACGTTTTCATTCAATATTAGTTACGAAATTGGTTAGTTTAAAAAAATAAACAAATATGTATAAAACTACATTTAAATAAACAATTATTATGACTACTTTTTTTTTAATTATTTAGACTCAGGTTTCTGTTCTTGCAATAATCAGCGAGCCTCTTTTTCTCCATTTTATAAATCTATTTAAAGATTAATTTATTTTCAACTTATTGTAACCTAGAAAATCCTTAATAAACTGTCAATTTTATTTATTTATTTTATTTTGTTTTATTTTATTTTATTTTATTTTATTTTATAGGAGACTTTTGATGAAGATGAGGCTCTATCAGCACTACAGCCTACGGACATAGACTATGATCAAACTGACGTCGATGAAGATTGACATGTCATAAAAAAACTGCGTGCTATAAATAATGTAAAAGCATCAGTATAATTTATTTAAGGAAATTACACTTCATTTCTTCATACTGTATCATTGTTTTAAAAAAGTGTTTGAAAATTCTACTCACTTTACAATAGAAGATTACCAATCATAAATTTTAGTTTCAGTTCATAATTTTTTTAATAAAAGCTGAGTATCAATTTAACAAAGCAGTAATACGCGATTTTCTCTCGTTTTAGAAAAAATAGATTTTGAAATTTTCGCCCCAGCACAGCTAGTAGCGCTTCGGTTTCATAGCTGGAAGGATTAGTGTTCGATTCTTGCTGTCTGCACTTTTTTTATTTATGAAAATGTTTATAAAGTTAAAAAAGGCATTACAAAATTATTATTTGCATAATTTTTGAAGATTATTGAAGGAAATTATATTTATAAACACTTTAATAAATAAAAAAAGTTCAAACAGCTGGAATCGAACATGCATCATTCCGGATATAAAGCCGAAGCACCTGTCTGAGCTACCGGTCTCTTGAAAACTCGTTTTTGCGAAAACGACGAAAAGGTCCCTTAGCAAATGAATACTCAAATAATAAGCTTTCATTTTAAAAATTATGAACTGAACCTAAAATTAAAAATTGGTAGTTTCGACTTTTTAATCAAACTTAAAAGGCCAAATGCAATTAAATAAATCTGCACTCTATGGCAATAAATAACTCAGTAAAGAAACTTCCAATAAAGTGAAATTTAAATTATGACAAATCGAATTATATTAACGGAAATCAAAATTTATAGAAATAATTTGTCAAAATAAAAAATACGGCTATATTTTGTATGGATCCCTAGTGTAATTATGAAAAATTCATCATATATATTTCTAGTTATATGTATAAGACGAACAATTGTATGTATAGATATTTTGAGAAATTTTGACATTATTCTTCGTAAAGATTAATTAATTAATTATCAATTATTAATTTGAATTGATAAAGTATAGACATCTATTTATTAAATCCAGTTGATATGATACTAGTTATTCTTTTTCTGTATGTATAAATCATGTAAATTAAGAAAACCATTAAAATAAATATGTACTTAGAATATATGCGAATACATCCTAAAAAATGTAAATGCACTGTTTATTATAAATTACAAAAAAACATTGACTTTTAAATCCCCTGTTTACCAAAAACTACAAATTTTAAAAATAATTAATGCAGGATTTCTTTAATCTACTGGAAAGTAGTTTCCCGATGAGAATATTTCTGTCTACTGTATCGAAAGCTTTCTGAAAGTCAATGAAAATCCCATACAGCTTCCCTCCTTCTCTCTTAAGTTTATTATTGATTATAGAATTTAGCACGAATACGTGATCTCTCGTTGACCTTCCTTCCCTGAATCCCGCTTGGCTTTCTCTTATTAATCCCTTATTTTCCAGCCAAGCCCTCAATCTTCTATCCATGATGGTTTCTAATATTTTATACCCTATGTCTAATAGAGAATCTTCTCTGTAATTTCCTGTATCCTTTTCTTCCCCTCCCGTATGTATGGGATATATTCTAGCTTTTCTCCACCCATTTCTAACTTTTCCTTCCTTCCAAAACCCATTCAGTATTTCGTGCATCTCTATTAACCAAACTGCCGGTAACCCTTTTATAAACTCTGCCGTCAATCCGTCTTGTCTTCCCCTGCTGCTTTTCCCCTTTTCAAATTTTTTATTACTTTCGCTAATTCCTCCCTGGAGATATCCTCGTTTAATTCCTCCTCATCCTTATCCAACTTCATTCTTTCTCCCTCCTGCGTTCTTGTTGGCTCCCCTCCCCCTCCCACTTGCGGTTTATTCTTCCCCTCTTCTATCTCTTCCTCGCCCCCTCCTAGTAGTTGCTAAAAATGTTTTTTCCATTTTTCCCCCCCAATTTTCCCTCCCTTTCTCTTTCCTCTCCTTCTCGGTCTAAACTCACCAATTGCTTTCCAGAACTACCCCATATTCCTACTGTCACTTATTTTTGCCTATTTATTTTCCTTTTCTTCTTTTCTTTTCTTGGCAATAAGCTTCTTTAGGTTCTTACGTTCTTTTTGCCATTCCTCTCTTTCTTTAGGCCCTTTCCACGTTATAAATTTCTTCAAAATCCCCCAAAACCGTTTCTTTAACTGCCCTATCTCATCTTCGGCCCTATTCCCTTCCTTTTTCCCCCTACCTGAATTATTGTTCCCAACTCTGTCTTTTTTCTTCATTCCTACCATCTCAGATGCTTTCTTAATGTTTACCTTAAACCTATCCCATCTACTCTCCCATACCTCCCCCTCTAGCTCTTTTCTCTCTTCCAATAAACTTATCAGTTGTTCTTTAAACTCTTCCGCCTTTTCGTCCTCCTATATTAATTTTTCATCAAATTCCGTGTTCTCCCTCCTTTTGTTTTTCCCTTTAGTCTCTCCCCTATAAGGTTCCTTTACATCCCCACTCATTTTAAACGTTATTGGTAGATGCTCGAACTCCGTACGTACTATTATCTCTATTTTTTTTTGACATTCTCTTCTCCTTCTGCTTCCGCTTCTATCATATAGTCTATTACCGAACCTCCGTCCTCTCCAACATGCGTCCATTCCCCTTTTTTATCTCCCCTTACTCTCCCATTTAGTACTCTTAAGTACACTATTTACCGTACTATCCTCGGACCTCCTCTCTTTACAATAACTTCTCGCCAGTTCGTTTGCATCAAATTCTTCTACTCCTTGTTCAGATCCTATTCTTGCGTTGCAATCCTTAGTCTTCCACACGTAGTCTCTGTCCAGTCCTTCGTCGAATATCTCCAAAAAAATCCCAAACACCTTTCATCTTCCTTCCTCCTGCAATGTTCCACATAACTCCTCTAATGGCTCCTTCGTCTTTCTCGAAAAAACAAAGTTTCTATCTCCATCTTTTCTTTATTCCACACAAATTCGGTATTTTCTATTCTCCATCGCATGTAGCTTGTACTAGCTTCTAGCCCCCTATCCCTGGCTTCTCTGATCTGACTTTCGATCTAATCCTGAATCTGCTTTTCCCTTTCTGTAAAATCATCTTCCACCTTGATCCTGGATCCCCTCAATTTATGCTTATTAGCCATAAGGTTCCTCTTGTTGTCCCACGTCTTAAGTTTTATTAAAGTTCCTCCTGCAATGCCCTTCATTTTCTGTATCAGCATTCTTACTCCTGTAATATCTTCGATGGTGCTGCTGATCTCCTTGTCCAGGAGTTTTCCTCGAGACCTGAAGCCTCTCACGATGACCCAGTTCTTCCTTTTCCTCCTTTCTTCCTTTCCCCAAATCAGCTCCCCATCTCGAAGAAAATCGGGCTTTTGTTTATCCCCGACATTTATCTCCCTCATTATTCCACTTCTCTTGCTCCATGTGTGTGGATATATCTCTTGTTTCCCTCTGACTCACACTTTTTCCTTCACTATTGTCCTCACTATTTTTTCTTTCATCACTTCCCACTGACTTCTCGACCGCACTCTCCACTTTCCTTGTTAGTCTTTCTGAAACATCTGCCAATTCCCTCCACCCCTGTTCTACGATTTGGATGTCTTGTGCCGCCTGTATTAGTTCTAGATCCACTCTTCTCTTGTCCTCCAAATTCTTAAGTCTCATCTTTAAATCCTGCAGTTCCGGTTTGATCTTTTTCTCCCGCCACCTCGCCATTTTTCTTTCTATCATGGTTTCTAAATACGACTCCTCAGCTTCACTTAATTTTTCTTCAGTCCTCTTTTTCTCGCCGCTCTCCTTCGCTATTTCTTCTCCCCCCGTATCATTGAATCCACTGCCCTCCTTGTTTTGCGTTTTTCTCACTTCCGTCGGTTGACCCATCTTTTCTGGTACTTGCACTAACTTTTCGCTTGTATGCTTTTCCGAATCCCCGTCACTCCCCCTTACCCCGTTTTTTTTATTGGCACTCTGCTTTCTTTCCGCTACTAGTGACCGAACTACCACCTCTCTTTTTTTTACAAGGGTCCTGCTCGTTTGGATTTTCCCCTGTCGTTGGTTCTGGCCCCTTTTGCTTTTCTAGGAACTCCTCCATCATCTTTGCACTTTTCTTGTTCCCCATCTTAATTGCAAAGTCTTTTTCCGGTCGCCCCCTTGACTTCTTTTTATCCCCTAGATGCGCTTCTTTTTCCTCTTGATCGGGTCCTGCATTTTCATTTTCCTGTTCCCACAGCTCTACATTGCCGTTGTTCTTGTTGGCTGCTATTACTCCTGATGTAACATTTTGCGGTTCTGCCATATTCGATTCAAAAATTTCCCACGGGAGAACGTCCATTTTGTGTTGCGTGGACTGCACTCTGCTGTCCCCTGCTGCCCCCCCCCCCCCTCCGACACTTGCTATTTGTCTAAGAAAATTTGCTTTTCAAGCTTTTCACTGCGTTCCCATTTGAGATAACACTCAAGAGTACTTTCCCACACTGCCTACCAGTAATTTCGGTAACTGGTCCTACCCGATCCCAAATTGCTGTTTTTTTGCTTAAATTTCACTCCGCTTGTCCCGACAGAAAATGAACTTTCAACAAAAGGATTTAAACTTTCAACCAATAAAAAGAATCTTTAACTTAAATAGTCAAGCTTAACGACGTATTTTCAAACAATCTGATTAATTTTCTACCAAAAAAGACGAATTTTCAATAAAAGACATGAATTGTAAAATTAATAGTTGAATTTAACTAAAAAAGATGCATTTTCGCCAAAAGAACAAAAATCTCAACAAAATAGTTAAATTTTTATATAGAGATTAATTTCTAATAAAAAAGTTTATTTTCAACCAAACAATTACAGTTTTAATCAAAAGAGTAAATTTCAACCAAAAATATTACTTTTCTGCCAATAAAGCCATATAATCACCTAAAAAATATTGTTTTTCAACAAAAAATTGAAATGTTGCATAATTTTAAAGAAAAAAATAAAACAGCGCTTTTGCAATAAAATAGTTCAAATTTCGACCAGAGATGAACTTTCAACCAAAAAAATGATTTTTTCTAACAAAGTGATTCAACTTTTACACAAGTATTTAAATTTTCGATATAATAAATGCAGACAAAAATGTATTTTTAACAATAATTATAAATCTTATATTTGAATAGGTAAATTTTGAATTAAAAAATTACTTTCCAACAAAAAAACAACGTATTTTCAACTAAAGAAATTATGAAACCCTAAAACTGGTTTAGCCGAGAAAAAGTTAAAAAAACCTAGTTCATCATTCGAGGAAAGAGGTATTTTTATAGAAAAACGAAATGAATTTTACAAGAAAATAAACGATATATTTAGTATTTACAGAAAAACCAAATTATATTATCAAAATTCCTTCAGTTCGCCACTCAAAGATACCTACGTAATTTGTTTATGTTCATTTTATATTCTGTATATATAATTTTAACCTGTTAATAACTGGTTCAACAAGCAATATTAAAAATGCGTTTTTTTTATTATAAGTATTAAATATAACAATATTTTACGAGATATATTTGACAGTTTCTTTATATATATATATGCATATAAAAACATTAGAACTGAACAAAAAAATTGATATATCACAATCAAAAATCAATCGTTGGCAACCAAAGAAAATATCAGTTTAAACAATATATAGATACATTTACATGAAAGAGTAATAATATGACTCTTTTCATGTTTTCTTACTCTGCAGATCTATGTATGCATAATATCTATATGTACGAACTTAATAATAAGTTGCTTTTAACAACAAAATGATACTTTCGCTCGCCATGACTTGGATAATCAAGTGATGACAAGTGACATTAATTCGATATTTAATTTTATATGGTTGATTATCACATAATAGTTCGTGAAAATATAAATATGCGCTATCTAGCTTTCTCTTTACGTATGGCACTCCGAACCCAATTCTCAAAATTCTTTCATTTCTAGGAAATAACATTTAATAAGCTCAGAAGAGAAGACCGGCATCTGTGAATTTTAGTTTCGGATCGGAATTTTTGCCAGTAGCTGAGGCTGTTCCGCTGCAGGTTTCTTAGTCGGAAGGTTGCGTGTTCGATTCTTGTTATCTACACTTTTTTTTATTCATGAAAATTTTCATAAGTGTAGGTTTTCACAGCCGTATTATATCGAACGTAATTTTTCCCTATTAAATTTTTTTAGTGAATTTATTTTAGAGTAATCCAAAAATATAATATAAGTCCAATTTTTAATAAGTTTGATAAGTTTCCATTTTTAACAAAGAAATATTTGTGAGTTAATAAAGAAAAAATTGTTATTCCAAATTTTGAATTTCGAAGCTAAAAATACGATCTTTGTACAAAATAGTAGAATTTTTAACCAAGAGGATTAATTTTCTATTAAAAAAAGATGGAATTTTAACAAATGACAGACATTTTCAAAAAAATGGTTGAATTGTTTAAGTTGAAAAGATACATTTTTATACAAAAATGTAGTTTAATCTTAATTTTTTAAAATTCAATTTTAAAAAATAATTTTCTACAATAGATTCATTTTCAACCAAAAAAGTGCATTTTAACAAGAAGAATATTAAATTTCTACGAAAAAATATGAATTTTCAACAAAAATTGAAACTTTTAACCAAGAAAGATTTTTCACTCAATAACGAAAACATTGTTTATCAAAAATATTGAATTTTTAAGACAAAATACGAGTTTTGTACAAAACAGTTGAATTTTAAACCAGGAAGATTAATTTTCTACTAAAAAATATGGACTTTTGACAAATTCCATTCATTTTCAACGAAACAGTTGAATTTTTAAACTTGAGAAGATGAACTTTTATCCAAAAATTGAAGATTTCAATTTTCATTTTTTTTTAATTAATTAAAACAACTAATTTTCGACAAAACACTTAAATTTTCAAAAGGAAAATACGAATTTTGAACAAAACAGTTAATTTTTAGTCTAAATAGATTCATTTTCAACCAAAAAATTGCATTTTTAACAAGAAAAATAATAAATATTTACTAAAAAATATGAATTTTCAAATTAAAATGACGAATTTTCAACAAAAGTTGAATGTTTTAATCAAGAAAGATTTTTCACTCAATGAAGAAAAAAATTTTGATAAAAAATATTGAATTTCCAAGACAAAAATACGAGCTTTGTACAAAAAAGTTAAATTTTCAACCAAGAAGATTAATTTTCTACCAAGAAAAAGATGAATTTTCGACAAATGACATTAATTTTCATACAAATAGTTGAATTTTTAAACTTGAAAAGTTGAAATTTTGTTTAGAAATAGAATATTTCAATTCACATAAAAAAATTAAATTAAAAAACTAACTTTTTAGACAAATATTGCATTTTTAACCGGAAAATACGAATCTTGAATAAAAGAGTTATTTTTCAACCCAAATAGATTCATTTTACGCAAAAAAATTGCATTTTTAACCAAAATAATAAAATTCTATGAAAAGAGTTGAATTTTCAAATTACAATGACAAATTTTCAACGAGCTTTGAAAAAAACAATTAAATTTTAAACCAAGAAGATTAATTTTCTACCAAAAAAAGATGGATTTTAGACAAATTACATCAATTTTCATACAAAAAAATAGTTGAATTTTTAAACTTGCAAATATAAACTTTTATCGAAAAATTGAATAGTTGAATTAACTTTTTTTTTTAATCAATTAAAAAAATAATAATTTTCGATAAAACAACTAAATTTTTAGCCGAAAAATATGACTTTTGAATAAAACAATGAATTTTCATCAAAAGTTGAAAGTTTTAACCAAGAAAGATTTTTCACTCAATAGAGCAAAAATTTGTTATCAAAAATTAATTATCAAAAGTACGAGCTTTGTACAAAACATTTAAATTATCAACCAAGAAGATTAATTTTCTACCAAAAAAAAAGGATTTTCTACTAAACAACTTGATTTTTCAA
Source organism: Belonocnema kinseyi (assembly GCF_010883055.1). Classification (NCBI taxonomy): domain Eukaryota; kingdom Metazoa; phylum Arthropoda; class Insecta; order Hymenoptera; family Cynipidae; genus Belonocnema; species Belonocnema kinseyi. The sequence goes on from NC_046660.1 coordinate 41,617,647, forward strand.
TCGAAAAATATGAATTTTCAACCAACAAGGACGAATTCTTGACAAAAAGTATGAAGTTTCTACTAATATTGATAAATTTTCAACCAAAAATAAAGCAGTTAAGCTTCTAATTAAAAAAAAAAAACAATTTCCACCCAACGACGTAACGATTTTCAAAAAAACAGTGGAATTTTCTACATAATCTTGAATTTTCAAGAATAAAGTTCATTTTCAATTGAAACAGTTTAATTTGTAAGAAAAAAATTACATTTCTATCCAAAAAATATGACATTCCTAGAAAAAGAAATGAAATTTCAGACCAAAAATACGAATTTTCAGTAAAAAAGTTACAATTATAATCAAATAACATTTTTTTGTCAAGTAAGAAAAATTTTTTAAAAATAAATTCTTGAATTTCCAAGCCAAAAAGACAAATTTTCAATATTTACAGTTGAATTTTCAGCCACAAATGATAACTTTTAAGCAAAACTGTTGAATTTTTAACAAAATATCTTATGTAACAAACTTTCTTTCTTCTCTCTTAAAAAACTATGCAAATAACTATCTTGTAATCCTTTTTTTTCACTAAAAAACTTAGTTTTTAAAACTTTATCATATTTTTCGAAAATAAATATATTTTATATAAATGTTACCTTTTCCGTGAAAAATAGCAATAAAAATGGATTCATTGCATATTTTTTTAAAGATTATCGAAACGAATTATATTAAAAATCATTTCAATGAATGACAAAAAATTGCAGACAGCAAGAATCGAACGCGAAATCTTGCGACTACGAAGCGCATATTTTTGCTTGGCAAATTAATTACATAATTAATTAATCACTCAGGAAATTAGCTTTCATTAATAAAAATTTTGAGTCAAAACTAAAATTCACAATGATCTAAAAAGAGGGAACATGAAACATGAAAGCATTAGCCCCAACTGGAAAGTTGAATCGGCCAATTTTGATCCCGACAACTTGCGTAGATTCTCGAAAATCATATTTTGGCCATACGAAAGAGATAGACGTAAAAAAACTGTTGGCTCATAAATAGTTGTGACCACAAAATTAAAGTGACAACAGTCAACTAATCGCAAAGAAATATGGTCACCTGGAATCGTTTCCCTGTAAATGATTGGGAGCGTCAGCGAATGTAAACTTTAATTTATAGGCTTCTGCAACTAAAATTCCGATTTCAGAATCCGTCCAATTTTGTGTTGGCAGGTTTTGTAGCATCAACATCAGCCCCTAAAAAGAAGGAAATCAAATTTATTTTCGACAAATTATAAGATGTAAGGGGCCCTGTTTTCAAAAAACTTATCACTTTTACCATTTTTTCGCTTAAATGCAAATGGAATTTAACAGAACCCAAGAAGAAAATCGAACAATTTTTTAATTGAAAAGTCTACTATTGTGTTTTTGGTTTGCGATTCATCTGGTTTGGTTGATGTTTGAATTGAAAATTGATCTTTTATCGTTAAAAATTCAACTTCTTGGTTTAAAATGTAATTGTTTTGTTCAAAATTCAATTCTTTTTGTTAAAAATTCATTTTTTTGGTTTAAAAATGTAACTAATTGGTTGAAAGTTGAATTAATTTCTTAACGATTTTTTTAAAAAGTTTTTTATCACTTGTTTGGTTCTAAATTAAACTTCATTGTTGAAGATTTGTTTTTTTACATTCTCTTTTTTTAAGAATTAATTTTCTACCCAAAAATGTAACTTTTCCATTTTTGATTGAAAGCCTACATTTTTCATTGAAAATTTATCATTTCTAGTTGAAAATTCAATTATTTTGTTAAAAATTCATCTATTTGTGTTTAAAAATTCAACTAATTGGTTGAAAGTTGAATTACTTTGTTAAAGATTTTTTTAAATTATTTTTTTGTTTCAACTTTTTTTTCAAACAAATTTTTTCTTTTGTTTGAAAATTTAACTATTCCATTTTTAGAAAATTAGTCTTTTCTGTTAAAAAATAAGTTCTTGGATTGAATGTTGAACTTTTTTTAAAAATTCATTTTTTTCACGAAAATTGATTATTATTTGATTATTTATTTGATTCAAAATTAAACTTCTCTGTTGAAGATTCATTTTTTTTACATTCTAATTTATTAAGAATTAATTTTTGACCTAAAATGTAACTTTTCCATTTTTGATTGCAAAAACCTACATTTTTAATTGAAAATTGATATTTTCTAGTTAAAAATTCCACTATTTGGTTGAAAATTTAATTATTTTGTTGAAAATTCAACTATTATGTTAAAAAGTCATATTTTTGGTCAATAATACAACTAACTGGCTGAAAGAGGAACTACTTTATTAAAAATTCAAATCTTTGGTTGAAAACGTAACTATTCTATTTTTAGAAAATTAACTTTCATAATTAAAAATAATTTCCTCGGTTGAATGATGAACTCTTGTTGAAAATTCATTAATTTTTTCTTGAAGATTCATCATTTTAGTTGAAAATTCATCTATTTGGTTAAAATATTAAATAATTTATTGCAAAATTTTTGTTGTTGAGAATTTATTGGTTGAAAATTCGTCTTTTTTGGTAGAAAATTAATCTTCTTGGTTGAAAATGTATAATTCTGGGTTTAAAATGCAGTTGTTTGGTTGTAAATTAATCTGATCTGGTTGAGGATTTAACTATTTTGTTGAAAATTCTTCTTTTTCCGTTGCTAAATCAACTACTTAGTTTAAAGTAAAACAACTTTTAAAAAAATAATTTTGTTTTTGTTGCAGATTCATCATTTTAGTAGAAATTTTATATTTTTGGATCAAAAATTCAACTGGTTTGTATAAAATTCGCATTCTTGGCTTGAAAATTCAACAATTGAATAGAAAATTAAACCATTTGATTGAAAATGAACTTTATTTGCTACGAGTTCATATTTTCGATTGAAAATGTAAATATTTGGTTATAAATGTAATTATTTTTTTGGAAACTTAATTATTTTGTTAAAAATTTATCTTTTTGTGCTCAAAAGTTCAACTAATTGGTTGAAAGTTGAATTACTTTGTTAAAAAAATTTGTTCTTTTTGTTTCAACATTTTTATTCAACCAAATTTTTTCTTTTGTTTGAAAATTTAACTATTCCGTTTTTAGAAAATCACTCTTTTTTGTTAAAATTTTATTTTTTACTTTGATTGTTGAACTCTTTTTAAAAATTAATTTTTTTCAATAAGATTTATCATTTTAATTAAAAACCCATTTATTTGGTTAAAAATTAAACTTCTCTGTTGAATATTGGTTTTTATTTAAATTCTCATTTTTTTAAATTAATTTTTTACATAAAAATGTAACTTTTCCATTTTTCATTGTAAAACTACAATTTTTCTTGAAAATTGATCCTTTCTAGTTAAAAATTCCACTATTTGGTTGAAAATTTAATTATTTTGTTGAAAATTCAACTATTTTGTTAAAAAGTCATCTTTTTTACAAAGATTCACATCTTTGGTTGAAAATTTAACTATTCCAATTTTAGAAAATTAATCTTCTTTGTTAAAAAATCATTTCTTGGGTTGAATATTTAACTCTTGTTGAACATTCATTTATTTGGTTGAAAAATGAACTACTTTGTTGAATAATTAATTATTTTATTAAAAAGTCATATTTTTGGTCAAAAATTAAACTAACTGGTTGAAAGTTGAACTACTTTCTTCAAAAATAATTTTTTTAAGACTCACCTCTGGTTGAGAACTTAACTAATCCATTTTTAGAAAGTTAACCTTTATAGTTAAAAAATAATTTCTTTGGTTGAATGCTGAACTCTTGTTGAAAATTCATTTATTTTTTCTTGAAGATTCATCATTTTAGTTGAAAATTCATCTATTTGGTTAAAATATTAAATACTTTGTTGCAAAATTTTTGATGTTGAGAATTCATTGGTTGAAAATTCGTCTTTTTCGGTAGAAAATTAATCTTCTTGGTTAAAAATGTACAATTCTTGGTGAAAATGCAGTTGTTTGGTTGTAAATTAATCTGTTCTGGTTGAGGATTTAACTATTTTGTTGAAAATTCTTCTTTTTCCGTTGCTAAATCAACTACTTAGTTTAAAGTAAAACAACTTTTAAAAAAATAATTTTGTTTTTGTTGTAGATTCGTCATTTAAGTAGAAATTTTATATTCTTGAATCGAAAATTCAACTGTTTTGTATAAAATTCGCCTACTTGACTTGAAATTTCAACAATTGAATAGAAAATTAAACCATTGCATTGAAAATAAACTTTTTTTGCTAAGAGTTCATATTTTCGATTGAAATTTTAAATATTTGGTTATAAATGTAATTTTTTTTTTAATTATCTTTTTTCGTTGCAAAATCAACAACTTTAAAAACAACTTTAAGAACAACTTTAAAAAAAATTATATTGTTGTAGATTCATCATTTTAGTAGAAGTTTTATATTTTTAGATCGAAAATTCAACCTTTTTGTAGAAAATTCGCCTTCTTCGCTTGAAAATTCAACAATTTAATTGAAAATTAATTGAAAATCAACTTTTTTGTTAAAAGTTCATACTTTCGATTGAAAATTTAAATATTTGTGTACAAATTAACCTCTTTTTATGTAAATGAACTTTTTTGTTTAAAAATCATATTTTCTCACTGGAAATTTAACTGTTTTGCAGATAATTCATCATTTTGGCTTCGAAATTCAACAACTCTGTGTTGAAAATTGGTCTTTTTTGGTAAAACATTAATCTTCTTAAAGTAAAATTATTTCTTTTGTTTGAGACTTTAAATATCTAGTTAATAATTCATATTTTAAAAGATTCGACTCTTTGGATGAAAATTTAACTTTTTTTGTTGCAAATTCGCTCTTTTTGTTGATGAGAATAATTCAACTGTTTAATTTTAAATGAAACTGTTATTGGTTAAATTTGAATTTTTTTGTTTTTAAATGCGATAATTTTATTGACAATGTATTTTTGTAGTTTAGAAGTTTAACTAGAAGATTAAAAATTCAACTAGTTTGTTAAAAATCGAATTATGTTTTCAAAATTTTTAATATTTGTTTAGTCATATTTTTGGGATGAAAATTCAACTTTTTTTTACTTGAAAATTCAAAAATTTGGTTAAAAATGAAATATTTTGGTTGGAAATTTTCTACTTTTTTGAAAATTCTCTTCTTTTTTTTGATTGAAAATAAATTTTCTTACCTATACTGTAACTATACGATTTTTTATAAAAAATTGAACTTTGTTCATTAAGAATTAATGTATTTTGTTTAAAAATTCGTCTTTTTTATAGAAAATTAATATTCTTCGTTGAAAATTCATATCTTTTTTTAAAAATATAAGTAACTAGCTAATAATTCGTTTTTGTTGTTGCAATTTAATGTTTCTCAACTGAAAATTTAACTAATTTATTTTTTCTTGGTAGTTAACATTTTTTGTGAGAAAATTCATGTATTTTGTTGAAAATTCGTCTTTTTCAATAGAAAATTAATCTTCTTGAATTAAAATGTATCTACTTCTTTAAAAATTAACTTTTTTATTTGTAAATTTAAATATTAAATTTTTTATTGAAAAATTATCTTTTTTCTGTTGAAAATCTTTCAAATATGCGTTCTTTTGGATTGAAAATTCATTTTTTATGGTAGGAAAGTAATATTTTTCGTTGGAAAGCAATCTTTCTTAGTAAAAAATTAACTTCCTTTTTAAAAAATCAACTGTATTATAAAAAATTAGTGTTTTTAGTTTCCTTAAAAATTGATCTTTTTGAGTTAAATATTCATCTCCTTCGGTATACAAATTTAACTGAATGGTTAAAAATTCATTTTTGTTGTTGTAAATTAATTTTTTTCAAGTGAAAATGTAACCACTCTATTTTTCGTTCGAAATTCATCTCTGGAAGAAAGTTGATCTAATCGGTTAAAAATTCGTCTCTATTTATTGATAATTAATTTTTTTAAATTGAAAATTCGTCCTTTTTAATAGAAAATAAATCTTCTTGATTGAAAATTCAACTACTCGATTAAAAATTGTTTGAATTTCAAACTGAACCATTCCATTTTTCATTGAAAATAAATTGTTCTTATCTAAAAATTAACTTCTTTCTTCAAAATTCAACTGTATTTCCAAAAATTAATCTTTTTGTTTTAAAAATTAAACTGTTTGGTTAAAAGTTCATCTTTTTCTAATTCGTCTATTTTGCTAGGTTAACAATACATTTTTTTTCTTGAAACTCATCTATTCTGTTGAAAATTAATGCCTTTTGGTAGAAAATTGAACTAATTGGTTAATAATTGGTTTTTTGTTGTTGCAGATCAATTTTTGAAACTGAAAATTTAAGCACTCTGTTTTTCGTTGGAAATTCATCTCTGGTCGAAAATTGATCTAATTGGTTAAAAATTTATTTCTTTTTAAAGATAATTAATTATTTTCACTGAAAATTCGTCTTTTTTAATAGAAAATTAATCTTCTTTATTGAAAATTCAACTACTTGGTTAAAAATTGTTTTAATATCAAACTGAACCATTCTATTTTTCATTGAAAAAAAAATCTTTCTTAGCTAAAAATTCATTTCCCTGTTTGAAAGTCAACTGTAATTTAAAAAATTGGTCTTCCTGGTTTAAAAATTAAACTATTTGGTTAAAAGTTCAACTAATTTCTTTTTTGAAAATACGTCTCCTTAGCTCGGTTAAAAATACATTCTTTTCTTAAAAATTTAGATTTTTGAGTTGAAAGTTTATCTCATTCTTTTAAAGTTAAACTAATTGGTTAAAAATTCGTTTCTTTTTGTTCACAATTAATTTTTTTAACCAAAAAGTTAACCACCCCATTTTTTCTGAAAAACTGATTTTTGTTGTGCAAAAATCCATGTCTTTTATTGAAAATTCATATTTTTCAATAAAAAATTAATCCTTTTGATGCAACTGAAACTGATTAGCTAAGAATTAATTATTTTAATTGTAAACTGAACAATTTCATATTTTGTTGAAAAGTAATCTTTAATAATTCAAAATTAACTTCCCGATTAAAATTTCAACTGTATTCCAAAAAATTAGTCCTTTTGGTTTAAAAATTAAACTATTTTGCTAAAAGTTCAACTATTTTTGTTGTTCAAAATTCGTCTCTTTTGCTAGGTTAACACTACATTTTTTTCTTGAAAATTCATTTATATTTTGTTGAAAAATCATTTCTTTTGGTAGAAAATTAAACTAATTGGTTAATACTTCATTTTCTTTTTGCAAATCAATTTTTTTTACAGAAAATCATCTCTCGTAAAAAAAACTGATCTAATTTGTTAAAAATTCGTTTCTTTTTATTGATAATTAATGGGTATTTTTTTACTGAAAATACGTCTTCCTTGATAGAAAATTAATCCTTTTTATATGAAATAGAAGTACTTGGTTAACAATTTTTTTAATTGTAACCTAAACCATTCCACTTTTGGTTTAAAAGTAATCTTTCTTAGTTAAAAATCAACTTCCTGATTAAAAATACAGATGTATTCTAAAAAATTAATCTTTTTGGTTTAAAAACTGAATTATATATATTATATAATATACACAAAAATAGAGCAAAATTTGTAACGTAATTAATTCACGGCCCCTAAGTAATTAACGATATTTACTTGAAAGTCTGGTTGAAGAAGGAGATGACGCCTCCAGCGTAGAAGGAAAGCCGCACAAACGTAAAGTTGGAAAGACGCAAATCGATCAGATTCGGCTAGATAAGTATCCCAGAGACGAATAGTACAGTGCAAAGGAATTTCCCTCGTTAAAAGATTATTCATCCAGCGAAACGAAAATTGTAAATAATCTACTCCATGCTGGTGAAGATGTTGATGCAAGGGTGCTGAAATCATTTTTTTTTTTTTAAATATTTAATCATTGCTCACTTCTATAACTTACGACTTTTAAATCTAGCGGAGGCAATCATTATCAAGGTGGCCGTTTTTATGACAAAAAAAAATCCCTGTCATTTCCCGGTTCACAAACATTTTTACGGTCAATGACATTTTAAAAATCGAATTCTAAAGCCACAAATGTGTCCATTTGAAGTAATAAAAACTGAGCTGCAAATGAAAACACTCAAAGTTGAACTCTTAAATTTTAAACTTTTAAAATAGAAGTTTAAAAGTTTTTTAATTAAAAAAATTTGTATTCAAATGCTCAATTATTTACACGTGTAAAATGGAAGCACTTTTCAATTGAACAATTTTAAATTAAATGCAGTTCAACTGGCAATAAATTTTGTTGTATAAATTATAGGGTTCAAGGATTCAGATTCAATCCCAGAAATATAAATCCACGTTATTTTCAATGCTGGAAATTGAAACATCAATCAATGCATTTAAAAATTTTCAAAATTATATAGTTTTAAGCAATTTTAAGCTGGTAACATTAAAAATAGAACGATCCAATTTTTTTACCAACTGAAAATTTCTTATATTAAAAGTTATTCTTATTTTAAATAGTTTCAAAATCCTCAAAATGATTCAGAATTTTATTTCAAATTCTTTGAAAATGTACATGTCTCACATTTTTGCAAATTTTATATTATTTAACATTTTTTCAGAACTTCTAAATACCTTTTAAATTTATCGAATTTTTCTTAAAATTTTTCCTATCAATTTTTTTTAAATCCTGCCAAATTGAAGAAAAAATCCTTAAAATCTCCCACTTTAATTTTTAATAATTTTGCAAATCTTTCTAAATCTTTTTAAATATTAGAATTTTTTATTATTTTCGAGTTTTTTCAAAACTTCTTAATACTTCAACTTATTTGATTTTTTCAAAAAAATAATAGGTGTTCAATTGTTATTTTTAACAATTAAATTAACTATTAAATTTTTAACGTTCACAGTTTAGTGTCTTTTGTTTAGTTATGAATATTTAAGTTATAATTACTGCTTTTAAATGAGCTCAGATATTTCTAAATATTAGGCAATTTGTCTTTTTCTTAATTCAAATTTTTCAAATTGAATGGTTTAAACTGGAATTATTTAGACTGAAATAATATTTTTAATTTAATATAAGCCTTTGATTATAAATATATTATTTTGAAGTTATTTGAAAATTGAAAATAGTTTATAAAGTTTCCATCGGTTGTTTCTATTTGTTTAACCAATAAGATTTTCCAATTGAAATATTTTAATTTTCAACATTAAAACCTGGAAATTCCAATTGTAAACTGATTCTGAATCGTCTTGTAAAATCAATTATTATTTACTTTCTAAATCTTAAAGCACAGTAAGAATGTTTTTTTAATCAAATATCTTCGATTTTAAACTCTATAAAATATTAATTGTTTAAGTCTTTGAAACTGAATATTAAAATTCTTTAAATTAAAATGTACGCTTAAAAATTAAAAATGTTTAAAGTGAAAAATTTTCGAATTACGCATTCTGAAAAGAATGATATCATAATTGAAAAACAGGGTGGCCATTTTAATCGACGGAATTCATTCCCGGTCATTTTCCGGCCTTTTCCCGGATTACAAACATTTTTCACGGTCAACTAAATTTTAAAAATGGAACAATAAAGCTACCAAATTTTCCACTTGAGGTAATAAAAACTGAGCTTTAAATGAAAGCACTAAAAGTGGAACTGTTAAATTTCGAACTTTTAAAATTGAAATTTAAAGTTTTTGATTAAAAAATTTTGTATTCAAATACTCAATAATTTACGCGTTTAAAATTGAAGGTAATAACATTTTTCAATATAAAAAAATATAAATTCACGTTTTCATTTTCAATGCTCTAAATTAAAAAATCAATCAATGAGCTTCAAAATTTCAAAAATTATACAACTTTAAGGAATTTCAAGCTTTTAAATAGTTTAAACATGATTGGAAAGCTTCAAAATATTATTTCAAAATCTTGAGTAATCTAGAAGTTGTTTTAAATTGGTTTTAAATTTTTAATGATTTCGGAAATTTTTCAGAACTTCTAAATATCTGTCAAAATGAATTGAATTTTATCTACAATTTTCAGAAAATCCTGCAAATTTTAGAAAATTTCTTTCCAATTTGGATGTATAAATAACAATTGAACATTTATTATTTGTAGGCGAAATTTTAGTAATTTTAAGATATGTAGAAGTTTTGAAAAAATTCAAACTTAATGTAAAACTTGAAATGATAGCATAATATAAAACAAAATGTGAATTTTCGCAGATTTTAAACAAAAAATTTAATTTCTTCCAAGAATTGTGGAAGGCTTCAAAAGAATAAAAACATTTTCTTAAGATTCCTAGGAAAATTAAAAATAACTTTTCATTTTAAAAATTATTTTAAGAGAATATTTAAAAAGTTTTTCAATGATTTAAACAGAATTTTTAGAACTTTTAAAATTGAAATTTAAAAGTTTTTAATTACAAAATTTTGTATTCAAATACTCAATAATTTACGCGTAGAAAATTGAAGGTACTAACATTTTTCAATATAAAAAATATAAATCCACGTTTTGATTTTCAATGCTCTAAATTAAAAAATCAATCAATGAGCTTCAAAATTTTTAAAATTATACAATTTTAAGGAATTTCAACCTAGAAACATTAAATATTGAAAAATTGAAAAAATTTTAACTGAACACTTCTTAAATTAGAAATTAAATTATTCTCTTTGTAAATAGTTTAAACATCTTTGGAAAACTTCAAAATTTTATTTCAAAATCTTGAGAAATCGAGAAGTTGTTTTAAATTTAAAATTATTTTGGAATTTTTTTTAGAACTTCCAAATATTTGTCAAAATGAATTGAATTTTATTTATAATTTTCAGAAAATCCTGCAAATTTTAGAAAATTTCTTTACAATTTGGATGTATAAATAACAATTGAACATTTATTATTTATAGACGAAATTTGATTAATTTTAAGAGATATGTAGAAGTTTTGAAAAGATTCAAACTTAATGTAACACTGGAAATGAAAGCCTAATATAAAACAAGATGTAGATTTTCGCAGATTTTAAACAAAAAAATTTAATTCCTTCCAAGAATTGTGAAAGGCTTCGAAAGAATAAAAACATTTTCTTCAGATTCCTAGGAAAATTAAAAATAACTTTTCATTTTGAAAAATTATTTTAAGAGAATATTTAAAAAGTTTTTCAAAGATTTAAACGAAATTTGCAAAAAAGATTCTAGAAGATTTTAAGAAAACTTTCTAAAATTTGCATGATAATTTTTAAACTTTTTACAACTCCCAAATGTCTCTTAAAATTACTCAAATTTTTTCTACAAATGTTCATTTGTAAATTAAACATCAAAATTTAAAAATTTCACTTACAAATTAAGCATTTTTCAAATACAAGAATTAAAATTGTAACATTCAAAGTTTAAATACTCTTCGAAATTTTAACGATTCCAGGTATTCTCTGTCAAACAATTCAGTTAAAGATTCTTTACTTTTAAATATTTAGTTTCAATTTACTTGTCTTGAATAAAAATTCAAATATTGCTAAATATTCTATAATTAATCTTTTTTTTAATTAAAAAATTCAAATTGAATGAGTTAAAGATGGAATATTTTAGACTGAAACAATATTTTAAATTTAATAAAATCCTTCAATTAAGAATATATTATTATAAAGTTATTTTTAAGTTGAAAATAGTTTATAAACTTTCAGTCTCACATTTACATTTCTCTAATGTCTAAAACTTTCAAATTGAAACCGTTTAAGTTTTAACTTTAAAATCCGAAAATTCTTAAATTTTGAACTGGTTTAAAATCGTTTTGTCAAATCATTTTTGTTCACTTTTTTTTGCTTAAATTACAGATAAATTAAAAAAATGTATTTATTTATTAAATAAAAATATTTCTTATCCAAAATTTTCAGCGTCAAAGGCTTTTATTTTTTATTTGTTCAAGTCTTTAAGAAAGCATTAAAAAATTTTTTTAAATAAAAAATGTAAGCTTAGAAATAAAAATTTTAAATGGAAAATTTTTAAAGTACAAAACTTTTGAATTACGCATTATAAGCTAAATAATAGCATAATTGAAAAACATAACAATTCCACTAATTATTTAAAAACTGTTGAAATCGAACCTAGACAGATTTTTCTTCTGTAAATTTCTAAAATTCCCGGTCGAAAGAAAAATTCACTGTCATTTCCCGGTGCAGCGGACACCCTGAACAAGATCACAATTTAACTAATTATTTAAAAACAAAGGTTGAAATAAAAGAAAGTTTGGACAGAGTTTTCTTTCTAAAAATGTGTAAAATTCCCGCTAAAAAAAATAAATTCACTGTCATTTCTCGGGTTTTCCCGATCTCAAAAATTCCCGGTTTTTCCCTGTCAAAAGCGGTCACCCTGATTATGTTTCAATAGGTAAATATCAAGACATTTAAAATATATACCATCAATTCTCTGTATTAGCTCTTTTAGTTGATTAACTTTGTGCTGGATTCCTAATTGAGCAAAGATGTAATTGTCCTGAATGCCATCTAAAAATTTTGATAAGCACCAAAAACTATCGGCTTCTATTATTTCGCGCTTATCTTTCGGCAGAGATTCGACATCGTGATTCTCTAAATCGTGCCAGGCAGATCTTGGCACTGCTTCTTGAAGAAATACGAGGAAGAACGGGGTCACCAAATCATTCATGCCCTTTTAAATAATTATATAAATTTCAATTATTAGTCGAAGAAATGCACAATTTTATTGTAATCACAGGCCTCCGACTCACTTAAGAAATTTAAAATAGTGTAAATAGTTTCAAAAATTTTTTTAAAGCGTCAAAATAGTTAAATAATATTTTTCAAAAATTAATCTTACGGGTAGTCTGAATGAAAAAGTATTTTTCTCACTTTTCCACTTAAAATGGAACGGAATTAATAGAAACCAAGAAGAAGATCTAACTGTTTTTGGTTGAAAGTACATTTTTCTAGTTGAAAAAGTCTACTATTAATTTTTTTGCCAATAATTCATCTTTGTGGTTAAAAGTTTTATTATGAGGTTCGAAATTTGGTAGAAAATTCACTTTTTTGGTTGTAAATTTATATTTTAAATTAAAAATTTATCATTTCTAGTTAAAAATGCAACTATTTTCTTGAAAATTCATCATTCTTGATGAAAAATTGGTCGAAAATTCAACTTTTTTGTGAAAAACGGAAATTAAACAATTTTGGTGAAAATGCAAATGTTTTTAATTAAATTAAAACCCTTTACTTCAATTCGACCAATTGATTGTAAATGCTATTTTGTTGAAAAAGAAATCTTTTGATTCGAAATTTATCTATTTTGCTAAAAACTCGTTTTTACTTTGGGTTGAAAATTAATTTTTTAAACTGTAAATTCAATTATCTATTTAATATAAAAGATTAGAAATACATGTATTTTATTGAAAACTGGCATTTTTTATAGAAAATTATTCTTCTTAATTGAAATTTTATCTCTTAGGTTAAAAAATTAACTTATCGGTTGAATTTTTTTATTGAAAATTATTTTTTTAGCTGAAAATTTAACCATTCCATTTTTGTTGAAAAGTCGACCTTTTTCGTAGAAAATGAATGTTCTCGGTTGCAAATTCAACTCTTTTGTTGAAAATTCGTCGTTTTGTCTTCATAATTCAACCATTTGATTTACATTTATTTTTCTTGACTTATCATTTTTTTTAATTTAAATATTTTGTTCAACATTCAACTTTTCGCGTTAAAAATGATACTGTTTTTGTTGAAAATCAATTTGTTTTCGTTCATAATGGATTTTTTTTAATTAAATTTTTTGGTGGTTAAATCCACCTGCTTTTATTTTTAATAAATTTTTTTTTCAATATCGAGTATTAAATTTTTCGATGAAAGTTTAATTCCTTGGTTCAGAGCTGAACTAATTTCTTTAAAAATCTTTTTTTGTTTGTTTAAGAATCATAATTTTAGTTGCTTATTCCTTTTTTTGTTAATTTTTTTTTTACTGAAAATATAACTATTTTGTTGACAGATGAACTGATTGGTTGACAATTCGTGTTCTTAAATTGAAAATTCGTCTTTCTGACTCAAAAATTAAAAAATTTGATTAAACTTCTTTTCTAGCTTGACAAACAAATTTTGTTGTTGAATATTCACTTATTTTGTTTAACATTATTATTTTTTTTAATTCATGTCTTTCTGTATAAATTTTACCTTTTTTGGCTCGAAAATTCCACACTTTGGTAGATAATTTAAGTATTTGGTTGAAAATTGATGTGTTTAATTGAAAAATTCGTCTCCTTTGGTAGAAAAGCAAGGATTAATATATTTTGTTCAAAAATAGTTTTTGTTGTTTAAATCCAGCGTTTTTTTTATTCCAAATTAAAATGTTTTGTTGATTTTTTCGTTAAAAATTCGTTTTTTTGAGAGAGAGAAAAATTAATTTGTTAACTGAAAATGTAACTGTTTTGTTCAAAATTCAAGTGACTGGTTGAAAATTATCTTTTTTGATGAATATTCATATTCTTGGAGAGAACATTCGATTTTTTATTTGTAGAAAATTCGTTTTTTCGGCTTCAAAGTTAAACTATTTAATAGAAAATTGATCTCTTTTGTAGAAAATTTGTTTTTTCATTGAAAATTAAACTAATCCATTTTTCGTAAAAAATGTATCTTTATTAGTTTATAAATCCAACTATTTAGTATTAAAAAATTTAGAAAGTAAATCTTCTTGGTTAAAAAATCAACTGTTTAAAAAACATAATAAGTACTTTGTTGAAAATTCATTTTTTTTGTAGCAAATAAATCTTCTTTTTAGAAAATTCATCTTCATGGTTGAAAATTGAAATATTTGGTTGAGAATTAATCTTTTTTGGTTCAGGAATCAACTTTTTTTATGGAAATTTTTTTTTCTTGGTTGAATTACCCACTACTAAATTTTTAAAGAGAATTTATCTTTTTGCGTTGAAAATGAAATTTTCTGATAAAAAATTTATGTATTTTCTTAAAAAATTGTCATTTCGGGCACAACCTTAATCCGCCTCGTAAAGATCCAACAGTTTCGTTAAAAATGTATGTATTTTGTTGAGAATTTATCTTGTTAGTTGAAAATTTAACTATTTGGTTAAAAATTCAAATTTTTTGTAAAAATATCATCTTTTTGTTTAAAATGCAACCGGTCGGTTGAAGATTAATCTGTTTTGTTAGAGGATTCAACTTTTTTTTTAATTCGCCCTTTTTGGTTTAATTCGACGGTTTTTAATTAAAAATAAAAATATATAAATATGACTGAAAACTGAACTAATGGGTTGAAAATTCAATTGGTTTGTAGAAAGCTCATATTTTTGTTTAAAAATGCAACCGTTATTTTTTAATTATTATCAACTATTACTTTTTTGTTGCGAATTTATCTGTTTTGATAGAAAATTAATCTGCTGTGTTGAAAATTCATTTTTCTGGTTGAAAATTGAAGTATTTTGTTTAACATTGAACTTTTTTTATAGAAAGCTCATATCCGTTTTGTTAAAGATTCAACTATTTTGATGGAAATTTATATTTTTTGGTTTAAATCAACTGTTATTCAATTTTCAAAATATTGTATTTTAGTTAAAATATAAACTGTAACATTTTTTATGAAAAGTTATTTTCTTGGGTTAAAAAAAAAATTTTTTGTTTAAAAATTTATCTATTTCGTTGGGAATTCATCTTTTTAGTTTAGAATTGAACTATTTCGTTAAAAATTCAAATGTTTTGTAGAAAGCTCATCTTTTTGTTTAAAAATGCAACCGATTGGTTGAAGATTAATGTTTTGGTTGATTCAACTTTTTTTTAAAAACGTCCTTCTTTGTTTAATTCAACGGTTTTTAATTTTAAATAAAAATATATAAATATGACTGAAAATTGAACTAATAGATTGGTAATTTCAACTGTCTTATAGAAAGCTCACATTTCTGTTAAAAAAAGGAAACATTTAAAAAAAATTTTTATCAACTATTACTTTTTTGTTGAGAATTTCTCTTTTTTGATAGAAAATTAATCTTCTGTGTTTAAAATTCATCTTTATGGTTGAAAATTAAAGTATTTGGTTTAAAATGGAATTTTTTTTATAGAAAGCTCATATTTTTATTTGAAAATGAAACCGTTTGGTTGACAATTAATCTGTTTTGATAAGGATTCAACTATTTTGATGGACTTTTTAGTTAAAAATATATGTATTTTGTTGAGAATTCACCTTTTTAGTTGAAAATTGAACTAATGGGTTGAAAATTCAACTGTTTTGTAGAAAGGTCATATTTTTGTTTAAAAATGCAACCATTTTTGTTTTAAATTATTATCAACTATTACTTTTTTTTGTTGAGAATTTATCTTTTTTGATAAAAAATTAATCTTCTAAGTTAAAAATTCATTTTTACTTGAAAATGAAACCGTTTGATTAACAATTAATCTGTTTTGTTGAAGATTCAAGTATTTTTATGGAAATTTATATTTTTTGGTTTAAATCAACAGCTATTTAATTTTGAAAATAATTTATCTTGGTTAAAATATACATTATTACTTATTGCTGAAACTTCATCTATTTAGTTGAAAATTTAACTAATGGGTTTAAAATTCAACTGTTTTGTAGAAAGCTCATATTTTTGTTTAAAACTTCAATCATGTTTTAAGAATTATTATTAAATATTACTTTTTTGTTGAGAATTTATCTTTTTTGATAGAAAAATTAATCTTCTGTGTTGAAAATTCATCTTTATGGTTGAAAATTGAAGTATTTGGTTTAAAATTGAATTTTTTTATAGAAATCTCATATTTTTACTTGAAAATGAAACCGTTTGGTTGACAATTAATCTGTTTTGTTAAGGATTCAACTATTTGTATGGAAATTTATATTTTTTGGTTTAAATCAACTGTTATTTAATTTGAAAATATTCTATTTTGGTTAAAATATAAATCATTATATTTTTTATGAGAACTTACTTTCTTGGGTTAAAAATTAAATTTGTTGGTTAAAAATGTATGTATTTTATTGGTAAAATAACTGAAAATTGAACTAATGGGTTGGAAATTTGAACTGTCTTATAGAAAGCTCACATTTTTGTTAAAAAATGCAACCGTTTTTCTCTCTAAATTATTATCTACTTTGTTCATTCATAAGAAAAGGTCAGATTCAGTGCCTTTAGAGTATTTTTTTCGAAATATTAGAAGACTAGTATAATCTCTAAAAAAAAAGTGTCAAATATTATCAATAGTGTGGTGAGTCCGAGGCTTGAAAAGAAATAAAAAAAACATACTTGCACGTATCCGGACGCCGGATGTCTTATAGCCCATATGTAAAGAATTCTCTCAAAAATCAATTGCACAGTTGCTTGCTGAAAAAGTGAGATAAGTGGTGACATTCTTGGAATATCAATGTGAATTTGCCGATATGTGTCTTGAAATCCTTCATCACGTTCTGCATCATAGTACTGCTTTACTAAATTCCAGTAATCCATGCGTTTTCGTTCCAGAACCTGTTGCCTGCGTTCTAAATTTGCTGGCAGGTATTCCTGAAATATTGAAATCATTTTTAAAAAGCGATACATTGAAGTAACACAGGGGTTGATCAAGGCCTACAATGTTTAGCTAATAAAATATCAAGATTTATATTTATTTATCGCAGACTTCACACCTTTTCCCCTCTTTCACCTTTTTACTCGATTCCGATTGAAATGCGAACTGAAGTGATAGAAACCAATAGGAAAATCAAACTATTTTTGTTAAAAATTTAATTATTTTGTTGAAAATTCGGTTTATTGGTTAAAATCTCATCTCATTCAATCATTTCGTGGGAAATCGGTTATTTTATTTTTGCTGAAAATTCATATATTTTATTTTGATATTATGTGGTTTCAAATTGATTTTCTTTTCGTTGAAAATTTATGTTACTTTATGGAAATGTTACTACTTCAGTTTAGGTTTAAGATTGATATTTTTGGTTGAAAATTCTTTTTTTTTTTAAATTAATTTAATTAGATAAAGATTCATCTCTTTGGTTAAAGATTGTACTATGTGGTTAAGATTCATTTCCTTTTTGTTGAAAATTAACTTCACTGAATGACAATTTAACTACTTTATTTTAAGTTTAAACTTGATCTATTTTTGGTTGAAAATTTAACTACTTGGTTGAAAGTTAAAATTGTTTGTTAACAAATCATTTATTTTTCTGAACCTTCTCATCTCTTTAGTCGAAAATTCTTCTTTTTTTTTATTCGTTAAATATTAATTTATTTAAACAGAATATGTAACTGTTTCATTTTTTATTGAAAACTGGCCATTTTTCAGTTGAAAATTTCTATACATTGTGTTGAAAATTGGTCTTTTTTGCTTGAAGATTAATCTCTTTAGTTGAAAATTCAACCATTGTTTTAAAAATGAGTTTTTTTTAAAATTCAAGTCATGAATTTTATGCAAAATTCGGCCTCTTTCGTAGAAAATTAATCTAATTGGTTAGAAATTTAGCCAATTGTTTAAATACTAGAAATAATGCGTTTAAAATTAAATTTATTTGATGAAGATTCATCTCTTGGGTTAAAAATGTTACTATGTGTTTGAAAATTCATTTTATTTTTGTTAAGAAATAATTACACTAAATGAAAATTAATTTTACTAAATGAAAATTTAACTACTTAATTTTAGTATTAAAATTGGTCTTTTTTGGTTTAAAATTCCCATACTTGGTTCAAACTTAAAATGTTTGGTTAAAAATTAATTTATTTGAGTCAACGTTATTATCTTTGGTTGAAAATGCTTTTTTTTTAAATTAATATTAATTTTTTAACTGAAAATGTAAACATCCCAACTATTATTAAAAACTGGTCATTTTTTGTTGAAAAATACTTTTATTTAAACTCATTTTTGTTGTTGAAAATTCATTTTATTAACGGAAAATTTTAATATTTCACTTTAGGTTTTAAATAAAATTTTTTCGTTAAAAATTTTTCTGTTTTGCTTGAAGATTCATTTCTTTAGATGAAAATTCAACAATTGTGGTTTATGCAAAATTCGGCCTTTTTCGTAGAAAATTAATCTGCTTGGTTAAAAATTCAGCTAATTGGTTGTAAATTAAAATAATTCGTTTAAAATTTAATTCATTTGATGAAGATTCATCTCTTGGGCTAAAAATTTGTTTGTGTGGTTGAAAATTCATTTTTTTTGTTGAAAAATAATTATACTGGATGAAAATTTAACCACTACATTTTAGGTTTAAAACTGGTCTTTTTAGTTGAAAATACCAACACTTGGTTTAAAGTAAAAACTTGTTGTTAAAAATTAATGAATTTGTTTACGCATTATTATCTTTGGTTGAAAATTCTTTTTTTTTTAGTTGAAAATTAATTTTTTAAACATTTTTTACTTATTTAACATTTTTTCCATTTATTATTGAAAAAAGTCATTTGTGGTAGAAAAATGATTTTTTTGTTAAAAATGAATTTTTTGTTGCTGAATATTCATCACTTTATTTGAAAATAATTTTTTTTTTCAACTAAAAATGTAACTTCCATTTATTAAATTGAAAATTGAGCGTTTTAAATTGAAAATTGACTTTCTATTGTTGAAAATTGGTATTTTTTCATAGAAAATTGATTTCATTGGTTGAGAATGCAACTATCTGGTTAAAATTTCGTCTTGTTTTATAGATAAGTAATCTTCTTGGTTGAAAATTCTTTTTTTTTCCTGAAAATTAATTTTTTCAAGTAAAAAATTAATCATTCCTTTTTTCCTGGAAAATTAATCTTTTTGGTTAAAAATTCATGTATTTTGTTGAAACTGGTGGAAAGTTAAAATACTTTCATAAAAATGAATTTTTTTGGTTGATTATTCACCTCTTTGTTCGTTGAGGAAATTAAGCGATACGTATTTTTCTGATTTGCAAACAGAATTTGTTCTAAAAAGTTATGCTTATTTGAATTTTGTGCAATGTTTTTCGAAAAACCCGCATTTTTTCTTTGACCCTCTATAATTTTTGGCCTACTTGAGATATTTATTTTTTTCTTTTTGATTCTAATAGCGTTCATCGCCTTCTTTCAAAATCAGGCACTTTAAGAAAATCTTTTTTATTGCTTTCATCAAATTTTAAAAACATGCAAAAAGTGCAATTTCGTGAAAACCCCAACCATGTGGGCTAAATCATTTTTGAGGATTAGAATCCGATTTCCTCAAAAGACCCACCTTTGAACTTTTTGAATATTTTTTTTTTTTGAACTTGTACTTTGATGATGAAGATATCTTGTAAGTTTGATGCTTGTTAAATAAGTTTTGTAGCCAGGAGAATTCTTTTTTGTTACAAACGAATTTTCTATTTTTTCTTGGAAACAATTATAGATACGAAAAAAATTTTAAGGTAAAAGGTTGCACGTCTAAAGAAGTTCTATGCAAAACGTCTCCTATTCTTTTGAGATATTTTTCATAGTTCACGAAAGGAACTAAAAAAAATACATTTTTAGGAGAAAAAAATTCTACCAGCCTCAAAAATGGTTTGGTTCGCATGGTGATGCTAAGATGCCTTTCTTTTATCAGTCGAAACTCAAAAGAACTATTTAGAAAAATAAAAAAGGTGGGGTTTTCCCAAAATTATACTTTTTTTCATGTTTTTTAAATTAAAAGAAAATAATAAGAAACACTTTCTTAACCCTCAAACGGTACACTCCAATCCAGCATACGTAAACGGTACACTGGTGCGAATTGGTTTGTTTGTAATGTTAATATTAAATATTTAAATATTGAAGATATAATAAACAACTGGCATTTATCACACATATTTAACATATAAATTTAATATATGTGGGGATAATCCGCTGCAGCTGTGTTTGCGTAAATGCCAACAGAAGGAAGAAATTTCGAGTGCGAATTCGCACCAGTGTACCGTTTAAGGGTTAAAGTTAATTTCTTTATTAATTTTGAAACTTTTTTTATATTTTCCGTCGGATTTTAAAAGATGACGATGAACGCTAATAGAATAAAAAAGAAAATAATAAATACCTCAAATAGGCCGAAATTTATAGAAGTTTAAATGAAAAAATCGGATTTTTTCAAAAACAATGCCCAACATTCAAATACGCATAACTTTTAAAAATAAAAATTCTATTTGCAAATCAGAAAAATACGTATCGCCTAATTTCTTCTAAAAACCAACATTCCCCCCCTTTAGAGATTCTGCGATTTCAAGTGTACTGAAGATATTAAAATGATTTTATAATCTTTAAATTACATTTTTATATAAACATTATATTATTTTTATAATGAAATTAAAATGTTTTTATGATAAACTATATAAAAAATTCCAATTAAAAAAGAAATAATTAAATTTTAATAAGCTTCTAACTTAATTAATAAATGATTTAAATAATTTTTATTTCTTTTTAAATAGTTTAAATGAAACATAATATTGAAGATATTAAAATGATTTTATAATCTTTAAAATTGAAAATTTGAGATGGTTTTGAAATGATTGAAAATTTGAAATTTCAAATAATTTTTTTTCCCTGGACACAAAGGTATGTAGTCCGAAATTTGAAATATTCTAGGCCTTGGGGGTTTGGTATCGTTTAAAATACAGGCTCTTGAACTTACGGACAAAAGCCTCCATGTTACGGACCGTAATTTAGCTGGCACACCGGACCAAGACAATTGTCTCAATTCATCCAAATTAAGTAATGATGATTCCAACAACGACTGAAACTTATCTATTTTACTCTCGCCATCTAAACCAACAAAATAAAAAATATTCATTAGTCAGATGCACGAAGTAGTAAAAGGAGACTCCACTCCCGGAAAACTTGGACGCTCATAGCGCCTCTTGTGGAAAAATGCGAAACCGAGAACTTTTTCAAAATTCTTTGCTTTTTCCTTGACTAATTTTTCATTTCAAATCATTAATATTAAAATTCCAGCATTTTAGTCTTGTGATACTTTTAACATAGAATATTTTATAAACGAAATAAAATAGTATTTCATATAAAAATTTAAAAGGTTCAAAATTATTAAGTCAATCCAAACAAAAAAATGTATTTTCTACCATAAAAGATGGCTTTTTAACAAAAAACTGGAATTTGCAAGAAAATAATTGAATTTTTAACATAATAGTTAATTATTCAACCTAAAAAATACATTTCTAACAAAATCGTGCCACAGCTTATATTTCAATTAAAAAAGATTAAATTTCTACCAAAAAAGAGGAGTTTTAAGCCAAAAAAACGAATTTTCAACAAATAAAGATTTTTCACTAAAAAAAAAAAAGTTTACCTAAATTTTTCAACCTTCAAGCCCAAAGACGAATTTTCTCTCCAAAAATTGAATTTTCAAACTAAAAATTTTTTTTTCCAAAAAAGGAAAATTTTCAACTAAAAAATATAAATCTTAAAAAAACGGAAAAGTTACATTTTCTGTTAAAAAATTAATTGTAAACAAAAAAATTATATTTTCCACTAAACAGTTAAATTGTCAACCAGACATAAGCCTACAAGAAAAAAAATACTTTTTAACGATGTAGTTTACCTTCTACCCAAGTAGTTAAATTTTCAATTAAAAAAGATTAATTTTCAACAAAATAATTAAACTTTTAACCAAAGAGATGAATTTTCAACTTAAAATATAAATCTTTAACAAGAAAAATGATTTAGAAATTTCATTTTTTTTTAATGAATATTGAAATTTTTGGTTAAATATCATTCTTCTTTGCTTGATACTCAGACAAAGAAGAATGATTGAATTTTTAATCCAACAAGACGAATTTTTAAACAAAATGATGACTTTTTAACAAAATTGTTCAATTCTCTAACAAATAGTTGCATTTTTATCAAAAAAGATGAAATTTTTCTTGAAACAGATGGATTTTTAATTAAATAAAAACAATACAAAATGTTCAAAAATAGTTAAATTTACATCCAGAAAATATTTTAGTTTTTCTTTCAACACCCAAATATTATATTAAAACAGTAGAATTTTTAACAAAAAATTATGACTTAACAAAATTGTTGAATTTTCAACCAAACAGTTGCATTTTCATCCAAGAAAGGTGTAATTTATACTGAGGCAGGTGAATTTTTAAATCAAAAAGACGAACTTAAAAAAAAAAGAATTGAATTTTCAATCGAAAAGTTACATTTTTATTTAAGAAGGATGAAATTTTTCTTAAAACAGATGAGTTAAACAAACAATATACATCCAAAATGGATGTCTTTCTAAGGAATTTATTAAATTTTCAACTAAAAAAAAAATTCTAATCGGAAATTATTTCATTTTTTAAGTTTTTAACTTGTATATTTGAAATTTTAATCTTAAATTATTCAGATTCGAAATTCTACAATTCAAAATAAGATTTCTGAATTGTAAACGTTTTGAATTAGAAACTATACAATTTCACCTCCTTTCTAAAAAAATTCTCCATTAAAAAAATTTTTTAATATGAAATTTTTCAAATTAGAACGCTCTTAATTATAAATAATACAGTTTTAATTCCTTTGGATTTTAAATTATTGAATTTTCAAAATTATATTTGTAAAATACTTGCTTTCTAATATTTTGAATTTGTCCTATTTTCAAATTTTTCTTATTATCCTAAATGATTGAAATTCGAGATTCTTATATTTAAAATAAGTGTTTCATTCTATAAGCTTTAAATTAGAAATGATAAAATTTCAAATCTTTTCTAATAAAATTGTCCATTGTTCAAAATTCAACTTAAATGTCTACAATTTGGAAGCTTTTAATTAGAAATAATATATCATTTGGAAAACTTGCATTTCAACGCTTTTCCGCAAGAGGAGCTACGAACGATTGCCAACTAAATCCGAATCTAGTGGCAATGGTGGTCTACCATTTCGCCACCTGCTGCCCAAAACTGGAACTAGAAAGAGCAGGTACAATTTTAAAGTTGTAAATTAATTTTTGCATAAAAGTGGTTTTAAGAATAGTTTTTTAAAGTATAAAACAACGATTGAACACTAAAAACAAATCTTCATGAAAAAATAGTTTTAGATAGAATTTCGATATCATACAGTGAAAAACACATTTTTGTAAAATAGGTTAAAAAAAAATTATTTCACTATTTTATGTAACTTCCAATGAATTTATGTTTAAATAAACTTTAATTACTGTATGTAGCGACCAATTTTATCCAGATTATGCGAAGAATGCGAATAATAGACGATTTAGGGTGGCCGTTTTAATCAAAGAAAAAAAATCCTTAAAATGCTTCCAAATTTTATTTGAAAATCTTGAAACATCTCCATGTTCTTTAAATTTTTTAATATTATTTCAGAACTTCTAAACATCCTTTAAAATAAATCCAATTTTTTCTGAATTTCTTTCGAAATTCTACGAAATTAAACAAACAAGGTGGCCGCTGGACCGGGAAACCGGGAAATGACCTGGAATTTTCTGAGACTGGAGAAAACCGGGAAATGAAAGTGAATTTATTTTTTTGACCAGGAATTTCACAAAATTTTTAGAATAAAAATGTTGTCCAACTTTGATTTCAAGTGGTTTTTAAATAATTTTTCAAATTGTGATTTTTACAAATTATTATATCATTCAATTTAGAATGCTTAATTCGAAAATCTTTTAATTTAAAAATGTTCCATTTTAGATTTTTAAGTTTTAAAAGCATAAATTTTAATTTAAAGAATTTTAACATTCAGTTTTAAAGGCTTAGAAAATTTAAAGTTTTTAAAATCGAAGATTTTTTAATAAAAAAACAGTGGCCACCGGACAGGGAAATCGGGAATTTGATGAATATTTAAAAGAAAAATCTGCCCAAGTTCGATTTTAACAATTTTTTAAATAATTAAAGTGCAGTTTTGAAGATTTAAACAATTAAAAATTAAAAGCATTTGAACTTGAAAATTTTTGATAAAAACAGTTTAATTTTATCAACTGTAAATATAAATAAATACATTAATTTTAAATGGATCTGTACTCTAAGTATAGAAATCTGAACAATTATTGATTTGACCAAACAATTCTAGATCCGTTCAAAATTTGAAAATTTCAAGATTGTAACTGTTTCAATCCGAAAGTCTTGATAAGAACTGAAATTATTATATCATTTATTCCGATAATTTTATTTTTAAATACAAATTTTCATGATTTATCAATAATATATTTTTAATTCAGAGTTTCAGATCTTCCTTTATATTATTTTTTATATCAAATTTATTAATATATTATTTCTATTTTTCTTAACCATTAAAAAATGTAAACGTGCGTTTTACTATTTTCAACTTAAAAATAAATCCATAATAATATAGTCACAATTAAAGGTTTTTATTAAATTCAAAATATTGTGAGTCTAAATTATTTAATTTTTATCCCATTTAATATGAAATTTCTTAATGTAGAACAAGAATAAGTGTTTCATATTTAGAAATATTTCACTGTTCATTTAATACGAGTAAATTGAAACCAAATATTTCAAAGAAAACAATTTGAAACTGAATTTTTTTCCATAGAAGGCTTTGAATCTTTATATTTTCGAAGAACTTTTAAATTTTTAGCGTTACAGTTTTAATTGTTCTATTTAAAAAGTGTTTCATTTATAAGTGAAATAGTTAAATTTTGACGCATAAATAACATTTGAAGACTTATTATTTGTAGAGAAAACTTGAGTAATTTTAAGAGATAAATAGAAGTTTTGAAAGATTCAAAATGAATTAAAAACTTGAAATTATTTCAAGTAATTTATACGAAGTGTGTTAACATTTTTTCAGCACTTCTAAACATATCTAAAATTAATCGAAATTTCCCTACAATTTTTGAAAATCCTGTAAATTAATTTAAAATGCTTAAAATCTTTTATGTTCTTTTTTGATAATTTTTTTAATCTCTTAAAATATTCTTAAACCCTGTTACAATAATTTTTCAAAGTGAAAAATCATTTTCAATTTTCCTAAGAATTTTAAGAAAATTTTTTATTCTTTTGAAGTCTTTCACAATTCTTAAAAAAATTCTAAATTTTTTGTTTGAAATCTGCAAAAATATACATTTTATTTTTAATTTTTCTGTAAGTATTTGAAATTATTTCAAGTTCTAAATTTAATTCGAATCTTTTTAAAACTTCTACATATCTTTTAAAATTACTCTAATATTTTTACAAGTAATAAGTGTTCTATTATCATTTATAAATTAAAATTAATTTTTTTTCTTAATTTGCAGGATTTTCCAAAGGTTATAGAAAAAATTCAAGTAATTTTTAAATATATTTAAAAGTTCCGGAAAAAAATTCAAAAATTATTTTGAATTTGGAAAAATTGAAACCGCTTCTAGATTTCTCAAGACTTGGAAATAAAATTTTAAAGCTTTTAAAGGATGCCTAGACTATTTAAAATAAAAATTGTTTAACTTCCAATTTAAGAACTGTTAAGTTAAAAAACTTTTAAAGTTCATTGCTTGATTCATTAATTTAGACTATTGAAAATGTTAACGTGGATTTATATTTTTAGAACTTAATCTGAATCTTTGATCTATAAATGTTTGCGAACCGGGAAAAAACCGAGAATATTTTCTTCGATTAAAACGGCCACCCTGGCAAATTTCCTTAAAATCTTCCACATTCATTTTTGATAATTTTGTAAATCTTTCTAAATATATTTGAATAATCTCTCAAAATTATCCTTTCAAAAAAAAAATCATGATTATTTTTCATTGGAAATGTTTTTTAATCTTTTGAAGCCATTTCAAATTCCTAGAAATCTTTTTAAAAAATTTTCGAAATCTGCCAAAATCTATACTTTGGCGGTACACGTAAATACTTTGTTTATATTATTTCAAATCATTTCAAATTTTAAATTGAATTTGACTTTTTTCGAAACTTCTAAATATTTCTTTAACTTCCTTTAATTTTTTAAAGAATAGTATGTTTTTGTTATTTATACATCGAAGTTCAAAAATTCGACTTACAAATTAAATTATTTTTAATAGAATAATTAAAATGTAACGTTGAAAATTTAGTTTTTAATATTTGACTAAAATTACTGATTTTTAATAAACAGTCAGATATTTATAAATATTAAGTTATTCTTATTTTTCTGAATTAAAACATTTCAAACAGAATGGTTTAAAAATGGAATATTTTAAGCTGAAATAATATTTGAAATTTAATAAAAGCCTTTGTTTATAAACATATTATTTTGAAATTATTTTAAAATTGAAAATAGTTTATATCGTTTCAATCGGACGTTTACATTTGTGTAACTAATGACTTTCCAATCTCTTGTAAAATTAATTATTATTTACTTTTTAAATCTTAAAGAACAGTTTAATTTTTGAAATCATTATTAATTTATATTCACAGTTGATCAACTGAAAATGTATTTTAAAAAAGGATGGAAATCACAGTTGGACAGATATTACTGTAAAAAAGTATGTTTCTTCACCTTATAAGATGTGAATTCCATCGACACCCCTTTATTTCCGATAAAGACTTACTTTTAGTATCCAACAAATACTTCAAACTTCACACGAAAAATCTTTTAAAAAATTGTATGCAAAAATTAATGTACAACATTAAAATCGTACCTGTTCTTTCTAGTTCGAATTTTTGTCACCAGGTGGCGTATCCCAGTTTAACCATTCCCAATGCGTCTAAATTTTCCCAAGGCATCATCAGAGTGGGGTCTCCTTATTCTACTTCTTGGTCAGATGTGAGAAATAGGTATAGAAATTGTTTTCGAATTTGAAGCAATTACCTTGTTCTTTGGAAGCTATGTAAAATTTAGAAGTGGCATTTGTTTGCCGCAGAGGCTGAGGTCTTCCTGGAAACTGTGAATTTCTATGATGCGGCGATACACTAGATTTAACACCCAATTCATCAGCGCATGGCGGATTATGGTGACTCTGAGATACAGTAGTTCCCAAATTAGCATTCCTCAATTGCAGCGGTTGAACAGCCAATCTTTGTAGAGCTTCTGCTTTCTTTTCTTCCGGGATCATTTCTCGAGGATGGTCTTTGAAATTTTTTTGCGATTCTGCACATGTTACTGCCGATCTATGACTATTGATGACACTTAGAGCTGCAGACTTACTGACTCGTTTAGATATTCTGACGTCCGAGACTGTGCAAAATTCATCGTCTCCCGAATCCCAAGCATCATCGACACTTGATTGGAAATCTTGGAAAGACGTGGAACTTGATGCACTTCCACCACCAGCAATTCCAACAACTGTACTTCCTGAAGTACTTGAAAAATTTGCCCCCGTTCCTATTTTTCCTTGCCTCGCATCTTGCTTTGGACTAGGTCTAAATCATTAAAAAAAAAATTGATTTACTTTTAAATTAGAGTTGTTTGTATATTTGTTTAAGTGTTTTTAATAAAAATGGTTATTTCTGCAGAAACAGATAACATTCTCTTCTACCTGGCAGGGATTTTAAAAGAAAAAAACTTTATTCACTTTAGTTGGTTTTGAGGAATAATAGGGTGATCGTTTTAATCGAAGAAAAAAAATCCCGATCATTTCACAGTTTTTTCCTGGTTCGCAAACATTTGTCACGGTCAATGAAATTAAAAAAATCGAACTATTCTAAACATTTTTCGATTTAGAGTATTATACAATAAACAACAAATTAAATTTACACGTATGCAATGGAAGGTACTAACACTTTACAATTGAAATTTTTTGAATGAAATGTAGATGAAATGCAAAATTTAGAACTTTGATAAATTAAAGAGTTCAAAGATTCAGATTAAATTACAAAAATATAAATCCACGTCAATATTTTCAATACTCTAAATTAAAGAATCAAGCAATGAACTTTAAAAATTTTCAAAATAATATTTTTTTTAGTAATTTGAAGCTAGACAAATTGAAAAATTAAAAATAATTTTTTTTAACCTAACAATTTTTTAAATTCGAAGTTAAATTATTTTCATTTTAAATAATTTAAGCATCCTTGAAAAACTTAAAAATTTTACTTCAAAATATTGCAGGGTGGCCGTTTTAATCAACGAAATAAATTTTCGCTCAATTCCCAGTTCGCAAACATTTTTCACGGTCAATGAAATTAAAAAATGGAACACTAGCTACAAAATTTTCCACTTGAGGTAATAAAAACTGAGCTGCAAATTTTCAAAATTATATAATTTTAAGGAATTTTAAGCTAGAAACATAAAGTATTGAAAAATTGAAAAAATTGTAACTGAACACTTCTTAAATTAGAAATTCAATTATTTTCTTTTCAAATAGTTTAAACAACCTTGGAAAGCTTCAAAATTTTATTTCAAAATCTGGAGAAATCTAGAAGATGTTTTAAACTTGTTTTAAATTAAAAATTATTTTAGAAGTTTTTTCAGACCTTCTAAATATCTGCCAAAATGAATTGAATTTTTTCTACAATTTTCAGAAAATCCTGCAAATTTTAGAAAACTTCTTTACAATTTGAATGTATAAAAAACAAATGAACATTTATTATTTGTAGGCCAAATTTGAGTAATTTTAAGAGATATGTAGAAGTTTTGAAAAGATTCAAACTTAGTGTAAAACTTGAAATGATAGCCTAATATAAAACAAAATGTAGATTTTCGCAGATTTTAAACAAAAAATTAGATTCTTTTCAAGAATTGTGAAAAGCTTTAAAAGAATAAAAACATTTTCTTAAGATTCCTAGGAAAATTAAAAATAACATTTCTTTTTGAAAAATTATTTTAAGAGAATAATTACAAAGTTTTTCAAAGATTTAAACAAAAATTAAAAAAAAAAGATTCTAGAAAATTTTAAGAAAAATTTCTAAAATTTGCATGATAATTTTTTATCTTTTTAAAATTCCTAAATATCTCTTAAAATTACTCAAAATTTTTTTCTACAAATGTTCATTTGTAAATTATACATCAAAATTGAAAAGCTTCACTTACAAATGAAGCCTTTTTCAAATACAACAATTAAAATTTTAACGTTCAAAGTTTAAAGGCTCTTCGAAATTTTAACGATTCCAGGCTTTCTATGTCAAGCAATTCAGTTAAAGATTCTTTACTTTTAAATATTTGCTTTCAATTTACTTGTCTTAAATAAAAAACCAAATATTACTAAATATTCTATAATTAATCTATTTTTTTAAAATAAAAATTTCAAATTTAATGGGTTATATATGGAATATTTTGGACTGAAACAATATTTTTAATTTAATAAAAGCCTTTAATTAAGAATATATTATTATGAAGTTATTTTTAAGTTGAAAATAGTTTATAAACTTTCAGTCACACGTTCACATTTGTTTAATGAACAAGACTTTCAAATTGAAACCGTTTACGTTTTAACGCTAAAATCTGAAAATTCTTAAATTTTGAACTGGTTTAAAATCGTTTTGTCAACTCGTTTTTGTTCACTTTTTATCACAGATAAATTTAAAAAAAAAATTATTTTCCAAAAGCTTTAAAAAGTTTTAAGTGATTTCGAACGATTTGAAATATTTTATATTATTTTTTCTAAAAGTTTTTTAATAAATTTTTCAATACTTTGGGGAATGTCACATTTCATGTCATTTCACGACATTGTTTCGTATTTTAATAGATTTCAAAAAATGTATTCAGAATAATTAAGTGATTTCGTAGGATTTCGAAAATTTAAAAAATATTTTAAGGTGTTCCCAAAGATTCTGAATAATTTAAAAGACGTTGAGGTACTTTAAAAGATTCCAAAAAATTTTCAAACGGTTTCAATAATTTAAAGGAATTCCAAAGGATTTGAAATATTTTAGGGTATTTTAAAATATTTTAATGAATTTGAAATATTTCAGGGCGTTAAAAAAAACAAGGAATTTTCAAGAGTTTTAAAATATTACAAAGGATTTCAAAAGATTGAAAATATTTTATGGTGCTTTCAAAGGTTTCAATGCATTTGTTTTTTGATTGCAGTAATTTAATTGGATTTCAAATATTTTAGGGTATTTCAAAATATTCCAAGAAATTTGTAATAAATTACAATAATTTAAAAGTATTCCAAGAGACTATAAAGATTTTAAGAAATTTTTCTAAAACTTATAGAGAATGTTGAAGAGCTTTAAAAAGTGTTACGTGATTTCAAACGATTTCCAGGATGCATACAATATTTTTGGATATTTGAAAAGATTTCAAGGAATTTGAAAAGATTTTAAGATTTTAGGGTATTTTTTTTAATTCCAAAGGATTAATCAGATTTCTGACAATTTCGATGACTTTCAGAAATTTAAAAATCTCGCAATTATTTTGATAAATTTTCTAAGATTTCGGAAAATATCAGCATATCTCTTGTAATTTCACATGATTTGATCTTATTTTAATGGATTTCAAAATATTTCGAGGTGTTCACGAACATTTTAAAGAATTTAAAAGATGTTAGGGTATTTTAAAAGATTCCAAGGAATTTTCCAATAATTTCAATAATTTGAAGGGTTTAAAAAATATGATAAAGAATTTGAAATATTTCCGAATACAAAAAAAAAACGAAATTTTCAAGAGCTTTAAAAAGTTTCAGAGGATTGGAACTAATTTAGGAAATTTTTTTAAGAGATTTAAAAATATTAAAAATATTTTGGGGTGTCTTAAAAGATTTCAATGCATTTGTTATTTATTGTAGTAACTTAATATGATGTCAAAGGATTTAAAATATTTTAGGGTATTTTAAAAGATTTCAAGGCAGTTTAAAGAGCTTCAAAAAGTTCAAGAGAATTCAAAAGGTTCTAAAGTATTTTCAGTCTTTTGCAAGGAATTTTTTATTTATTTCAATAATCTAAAGGGCTTTCAAACGTTTTTAAAAATTTTAGGACATTTTTAAAAATTCTAATGAATTGTTAATTTATTTCAATAATAATAAGGAATTTCACAAGATTGTAAAGGATTTGAAATATTTTTGAGAATTTACGAAGGGATTTCAAAAGATTACAAATATTTTCAAGCTTTTTAAGAGTTTCAACTATATTTATTTTATTTATTTCAGTGATTTAATGGGGTTTTCAAGGATTTGAAATATGTTGGGGTATTTTAAAAGATTCCAAGGAATTTTACATTTATTTTAATAATATGAAGGAATTTCAAAGTACTAAAGGATTTGGAATATTTCAGGGTATTAAAAAAAAAAGAACAAGGAATTTTCTAGAGTCTTAAAAAGTTGTAGGGAAATTCAAAAGTTTTTAAAGGATTTGAGCTAATTTAGGGAATTTTGAAAGGGATTTCAAGAGATTAAAAATATTTTTGTGTCTTAAAACAATCAAATGAATTTTTTAGGGTATTTTAAAACATTTTAATGAATTTTTAATTTATTTCATTAATTCGAAGGGATTTCAAAAGACTTTAAAGAATTTAAAATGTTTTAGGGTATTTCAAAATATTCCAAAGCATTATCCAGAAATTGAAAAAATGTCAAGAGATTGCAGAGAATATATTCACAAACAGTGAGGGATTTCGTAGGATTTCAAAGATTTTACGAAATCTTACAATATTTTTGCAATTCAATTGAAATTGACCCAGAATTCTTATTATTTTATTCTTAATTCTTATTTATTTGTTTAATTCATCCTGAAGTATTTTAAACTCACCTTAATTTGTTAGGCATTTTATCCAATTCTTTTGAATTTCCGTAAATTTTTCTAAAATCATTTCAAACTTACTGAATTTGTTCATATTTTTGAAGTTACTTTAATTTTAATAAACTTCATCGAATTATTCTCATTTCTCTTAAATTCTGCTAAGCTAATTCGAATTTTACTGAAATTATTGGATTTTTTTTTGTTGTAATTTGAACATTTATTCCAAATAATTTGAATTTAACTTGAATTATTTAAAAACTTTATGAATCGAATTCGTTTGGCTTCTTTAAATTCAAAAGAAAATTTTTAAATAAAGTTTTGCGCCAACATACATAGGAACAAAGGCGGTTCGTGTAATTATCTATAATTACGTATTACCGCACTGTTTAATTAAAAACATTACATACTTCTGAATAATTATTAGTACGTTAATATAAAAACAACAAATATAAAAAGTAGTTTTCAACACTAAAATTAATAAAATATATTATAATAATTGAAAATCTCAAAGTACATACCTGCCTGGAACTGCTCGGGTATTTTTTTTCCAAAAAGATTGGTAACCCTGATGAACCGAGTGATGACGGTTTTGATTTTCCATATTTTTAATAATCACGTTAGCTAACACATGCCAAGTAAGCTAAACATTTATAGTTGCAGTTCGTCATTACTGGAATTAATCAATACAATACTCATTTATAGTTCTGATAATAACGCTAATAAATATTTTCCTACATTTGCTTTCCATAAAGGAACTTTTCAGTAGATTTACTTTCAAGCTTTCAACGTTCGATACCTCAAAATAAACTAATCATTGGCAGAATGTACTCACACATGATCATACGAATTGTACAGTTTAAGGAGGTTAGGTTTTTAAAGAAAATAATGGATAATCCAAAAAAAGGCAACAAACTCTATTCAGAATCATCTTTATCATATCATCAAAAGAAAATGCTAATAACTAAATTGTGTATTGCATCAATCATAATAAAAGTAAACATCAGCGAATTAATATTGTGTACAAAAGTGGGGTATTCATATGGAAAAATGTTTCTTTTGACATCATTGTAAATACCGAAGAGTCGTGGATATTTTAAAGAACGTGAAATTAGAAAACAATTACCAACTTGATATGATTTGCTGTAAACTTGCTGCAAAATTCAGCGAAACTGCGGTTTAAAAAATGGTTTATTTTCCTCCGTACGTGCATTTATGCCAGACAGCAGACGTGACAAAATTATATCATGGTCGGGTATTTCTAAGCCTGTGTGAGTCGGTGTATACTGCTGTCGTGTTACACAGAGTTGCGTGTGAATGTGGGCGTGAGTATGAGTATGAGGCAAGGCCCTGAAAGTCCATCAGGCAAAGATATTTCTTTGCCTTATGTAAAATTGGTCCCACATCCGAGCCAGGGAAATCTTTATGAATTTATCTATTCTAGGACTGTCCTATGCCAGTATCCCCAATCTTCGGAACTTTTTAAACTGTGTTTGCGTCACGCCGACAACCCGATTGGTCAGTGTTTGTGCGCTGAGTTTGAATTATAAAAATATTCAGATTTAATATTTATAATAAATAATTCAATTATAATGAAAAAGAGGTTATGATTTCTGAGATCAGAGAAATAAATGATTCCCAATGATTAATCTCGTCTCTGTCGAGTCACAATATACGCTAAATATATAAATAACATTTTTAGTTTGTTGTCTAGATCGCTTACTGTGACTAATTAATTATTGTATAAATATTATAAAATATATAATATTGTATACAAATAATCAAATCATATTTATACTATTAAAACTAATATTTTCTGCTTAAAACTAAAACTTCTTATTACATTTTTTTAACATTTTAAAAAATTTAAAATGCAAAATTAGAGAAAAAATTTTTTGTTCCTAATACCGGAATTAATCTTGTTTTTTGCATGGAAATCGCATTATTTTTTGATCGGTTACTCCAAAATTCTAAATAAGGATTAAGAAATTACTTTTGATGCGTTTTTCCAATCATTATTAATCATTAGTATTAAATCTAAATATTTATATCATTCAAACTCAGGGCGTAAACAGTGACCAATCGGGTTGTCGGCGCCTGGTCTGCGCGGCGCAAACGCAGTTTAAAAAGTTCCCAAGATTGGGGACACTGTCCTATGCACGGTCCTATGCAATATCAAGCTCCACCCATCGAAAATGCTCTCGACTAATACGCTTTCTCTAGAAAGAGACAGGCGTACCTCTCAAACTAGAGCTCTAAATAGGAAGGTACTATTGTCCGCCATGTTTATTCCATCAGCTGGGTACATGGGTTCTCGAGTACACTTAATGCCCGAACAAAACGGTCAATACTGAGGATTATTCTTTATAATCCTTTATGTTATTATTAAATGTATATTGTGCTCCACTGCGAGAAAATACGTGCTTTGTACCACACATATGATGCAACTGCATCGTCGAAGGACAACAATTTCGCGAAATAGTGTGCACGTTTTAACTCCTACTCTTTGGCGTTTAATCTTTGCCATCTATGTAAGTAGGTAGTACATGTATGTAGATCTTCTAAAGAACAATTAATTTTTATTTCTTGTCAAATTTTCCTAAAAAGAAAGAAGTTAGAATAACGTAATAAAGCATTTTGTCTTCTCTACTAATAAAAAATACATCAAATCCGTGAAGAATTTTTTGTTAACAATTTTAGTTTATTTAAACATTTAAGAATATTCTTAAAAAGCTAATTAGAACATGAAAATATTTCAATCTTTCGAATAATAGCAAAAATTAAATAATGTAGACAAAAAAATTGTTTAAACAAATTAAATTAGTTTAAACATTTAGGTATTTTCATAATAAACGAATTAGTGATTAAAAATATTAAAATTTGTGTTAAATCAATGGGAACGTGTTAAATCAATGGGAAACTTTATAGTATTTGCGCCACCCCTACATATTAACTGATTTTGCTCAAATTTGAAAATTTTTTTGGGCATTTGAACAAAAATGGGAGGTGAAAGCAGAGAAATTCGAAAAAAAATCCACCAAGTATAAATAAGAACTACCCTATAGTAATTACCTTTTCTCTGTTGCTTTAAGTGAACTCGAAACTGTTAAATACTTATGCGAATTGTCTGCGTAAAAAAGCGTTTCACACTTTGTCTCTTTTGTACACATAATGAAAACTGATTTTTATTACAAGCACTACTTTCTTCCAAATATAAAAAATCGTACATTAATACGATTACGTAAAAAATTCAACATCGAATTGTTGTTTTGCTCCATTAGACGTTTACCTATTTGCCCAGCTGATGGAATAAACATGGCGGACCATAGTACTCTCCTTTATAGAGCCTTACTCAAACGTTTTTTCTCTCTCTCTCTCTCTCTGCGGTCCATTTGCGTCCTCCCCGCCCATTTCTCTACAAGAATCATTCTGTTTTGAATTAATTCGTGGATAATATTAATATTTTTAATATGAGATTAATATTTTTCATAGGATTCATTTCTAGTTGCTTTGTTGGTTTATGGCAAATTTAATTGGTTGAGAACCTAGATACGAAATCGATGTGTCAAATTAATTAATTCATCAGTGTATTCAAATTCGACGTCCGTGAAAAGGTACCCTGAGCTAAAGAACACAGAAAAACATATTTTTCAGGCAAAATATATATATTTTTTAACATAATCTTCTTCGACATATACAATTGGTCCAGCAATCTTCCAATTTTTTTTTACCCTCGGAAAAGTAGAAAGTTTCGAAGCATTTGAAATACTCATCCACAGCGGCGATGACCTCATTAAACGAAAATATTTTTCCCTCGAGCCAAATCTTGAGGTTTGGAAATAAAAAGGACAGAAGGAGCGAAATCAGGAGATATTCTCATGATTTTTGTAATTTTTTAAATTTTTGAACATCTCGTAATTTGGCTTTTTTAATTTTCAACTTTTTTTTATTTTGTGTATTCCTTTTTTTATTTTTCTCCTGATTTGGCCTTTTTATATTTCACTTTTTTTTTGTATTTTCTTTATTCTTTATTTTTCTCTTGATTTGGTTTTTGTATTTTTCAACATTAAACAAAAGCAAGGAATTTCCAAGCGCTTTAAAAAGTTTCCGGGGATTTCAAAAGATTTTAAAGGATTTGAACTAATTTAGGAAATTGCTTGAAGGAACTTCAAAATAATAAAAGTATTTAAGGAGGTTTTAAAAGATTTAAATGCATTTGTTTATCAGTTGCAACAACGTAATGGAATTTCCAAACATTTGAAATATTTTAGGGTATTTCAAAAGATTCCAAGGCAATTTAAAGAGCTTTAAAGAATGTCAACTGATTTAAAAAGATGTCAAAGGGTTTTAAAATTTTAGGATATCTTAAAAGGCATCAAGGAATTTTTAATAGATTAGAATAATTTAAAAGTATTCCAAGGGATTATAAATATTTCAAGGAATCTTTCTAAAACTTACAGAGATTTTTGAAAAGCTTTAAAAAGTTTTAAGCGATTCATAGAATTTGAAATATTTTAAGGTATTTGAAAAGATTCCAAAGAATTTTAATTTCTTTTTAAAGTTAAAAAGAATGTCAATAAATATTAAGGGTGTAAAGTATTTTTTTTAATTCCATAGGATTCGATCAGATTTCTGAGGATTTCAAAGAATTGTAAAATCTCTGAAGGTGTTTCAATACATTTTCCAAGATTTCGTGATATATCATCAGATTTCATATAATTTTAGGGGATTTTATCGTATTTTAATGGATTTTAGAAAATGTATTCACAATAAGTAAGGAATTTCGTTAGATCTCGAAAATTTCGAAATAATTTAAGGTCGAAGAGTTGAAAGAATTTAAAAGATGTTAGGGCGCTTTTAAAGATTCCAAGGAATTTTCAAATGATTTCAATAATTTAAAGAAATGTTCTCATCCAATAAGCTTTATCTAGAAAGAGTCAGGCGTACTTCTCAAATGTTTTTTCTCTCTCTGCAGCCCAGTTCCGTGCTCCCCACAGTGTTATTGGCCTATTTAAATACGAGAATATTTCAGTAAGTAAGCAAAAAAACTCAGAAAAACTTATTTTTCAGGTAACATCTTTTTTTATTTTTCAACATAATCTCCTTCGATTTATACACAATTCGTCCAGCGATCTTCCAATTTTTGTATACCCTCGGAAAAGTAGGAAGTTTCGAAGCATTTGAAATACTCATCTGCAGCGGTGATGACCTCATCAGACCAAAATCATTTTTCCCCGAGCCAAATCGTGAGGTTTGGAAATAAAAAGGTCAGAAGGAGTCAAATCAGCAGATACTATCCTGATTTTTTAACTTTTTAAAAATTTTTAACATCACGTCCGTTGAAATCCTTTAGAACTCTTGAAATATGTTGAGATCCACTAAAAATTCTAAGAAACGCTTTAATCCTCTTGAAGATCCCTTGAAATATGTTTCAGTATGAATCCCTAGAAAACTTTGAAATCCGTTGACATCTATTGAAATCTATTAAAAACTCTAGAAATCCCTCAAATATTGTAAAATTCTTAAAATAAATTCTTTTAAGTCGTTTGCAATCTTACGCAATCATTTGAAATTTCTGGGACATTTTTAAATCTCTGGAACTTTTCTGTAATCCTACGAAATTCTTTTAAATCTCATCCGATTTTTAGTTCATAAAATATAGAAATTGGAAGCTATATATATTGAGAAAATGGTTGCAGATTATGCATCATATAAAAATGAAGAATTTATGTTTACGCACGAATCAATACAATCAACACAACAAAAATATCGAATTTATCTTTTAAATCGCGATTTACTATACTAACCGTAAATTCCCTCATTTGGTAAGAAATTTTGTAAATTTACAGTTACTGCCCATTTGTATATGTAAATTACTGTGATCACCTATGTAAATTACATGAGAAATTTATGATAATTTATGCGCAGACGCATAGTTTTGTCGATAAAGTAGATTGATGTAATCTTTGATGTAATTACACATGCAAAGATATTATCTTTGACACATGTCATTTCGTGAATTTGTTAATTTGAAAACCTATTGTTTATTTTAATACATCATCATTATAAAGTTAATAATATACATTTTAAGTGAAAAGTAGAATAATTATTTGTTTTTACTTCTTAAAAATAAAGTATCGAGATTAAAATGAAAGAAAGGAATACTTTTTTATCACAAATCTTTATTTCAAATCATTTTTAATATTTTAATGAACTTTACAATTCTGTCATCCCAAATTTGGAGGTCGTATTTATAGTTTGTATGCGTCATCTTAAAAAACTTTAGAAGTCATAAATACCTTTCTTGCTGCTTGAATTTACAAACAAATCTAAAATAAATATAAGACTTCAATTTGGGACTGCAGAATCATTATATATTGTAAACAATAGATTTGCATATTTAATCATTTCAAAAATGCGCGCGAAGAAGTGCGACGCATGCGTATTAGATTTCTCTACCAAGGACTAAAGGCCAAAGGTATTCATTCCAATTAGGTATTTCAAGGTGTGACGTCGGTTGAAAAGATGTCTGCCAGGATGGCTACGTTCTTAGTTTTCTACAAATGTGTTTTACATTTGACCACGTGACTATAAGGGCGGGATTTTCGAATTATTCACTCTAAAAATACCCAATTGTCTTATAGAAATAACTAATATTGAGCAATTAATTCAGTATTCGTCATTATTCATCACATTCCTTAACAATTTATTTAAAAAATAATAATATACGTGTTTATTATCCTTCATAATCCGCAACATTTTCGATCGTGTGGAACACGAGTGTAAGTAATCGTTCAGGCTCGAAATTAATGTTTTCCCACAGTTTCCCCTCCAGAAATGTTTTTTTATACTTTTTCTTTACACTTTTAATCTTAAAATTGACATTTAATCGATTGAACAGCTTTATAAGAGGTTATGTGAATTATTCAAATCCGTCAAGTGCAGTCCCTTCCAAGTAAATAACGTTCGCCATCTTTGATATGTATTCTACATATAAACCTCGAGTGACATGTCACAACC
Source organism: Belonocnema kinseyi (assembly GCF_010883055.1). Lineage (NCBI taxonomy): Eukaryota > Metazoa > Arthropoda > Insecta > Hymenoptera > Cynipidae > Belonocnema > Belonocnema kinseyi. The sequence continues at coordinate 41,657,022 of NC_046660.1, forward strand.
CATCTCTGATGTGTGCACGCTGAGGGCCAAGCAGGAATAGCAATCCCATGGGATGAAACTAATTTTGTAAATAAATTGAAAAAAAAAAATTTCACAATAAGTGTACTTACATATTCTTTTTTATTTTTCAAAATCTATTTAATGAAATGTTAAACTCGTTACAAAAAAATTATAGATTATATTATTCAATTGAATAGCTTTTGAAAAATAAAGATTAATATTCCAATACACTTATGGTGAAAATAATGGTTTTTTCAACTAATTATAAAAATATTTTCGTCACATGCATTTGGTGTTATTATTTGGCTCTCAGCGTGCAGACATCTTGGATCTCCCCCACCTAACCTAAAATACATAATTAGGTATTTTCACTTACGACTAGTTACAAAAAAATTCGGTTTATTTTCCCAAGGGGACGAATATACATTCAAATTTCGCGATGTAAAACGTGAAGATTTTTAAAAACGCATTCCAGACATAGCCGAGGCGAGTACTGAAATTTACATGAAGCAAAGTGAGACTTAGGGGCCGAGATTCACATAAATAGTTTTTAATATACGACTCAATCATGAGTGCAAATACGTTGCATATAATCACAATCTAAAAGTCTAAAGACCCTAGAGGGTCCAGTCCGGTAATGTGCGTGGGGTAAGAAGACGATATACTGGAATACTCTAAGCCAATGTTCTAGAACACTGTGAAAAAATGGTGACACAACTGTTCTCGAACCATGTGACAGCATTGTTTTGTAACAGTTGCTATGGAATTTTTCTATAACAAACTGATCACAGACGCTCTATAATATTTGTTTCAAGTTTACTCTAGAAATGTGCCGTAACAGTATTATATTGAAGTTCTAGAATCCTGTTACAAGTGTGTTTTAGAACGAATTAGGAACAAAGATTAGTTCACTAACTTTATGGTTGAGCTGACCCTCGCGAATATCTCTAATATGGATATCTCGGACCTATAATTTTTTTAGTCGGGACTGCGCGTATACACGCAAACCCGGACCTAAATCTATCCATGGGGATATAAAAATTTCCGCACGCAGGATATTTTGACGGGTTGTCTATGGAATAACCCGGGACATAAATGACGTCTAATCGATTATCCCGGGATATCGTAATGCTGTGAGGGGTACATAACAGTGTTCCATATTTGATAAATAATAGTTCTAGAACTGTTATAGAATTGTTATACAACTGTTATAGAATTGTCCTAGATTATTTACAAGGCAGCGTACCAAAGTTCTAGAATTGTTCTAGAAATGTTACAGATTGGTGGTCACAGAGTTCGAGATCTGTTAAAGATTTGTTATACAAAATTTTTAATTCAGTTCTAGAAATCTTAGAGGTCGGTTGTCACAGCGTTCTAGATCTGTTAAAGATTTGTTATACAACATTTGTAATTGAGCTCTAGAATTGTTCTAGAAGTGTTACAGATCGATTGTCACATCGTTCTAGATCTGTTACAGAATTATTACATAACACTGGGAACCAAGTTCTAGAATTGTTCTAGAAATATTACAGATCATATGTCAGAGTGTTCTAGAATTGTTACAGAATTGTTCTTGCGTATGGGGGATGACATAGGTACTCGCATATTCGTAACCTGTTCTAGTACACGTTCTTTTGTGTTCTTGAACAATTACAGATCTGTTCTGTGACCATGTTTGCTGGGAGGGTACCTTTTCACGGATGCCTGTTTTGAATTAATCGTTGAATTAATTTGACACATTGAGTTCGTATCTAGGTTCTCAATCAATCAAATTTGCTATAAACCAGCAAAGTAGCTAGAAATGAATCATATGAAAAATATTAATTCCATGATTAATTCGAAACAGGCCTCCGTGAAAAGGTACCCCAGTGGGCACAAAAGTTGGCGACGTCTTTACGACATCCTATGTCCATGTCGTTTCGGTGTCTTTGCGATATAGTTAAGAGATCGTCAGATCATACGACTTATTTACGATATGGTAAAGACACCTTAACGACATGGACATAGGATGTCGTAAAGTTGTCGTAAAGATGTCGTAAATACGTCGCCAAACGTTGTGCCCACTGGGACCTCAAGTAAAAATGGTATGGCCTGTGGTAAAAAGTGCTATTTTACGTATCGTTCGCAGCTCCTAAAATTGCATTTGTGATGGTAGTGGGACAAATTAGTTATTTGTGATACAAGGACACTAATTGGCACTTTTTTCGTAGAGCTTAAAAGTTGTAGTAAGTGTCGGAGTCGAGGCGTAACCGAGACGAGACGAGTACTGCAGTAACACTGAGGGTTCGTGTCAAGTATTATTTTTTATCACACCAGTCAAACATAAATGCAAATACATTGCATAAAGTCCTAATCTAAAAAACCGAGGGGTCTAGAGGCGGTGTCCAGTAATTTTCTTGGGGTAACAAAAATTCGATACTAAAATACTCTAAGTAAAATAGAATAAAATAGAAGATTATAACTTTTATAAAATATATTCTTAAAAACACACTATAAATGCTTTAATGTCATCATCTTGTACATTTTTATACTTTTTATACGTAATAAAGATATATTTTTCATTTTTGTTTGAATTTAGATAATTATTTATAGACTTTTCGAGTTGATTCTACAGTTTATACATGTCGCGTTGATTTTGGTTCAAATTTGCCGCTTAACATCTTTTTAAAAATGGAGGACGTGTTACGGTTGATTCATGAACATAGGAAACAAGGCCCTAGACATGCCACTGCGGGGGTGATGCAATGAGGGGGAAGGTCCGCCACCTTTTGATATCCCGCGACAAACATCGCAGCGCCCACATGTTTATATTTTCATTGACAGTTTGTCGGCAAAAATGCTCGTGCGCATAATCAAATGGCTCATCGTAAGATGGCGACTCTCCCCACTCATGGAATTCTCCCCCCTCCCGTGGATTCAGCCCCGCTCGCCATGTTAAGATGGCATGCCTAGTCCCGTGTTTCCTTTGCCCATGGGTTGATTGGTTGACTTTTTTTAAGATGCGCGTGCCGCGTGACGATGCCGGGACTGTATGCGCATGAGACCATAGTTTCTTGGAGCATGAATCCTTAGCGAGTGCAACAACATAGTTTATTAATAATTTTTCGTAATTTTCAGAAGAAAACATATGTACCAAATTATCTAGTCAATAGTATATTTGTATAGGATACAAACAAAAGTGACGTTAATTTTAGGGTAAAATTAGAAGGCAATAAAATGTGTGATACTAACCTCAAATTTTCTTTAACGATTCACGAGACCAAAATCTTAAATTAATGTCACTTTTGTATTCTGCATAAATAAAACACTGAGTAGATTAACTCTGTACATATTTTCATTTCAAGGAATTACGAAAAAACTGTGTTTTCTTAGACTTGCTGAGGGACAAACCGAATTTTTTAAAAATCAAAAATCGATGTTTTACCAAAAGAGCCAAAACATTTGATGCATTATATTTTAGGTGATTTTAGGGAAACTTTAGCTAGTAAGTTAAAATTTATTCAATGCGGTTCGAAGATTAATGCCTCGGGAGTCCAAAAAATATAATTTAACTCTTGTACTGTATGGCATATCATAAAAAGATAACTCATTTTAATTATACGTTCGACAACTCGTTCAAAACGTGCATAACAACGCAATGAAAACTTGTTTGCGAACTTTATTTTCGTAACAGGCACGCACGCGTGAGCGTGATTCATGAAATCGGTAGAAGGCAAAAAACAGACATATCATTAATCATCGCGATGAGATTTCTGGTTTCACGTTTGCGCATTCGTGAGTGGCTGAGCGCGAGTAGCGAGAAGGGAAGCAGCGAGCACAGTTCTACCAGGTTCTACACACACTTACGCGAGGATGTCACTCATGTACACATTGCATGCGCGTGTGTTTCGTACTCAGCTGCACATCAATATGTGGTAGCACGAATACAACCAGATATTACGAAAGTTAATAAATTTCTAAGAATATTGCAACTCGCATTATACCTACATCGTTACCCACTAAAAAAATGATTAAAATGAATATACTTTTGCTGTTTCGTATTTTTGGTTATTTCGGTTGCTTTAAAAAAACGTACTAAGCACAAGTATTTTGACAACAATGCCTCTGTTTGGAGTCAAGTGCATTTATGTGGTATTGTGCAGATAAGGAAACACCTTGGGAAAAAAACTCTTCCTGTTCAGTGCGACAAAAGGCAGAAAGCAAAGTGCAGATAATCGAATTCGCGAATTCGTGCACTTGACCGTTGACAGGACATATAGGTATGTCAAGATCACGTAACGGTTAAATTAGATATATTTTGTGAACCCAGTATAGTATTTCCTATTTCCATGGACAGAATATTACAATATTCTGTCTTTTTATTTTTCAAAATAGTTTTTTTTTGTGAATTGAGCTGATCTGGTAGATTTCCAACAATCGACATAATTGCAACTGACAGATTACTATATTCATTTTTATTTAACCACATATTCACAAAATCTAGGTCTACCTTTCTTCAGATAGTTGAACTAACTCGATTATACTTTCCACTGTAGTCTACTTTTGAGCATTCTTGACGGAGGATTTCGCTGTCTACTTTTATACCTGCGTGAGTACATCTTTAAGCATATATTATTTAAAAAAATATCTGAATCTACTTGCGCTAAAATTAATTAATTATTTCCATTTGTTGTCATAATTATCAAATAAAATTTTAATAAAAAGCAGTTTTGTCACTGATATACACAAAAAATTTACTTAACACATTTTATTAAAAAGAAGTGACCATACGTACCGAATAAATGTGGTTAATTTTATCGAAATTTCGGTAGAAATACCTTTTCCGGTTTTCCCTATTCGTATGGAAAGAATCCAGCTACTCGTACCGAAATTTCGGGTTTTACAAACGTAAAATCGAAATACTTTTTGTAAAATATTTTAATTTCATCTGTTCCAAAATTAAATGTGGCTCGAAGATCACAACCACGATTTTTAACTTTTGGAAAAATATTCTGTTTTAGATTGCCATTATTTGATAAAATGTCGGACATTGAAGGCGATGATGAGGTGCGTATATTTTGTATATTTATATTAAAAAATGTATTATCCTAATAGGTTTTAGGGTGATTCAAAAATGCATGGGGTTTTCTCTCTCTCGATTTTTCGTGCATAATGCCCCCAAATTTGTTCAAATCCACAAAAAATGCCTTTTTTGGATAAAAAAAAAATTATATTTAGAGGTTCTGCAAATCCTATGAAGTTTAATAGATATTTCCCATAAAAAAAATACGTTTTTATATATTGAATTCAGAATCGTCAATGTTGGGTGAAGCGACTTGAGACTCAATTTTTCTCTTTAAAATTATCCACAGAATACGAATAAAAAATTACTTTTCAAATATCAACCCCCATAAGTCTATTTTATAAGGCCCCAAAAGAACCCCATATGTGAACAGTTGGATTTTGTTGGTTCTTAACGCTAATTATAATTTTTTGATATTTAAAAAAAATGGTTTCTGTTACATAAAGAATGATTTTCTATTAATAATTAGATGTTTAAATTTTATAAACAATTTATTATTGGTTATAGCAATTTTCTCTTGAAATAGATTTAACAAAAGTTAAAAAAGTTAACAAAAAGTAATTGTTTAAGCAACATATTATTATTTATCAGCATTTCCTTCTATAGTAATGCTAGAAACTTGCAGTTTTTTTATTAAAGATTTAAGTTTTTGTCCATTTCTTAGCTAAGAACAAATAATAAGTATTAATATTAACATTAATTTAAACAAAAAGGCTCTCAGTAACTACTTAAAGGAAAATTAATATTTAATATGATCCATATAGAAAATTAGACAGAAATTTTTTAAATGTTTCTCTAATGTTTTTTATTATTTTTTCATAACTAAAAAGCCAAAACAAAGTTAAAAATTGCAGAAAAAATCTTAACTTTCCCGCAATTATCAATAATAAATAAGTAAATAATGGCCAATAAAAGGAAAGTAGAAACTTTTCACAGTTAACCATAATATACGAACCAAAAATTACTTTTTAAATAACTATCCCATAATTTTATTTATAGGTTTCCATAAAAAAAATCCACAACTGAAACACTGGATTTTACGAGTTAGTGTTATTTTCTTCGGATAATGAAATCTTTACATAAATTGTCTGAACCGTTTTTTATTTTTTTTAGCAATTTTCTCTTAGAATACAAGTAGAAAGTCGCGGTTTTTTCCCGAATTTTTAAACTTTTTTACATTTTTTCAATTAGAGCGAAGCAATATTAAATTAAATTTAACAGAAATGATTCTTTAAACAATTTAATGTCATTTTTAATAATGTTTTGCTTAAATATTGTTAGAAAGTTGCGTTTTCTTCTGGAATTTTCAACTTTTTGTCAATTTTTCACTTTGAGCTAGATATAAATAAATAAAATTCAACAAACATAATTGTTTAAATTAATTATTATAGTTTATAACTGTCAGCTTCTATTGCGATTCAAGATACTTTTTTCTGAAATTTGGAACAACTCAAGGTTATGGTAGTGTTTTTCGTCGGAAATTGCTATTTTTGAACAAAAATTCTTACTTTTCTTCTCTATTATTTTAAATAATTGATATGAAAATGTTTTTTATTAATGTTAATTTTAAATTAAAATTTAAAAATGGTGGGGACAAAAAAAATCTACAAAAAATCGAAAATCAGTTTTTTTTTATATTGTTGGAATCGTAGAAAAAAGAAGCACCCGTCTATGAAAATTGTTATTATAATTTAAGATAATTTTTTAATAATAAATTCTGGCCAGTCGTGTTTCATAAGAAAGCAGAATCTGCAGATCATATTATAACAATATAAATATTAATATACATATAAATAAGAATAATAAAAATTAAATAAAAATAAATAATAAATAGAATTAAATTTAAATAAATTACAAATTAAATAATAATATAAATAAATTCTGCACAAAGTTCAACGCACCCAAAATTAGGCTAGAAAGGCGGATCTTTCAGATTCTAAATTTCCAGCTTTCTGCACGTTATGGAACTGTAAAAAAGGCAGCATCTGTAAATAAAATTATTAACAATTGCAAAATGTACAACAAAATCCGAGATACCAAACATAATTGTATTGAACAAACAAAAAATTTGTTATTGTTTACATATTCCTTTGTATAAAAAATCAACAATTTTACGATTTTTTTTTACAGAGATAAGATAATATGTATTAAAGCACAATTTAGAAAAGTTTCAAATTTTAGCTGACTTGGTTTAGAAATCATAAGTAAAAAAGTACGGAAAATTTTCCCAAACTACATGTTTAAAATTAAATATTGTTGAGTAATATTAATACCATTTTCTTACATTTTTTAGTTTAAAAAATCTTTTTTTGTTAGTGATTAAAAATCGAATTTTTATTTTTTCACACAAATAAAAACTTGCTCCCGAGATCTGGGAAAGCTAAACAAAAGTAACAAATTTTTTATACAAACCAAGTATTTTTTTCGGAGAAAATAATAATTTGCTGATAATAATAATATTTTGTTAATAATCAAAATAATTTGAACAACTGCTTTTATCACGAGGTGTATTTAATTTTTCAAGATTTTTTAACGCAAAAATTCCATTTTCGGTATTTTTTTATTTTGTTTTGAAAAAATTATATGTAAAGGTCGCCCCAATCCCCATGAAGTTTTAGGCGTGTTTCCCGTAAGAAAAAAATACATTTTTGTACATTTATTCGGAGTTTTGCAAGTTTTTGAGGCTAATTATAATTTGTTGTCGATTTTGTAATAAAAATTGCTTTTAATACATAAATAATTATTTTCTATTGATAATTAGATGTTCAAATAAATCGATAAAACTATTTATTATTGTTTATAACCATTTTCTCTTAAAATATAGTTAAAAAGTCGCGGGTTTTTCCTAATATCTTTACTTGTTTTCGAATTTTCAGTTAGAACAAGACAATAATCAATTTAGTTTAGTAGAAATAATTGTTGACATAATTTATTATTATGTAGAACAATATTATCTTAGAATGTCTTCTTTTATAGTGATGTTTGAAAGTTGCAGGTTTTTCTTAAAATTTTAACTTTTTTCCACTTTTAGCTAGAAACAAATATTATTAATTTAACGAAAAAGACTCTCAGTAGTTACTTCACATAGAAACTTTGAAGAAAATTTCAAATATCTGTTTTGTTTCAGTAAATTATATTTACAGAAAAGAAAGAGATTAAAAACAATGTATTCTCTCTAATATTGATTTATTATCTGTTCATAATTAGAGAGGTAAAGTTGAAAGTTTCAGAAAAAGCCGAATATTTTTAGCAATTATCTAAAAGAAGATGGATATAAACAATAATAAATTGTTTAAATAGTTATTTTGGTTAAATTGCATTAATTAAAGAGAATATATTTTTTTTAAATTGTTTATGCAATTATTTGTATTAATTTGCATTAATTATTACTCTATGACTAATTGTGAAAAGAAATGTTGAGTTTCAACTCGATTCACCTAATGTTGACGATTCTGAATAAAATTTATAGAAACAATTTTTTTTCTTGTGGGAAATATGTGGAAATATATATTTGTCATATATTTAAAAAGTATTTTAATTTAAGTTCAGGTTTGTACTGATTTCGAAGGTAAACATTTTATTTTTAAATTCTTTAAATTATAATTACATTAATAATATTAATAATTATTAATAATAAAGAAAAATCAATTAATTGAGTAGTCATTACATTGAAAAGCATTTATATTAATTAAATAGATAAATAATTAATAAATATTTAGTTTTATTAATAATTGTAATAATTATGAATATAATAATTTTTTTATTATTATATCCACTTATATTTGGTATTACATCTTCAATACTTCTTATATTATTATTGTTTATTATTTTGTATTTTGCTTTAGTCGTGAAAGTTTTTTTAATGCAATATATTATAGTTATTATTCATACTACTCGAATTCTGACATTTTTGCATAAAAAATTCTGAAAAAAAATTAAAAAAACTTTTTGTTAAAAAGATATTTTTAAATACTTATTTTTAGTATAGTAAGCAAATTTTTCATTTAAATTTGATTTAATTATTTAACTTAGGATTTGAGCATACAAATAATTTTTTTCGTCTTTTAAGTGTCGATATTTCTTAAATTTATTATTTATTTAAAAATGTGTGTCCTTTTTAGGCCGTTCAGCGAAAAATCGCAAATCACAGTGCGATACCGTAACATCAAATTTTAATTGTTTTAAGTTTCTTGGAAAAAAAAACAAATTTTCGGTATCAAATATTTATTATTCTTATTTAGCTTCCCCATGTCTTGGATGCAAGTTTATATTTTTGTAAAAAATAATAATTGGATTTTTAATTTCTATCGAATGACGATTCTTAAAATCTATACAATTTTAAGCTTAAAATTCTTGGATAATTTACTCTAAATTTGCTACATTTTTCAGATCAAATCTTTTTCATCTGCAATATTTGTGTAAGCATTGCAAGTAGTTATCTACTATAAATAAAAACAATCGTTCTTTTTTTACTCAATTTTAATCTTAATTTTTTATCCAATTTGTAAATTTATCATTTATCATTTTAAAAATTTCATCAGAGTTTAAACAATGAATATCAGATGATAAATTTATCCACCTAATTTTATCCGTGACCGAATTACAAAACAAAAAAAAAGTGTTTACCTTCGAAACCTGTAAAAGCATGAACTTAAATTAAAGTACTTTTTAAATATATAATATAAAGCCATTATTCTTATTATATTGTGAAACTATATTTCATTAATTAAAATAAACATCTAAATAAAAATCAATACTTGCCCAGTCAATTAATATAAATGCTCTTTTTCATATTTTAGTTCCAAGACGCACAAGAAAGTCCACAGTACGTATTTTTTTTTACAAATTTATTTACTCTAAATTAAAATAATAAATTTAAGTTGCTTGTATAAATTGCATTCGGTTTTTGTAGGCTCACTACTATGGACTTGGAAACAGCCTTAATGGAATCCAAACAGGCAATTCATTATTTCTTTAATAATGATTTCGAACGAGCAAGAAAAATTATGGAACCTTGGGCGGATAGCAGTATGTACCACGCCCTGGGAACTAGTGTATTTGCATTTTTAGAAGCCATTTTGACCTTCGAGCAAGTATGTATGATTTATTTAATTAATGAGTTTCTTCGGAAATCAGAGTTTCAATTCTCGGACTCACCACATTATTAACACTATTTTACACTTATTTTTTTTTAAAGCGATGACACCATTTTTCTACTATTTCGAAAAAATGACCCTAGAGACAATATTTTTTTCACAAGTGTCCGCTAATGTTAATATTTCCTTACTTTTCCCTGAAAAATCGGTTTGTACTTCTTCGCTGATTGGCTAAAAAAAAAGTAGTGGAATTTTCGTCCAAAAAGATGAATTTTTAACAAAAAATGCACTAGTTGCTATTTTAACCAAGAAAAGATTTTCATTTTAAATAAAAAATTGTTGAATTGAAACAACAGAATTATTTTCAATCAAATAGTTGCATTATTAACTAAAAAAGATCAACTTTCTACCAAAAGAGGCAAATTTTCAATAAAGAAAGATTTTTTGGTCAATAAAGCAAAAAAATTTCATACAAAATGTTAAATTTTTAAGCCAGAATGATAAGTTTCCACCAAAACAGTTAAATTTTTAAACCAATAGAAGATAATTAAAAAGTAGAAAGATAATTTTCTACCATAAAAGATGAATTTTCAACAAGTTACATACATTTTCAACTAAATATTTTGAACAGTGGATGGGATGGTATTCAAAATTTTATTTCAATAATTTTTAGTTTATATTTATTCGTTCATCAAATTTTTCAACTAAATAATTAAATTTTTTAACTGAAAAAGATTATATTTTAACGAAAAATGGTGAAGTTGAATTTGCATTAAGAAGAATTAATTTTCAATAAACAAAAACGAATTTTCTATAAAATAGTTTAATTGTTTGAATAATTTTTAGTTTATATTTATACGTTCATCAAATTTTTCAACTGAAAAAGATGAATTTTTAACGAAAAATGGAGAAGTTGAATTTGCATTAAGAAGAATTAATTTTAAATAAACAAAAACGAATTTTCTATAAAATAGTTTAATTGTGTACCAAATAGTTTAATTGTATGCCAAATTGTTTAATTACCAATAAATTTATTTTACATCCAATCAGTTGAATCAGTTAAAAAATGTATTTTCAACCGACATTTTTTTTTAACGAACTAGTTTAACTTTCAACCAAATGCTTGAATTTTCCATTAAGCATATTAATTTTTTACCAAAAAAACATGAATGGCCAATAAAATGAATTTTCAAACCAAGAAAGATGTCTTTTCTACAAAAAAATGCAATCCAAAAGGACGAATTTTTAACAAAATAGTTAGATTTTCAACAAAATAATTAAAATTTTTAAGAAATTGTTGAATTTTTAACAAACAAAAAAATTATTTTTTAACCAGAGATGAATCTTCAACAAAAAAATTTAATTTTAAGAAAGTAATTTGATGTTAATTGTTTTTTGTTCACTGGTCTAAAATAATTATTTTTGTTAATATTGATTTTTATTTCTAAATTATGGAAAAATTGCTCTCAAGAAAGTATTTTAACCTAAAAAGATGATTTTTCAATGAACAATGTAATAGTTGATATTTCAACAAAAAATATTTTAATTTGATATAAAAAACAGTTGGATTTGACCATTCGAGGACAATTTTCAAGAAAATACTTAAAATCTTCAACTAAAAGAGATTAAGTTTAAACGTATTTGTTTCATTTTTTACCGACAAAATTGATTTTCTGTGAAAAAAGACGAATTTTGACAAATTACATGATTTTCCAACATAATACATGAATTTTAAACTAAATATTTAAATTTTCTACCAAATTGTGAAAGTTTCTACCAAAAAAGTGAATTTTTAACAAAAAAGATCATTTTTAACAGGAACAAAATAATTTTTAACTAGACAGTTACATTTATAAGAAAAAAAAATGAAATCGCTACAGAAAGAGCTAAATTGTGGGTCCGGATGCAATAAGGGCACATAAGATTTTTTCGTGCGAAAACGAAGTCCCCTGGAGGCTTTAGAAAAAATTTTCGAATTTTAATTTTCAA
>NC_046660.1:41669268-41675569 GCF_010883055.1 Belonocnema kinseyi
AAATTAAAATTCGAAAATTTTTTCTAAAGCCTCCAGGGGACTTCGTTTTCGCACGAAAAAATTTTATGTGCCCTTATTGCATCCGGACCCACAATTTTTACACCAAAAAGATGATGTTTAACAAAATGGTTTAATTTTCATTTTTAAAAAAATTTGTATTCAAGAAACAGAAAAAATTTCAATCAAATTGTTGCATTTTGAAGCAAAAGAGACAAATTTGTAACACCCAATTGGATTTTGCACAAAATAGTTAAATTTTCATTTACAAACATTAATTTTGAGCAAACAAAATTTATAAAAAATAATTAATTTTCAAACAAAAAAAATTAAATCTTAAGAAAGTATCGGGTTATTCCATAAGTTTCTGCGTATTTTTCAACGTTGAGTAACTTTTTCAACCTTATCACAAACAAGGCATCTATATGTTTTTGAAACAATGGCAATTAGTCATAGATAACAATGGCAAATATATAATTTATTTGAATATACACCGTGTAAGAATTGACGGTCTTACATAAAAGTAGAACTGTCTACTAAGAAGTTGAATTTTCTTCCTAAAAAGATCAATTTTGAACATGGAACATAAATTTTCAATAAAATAGGTAAATTGCTACCAAACTGTTGAATTTTTAAGCCAAAAGTATGTATTTTCTACAAAAAGTTGAATTTACAACAAAAAAGTTCATTTTCAACAAAAATAAATTAATTTAATAACGATAGAGTTGATTTTTAACCAAAAAAGATTAAATTTTTACTGAAAAAGATAAACTTGTCATTCAAAAACACGAATTTTCTACCGAGAAATATGTTTTAGTCAGTAAAGAAAAAATCCTTTATCCGAAATGTTGAATTCTTAAGCCAAAAGACGAGTTTTCAACCAAGAAAATGTTTGTTTTTTTTTTACTTAAAAAAATGAATTCCCAACAAAATACATACATTTTGAGGCAACTAGTTAAATTTTCTACCAAAAAGGAAACGAATTTTTTAACAGAATACATACATTTTTAACCAAATAATTTAATTTTCAACCAAGAACATTAATTTTCTACCAGAATCGATGAATTTTCAACAAATTGCAACAATTATCCAAATAGTTGATTTTTTAAAATAAAAATCAATTGGAAACCAAAAATGAAATTTTCATTAAAAAAAATTAATTTTCTACTAAATAATTGATTTTTTAAGCCAAAAAGATGAATTTTCTACAAAGCAGCTGAACTTTCAACCCAAAAATATGAATTTTCAATAAAAAAAGTTAATTTCCAACCAAAAAGAAAAATGTTCAATCAAAGAATTGGATTTTCAGTTTAAAAATTATTTCTTAAAACTAAAAAATTAATTTTTAAGAAAATAGTGCGATTTTCGATCAAAGAGATGAATTTTCAAGTAAAATTATGAATCTCCAGTCAAGAAAATGAATTTATAAGAAAGTAATTTAACTTTTAACCAAGCTGTTGAATTTTCAGCCTAAAAGGATGAATTCTACAAAGTTCAATAGAAAAAATTTGGTAGCTATAAAAAATGTGAGCAAATTATTTAATTATTAATAAATTACGTTTTAGCTTAAATAATTTTATAAAAAAGGCAAAGAATTTATTGTAAAATATTCTTTTCTAATATTTTCGGGTATGCTCTAAACGATTCAATGGTTTAAAAAACGGAAAATATTGATTTCCAATTAATAATTAACAAATTTTAAAAAAAAATATTTTTTTAAAGTAATTTCTTAAAACAAAAAAATAGAGGGGGAAGGCATTTTTTACCGTCACAAATATGCAAAAAATTCCACAATATGTCTGAACTTTTCAAATCCGTTGAGTTTTTTTTTATCTATGATTTTTTAAAACAAAATGGCAATAATTAAAAATTTATATAATTTGAGCGAAAAATCCCCAAAATATCGATAAAACGAAATTAAAAAATTTTGGTTTCCGTTTTTTGGTCGCAATTTTGTTAAAAAAATCGTAGATCAAAAAACTCAACGGATTTGAAAAGTTCAGACATTTTTTGCATATTTGCGAGGGTAAACAAGTTCCTTCCCCCTCTATTTTTTGATTGTAAAAAAAATGTGCTGAAAAAAAAGATTTTTTTTTAAAATTTGTTAATTATTCATGGAAAATCAATACTTTACGTTTTTTAAATCATTGCATCGTTTAGAGCATACCCGAAAATAGTAGAAAAGAGTATTTTAAAATCAATTCTTTTCCTTTTTTCTAAAATTATTTAAGCTCAAACGTATGAGAGAAGTTTCTTCGTTTTGGGACTAATGGGTTTTAAGAAAATTATTGAATTTTCCGTAAAATAATTCAATTTTGGACCAGATAATGAAAAAATGCAGTTTTAATCAAAAATTTAATAGTAGACTTCAATTGGGAATAATTTCGATAATATTGTGAAATCTTTTTTTTTCATTTATTTATTCTTTTATATATAAAAGTTAGAAAATATTAATTTAAAAAACGGTAAAAAATGAAGAAGAAAATTCTTAACATTATTTTTTTGTAACAAATACTTATTCTAAATGTAAAAACCGATATTTTTTCTCTTTTGAGTTTTTCTAAAATGCACAGATTCTGAGATATTCAGCATTGACAAAACAGTTAATTAAAAAAAAAAAAATGGTCATAACTTTAAAACAGCTCAATGAAAAAAGGTCATCTTCGGCTCATTTTCTAGAAATTGCAAACACGCATCTTTTTTTGCGAGCAAAAAAATGTAAGCAAAATTTTTTTTTTTACAATGAAAAACTCAGTTTTCAATTTTTTTACAAACTTTAAAACCACGTCGGATTTTTTTTAATACATGCATTTTTGACATAGATAAAAAAAAGTGAAGAGACTTGTGAAGCCTGCGATAAATAAATAGACATTTGGATAATTTATAGGTCAAATAATATCTTTTTAAATAAAGAAGTTCATTTTCAATGCTTGAAAAATTTAATGCACTATTTTTGTTAATTTGTGACACTATTTACACTATTTGTTTATCCCTTAGGTGAGTCCGAATCATATAGTTTAACATTTGTTTTTATTTATTTGCTGCAGAAATATATTGAAAAAGCATCGGAGGCCCTGAAACAGTGCATTGCTGTGTGCTCGAAACAACGAAGACACACCACTCTCACTCAGAATATTGGAAAAATGGTTAAGAGAACCAATTACGATTCTTACACGCTTGGTAATATAAATAGCATTAATAAGTATACACATTACACGTACACGAAAAAAATAAAATTTTTAAACTTTACTTGAGTGTTTAAGGCTAGGATAGGCTATAAATTTCTCAAAAATGCATATACCGTTTATGATAAGATTTAAGGTAGAGTTTTTGAAAAAAATAATTATTTATGAAGTAATTTATTAATAAAAAGATGCAATTACTACAGGTAAAATTTGGAATTGTCTGAAAATTTGTATGTGTACTTGGAAAAATCGGGAAATGTTTGGGAATCTCTTTTAAAGTTATTGCATTTTTTCCAGAGCCTGTTTAATTTGTTTTTTATATTTCAATATAAAACTGAATAACAATAATCAATTTGTAAATGTTTTTTTTTTGTTTGAAATTAATTTTTTAACTGGAAATTTAACTATTCAATTTACCGTTGAAAAATTATTTTTTTGCCTTGAAAATTCATATTTTTTGGTAGATATTAATCTTCTTGATTTAAAATGGATCTTTTTCGTTTAAAATTCAACTATTCCAGTTAAAGATGAATCATTTTGGTTAAAAAATACAACTGTTTGGTTAAAAATAAATCGGTTTTGGTTGAAAATGAAGTTTTTTGTTAGAAATTCACATTTCCGACTTAAATCAATTGCTTTTTTTTTATAATTCATCCTCTTAGGTTTTTAAAATTCAACATCTCGGTTAAAGTTTAAAATATTTTCTTAAAAATTTATAATTGTAGTTAAAAATTCAACTGTTTGGTTCCAAATTTGTCACTTTTAGTTGAAAATTCATGTAAATTGTTGAAACATTTTCTTTTTTGGTATAAAATTATTTTTTTATTTGAAAATTCATCGGATTGGTTAAACATTCAATTTTTTTTGTTTAAAGATTCATAATGTTAGTTAAAAATTCATCTCTTTGCTTGAAAAATAATGTTTTACTTGAAAATTTTACTTTCATTCTTGGTGGAAAATTGATATTTGATAGATTAAGTATATCGTTAAAAATTAATGTATTTTCTTGAAACAAAAACTCTTTTTTGGTAGAAAATTAATCGTCTTGTTTGAAAATTAATCTTCTTGTTCGAAAATCCATCTTTTTGGTTGAAAATTTAAGTATTTCAGTTAAACATTCATAATTTTAGTTGGAAATTTATCTTTTTTGTTTAAAATAAAACTACAACTCTTTTTTAATTGACAAATTAACTATTCAATTTTTTTCTTGAAAACTTGTCCTTTTTTAGTTAAAAATTCAACTATTTGGTGGAATATTGATCTTTTTGGTTGAAAATTCAACTTTTTAGTTGAGAATTCAGGTATTTTGTTTAGAAATCGCCTTTTTGTTTGAAAGTTTATTTTTTTAATTAAAAATTTAACCATTTGCTTGAAAATTAGTCTTTTTTTGGTACAAAATTGATCTTATTGTTTGAAAATTCATCTTTTTGTTTGAAAATTCAAGAATGCCATTCAAATTATCATCATTTTAGTTGGAAAATAATCAGTTTGGTTGAAAAATAATGTTTTAATTGAAAATTTAATTTCATTCTTGGTTGAAAATTGATATTTTATAGTTCAACTATTTCGTTGGAAATTCATGTATTTCCTTGCAAAAAAACGTCTTTTTGGTAGAAAATTAATCCTCTTATTTGAAAATTAATTTTCCTGTTCGAAAATCCATCTTTTTGGTTGAAAATTTAAGTATTTCAGTTAAATATTTATCATTTTAGTTGGAAATTCATCTTTTTTGTTGAAAGCTTGTCCTTTTTTAGTTAAAAATTCAACTATTTGGTTAAATATTGATCTTTTTTAGTTGAAAATTCAACTTTTTGGTTGAGAATTCATGTATTTTGCTTAAAAATCGTCTTTTTGTTTGAAAGTTGATTTTTTTAGTTAAAAATTAAACCATTTGCTTGAAAATTAGTCTTTTTTCGGTATAAACTTGATGTTATTGTTTGAAAATTCAAAAATTTCAATCAAATATTCATCATTTTAGTTGAAAAGTAATGTTTTAATTAAAAATTTAACTTCTATTCTTGGTTTAAATTTAAAACTATTTTATTAAAAATTCATCTTGTGGGTTTAAAATTTAAGTACTCTAGTTAAATATTCACAATTTCAGTCAAAAATTCATCTTTTTGGTTCAAAATAAAACTACTTGGCTGAAATTTTAACTTTTTAGTTAAAAATTCATCTTTTTGGTTTAAAATTAATTTTTTCCAGTGGAAAATTTATTACTTTAGATGAAAATTCATCACTTTGGTAGAAAATTTTTTGTTTTTTAGTGTGTTAAGTTAATTCTTTAACTGAAAGTTGATGTATTCCGTTTTTGGTTAAAAACTGAACTTTTTTAGTTCAAAATTCAACTATTTGATTTAAAAGTAATCTTTTTTAGTTATAAATTAAACTAATGGGTTGAAAATTCATGTTGCATTAAACGTCTAAAAAATATGTAGAAATTTATGGCCTTTCCTAAAATCTTGACAGTCCAGTGAAAATTCGAAAATTTATTTTTCCCGTGTATATGGTAAAGAATTTAAACAACAAACCACAATTAATTCTGCTGTTTTTTCGATTTTTCGCTTGAAAGCTGTGTAACATTTACTAATAATATAACTGAAACAAACACAAGTACAGCTTTGTATTAACAAAAAATAACGCCTAAATTAAAACTAGTATCGAGACTGTGATGAGTTGGCAAATTCATTTAATCATTAGGTTGACCAAAAAATATATATTATATACATATATAATTAAAAATTTGTCATAAGGACAACCGCAGGATTTCGCCGGGAGCGGGTGCTAATCTGAAAAATTGCACCCGCTTCCAGCGAAATCGCGGTAAAATTTCAGCCACAACCACGTCTCACAACCGTGAGATAGGTGGTTACAGTCTGTAAAGGAATCAATACGACGATCCAGCAAAAGCCTCGTGCACCCTAAGAACACGGAGTGACCCAAGGACAACCGCCTTCTGCATTTTTCCCGCAAGTGTTCTAGCATATTGTTGACACGCAGGGATGCTTTTCAGTCTTTTAGCAAGTGAAAGCTTGGCACCTCCAAGAGCGCCGATGATAAGGACGATCAGTTTAACAGAATATTCCGGGTACAGTCGTTGCAACTCCCTTATAAGGTCT
>NC_046660.1:41675669-41677183 GCF_010883055.1 Belonocnema kinseyi
CCGACTTCAAATATGAGGTGAAAATACGGGCCAAATGCTGATGGGTTGAAGAAAACTTCTTCCATCAGAAGGTTTTGATACAATCTGGTCCCGGTGCGGAATGGTTCTTCATCCCTCTTAATACTTTTTTCACCTCCTCGGTAGTGATGGATGGGCATTCTTTATCAGGTGTTATGAGGGGAACACATAACTCGTTGAAGCTATTTATATTTTCTGAGTCTTCGTCCAGTCTATGCTGAACTTCGTAGACTTCTCTCCAAAATACTTCGACCTCCTCTGGTTTGGGTGGGTGTTCGACAGTAACTGGAGGGTCTTGGAAGAGTCGAGATGGGTCAGAGAGAAACTGTTGATTTTCTCTGATCCACCTCTCCCTCCGCTGTAGACTTCTCTTAGCGTCAGATAGTATCCGTATTCTCTCAACAATATGCTGCCTGATGGTGAGCAGCTTTGACTTGTTAAGTGTGTGATAACGGGTCCGGAGTTCACGCGCGAACTTTCGAACCTTGGCGGTAAAATTCCTGCCAGATGTGATGTAGTCAACCACACATTGAATGCGGGACGCGTACTGTCTTGCCCAGCCTATCTTTATGGCAAGTTGATGCATTCGTCTTTTGGTCTTATGATCAGCCGTTGGTTTTGTTTCACGGTTCGCATCGGCCAAAGCTCTCGCTGCATTATACACACAATAATTGATAGCCCAGAGGTCGGATTCACCGGAAAAATGTCCACGAAGCTCGCCATCCATTTCAGCCAGATCTTTAGGCTTGAGAGAAACCTCGGTGTTGATGTTTCTCCGGGTCGTAAAGCATCGCTCTTCATCTGTTGGATGCCTGCCCGCGGTTGGTCTTAGTGTCGCCTCTCTTTCTCTGTTGCCGTCTTGTTCTAGCTGTGGTAGAGTAGGCGTTCCGCTTACATAGCCCCTTTTACGGAGTAGTTCAGCATGGTTTCGCAGACGTTGCTGCGAAAAGTGCGATAGCTCAGGGTGTTTCTCGCACCACAGAGCATGCAGCCGTGCCATGTAACCCCGTTCACGGGCCACACTCGCATCGTAGCAGTCTAGCAAGTCGTGATTCAGTTGCTCCGTCCACCCAAAGGTCACGAGATCCCGCCGATCCATCACATTGAATCCATTTTCATTGGCTCCCCCAGCTCTAGATTGGTCGGCACTGTTGGCCGACCCATTGTCGGGAGCCCTGCGCGTTCTGTTGTTTCGAACCGCACTTACTACAACTATGTTTGGTGTTGTCATTGTTGTCCCCACGAGAAGCTAGGGAAGGGGTTCGTCCATCCTTGTAGAGCCCCGCATGCAAGGATAAGGCTGCGTACTCTGAGAGGTTGCCCGGTATCCCAGAGTCACCGTTCTAGACACCTCACCCAGGTGCCATTCAGCTTTCGGCACGGTTTTCACACAACCGCTTGGGGGTTAATTCCTTCGGGACCACTCCTGGACAATTGTCCGCGACTGCCTATTTATTTTTGTAACCATATTCAGCAGAAACCCTTGGTACAGGGAC
>NC_046660.1:41677283-41696006 GCF_010883055.1 Belonocnema kinseyi
TTTCTTCCATTTGGTGTGAAAATAATTCAAATCTTGTATAAATTAAAATAAAATGTTAATTCTGTCATCTAAGGCCTTTACATGCTAAAAAAACTTCAATATTTTTTTGTGTGAGAAAAAAATGACAAATGAGTTACGTAAAAGTAATAATTATGAAAATAATTCTATTTTAGGTTGAAAATTTGTCTTTTTAGTTGAAAATTCTACTATTTGATTATGAACTCATTTTTTTATTTGACAATTTTTACTTTTTGGTAGAAAATTAATCTTCTTGGCTGAAAAATAATCTTTTTTCTTGAAAATTCAGCAGTTCCTTCATCAGTTTTTGATTGGAATTTAATTTTTTTTAATTAAAATTAATTTTTTTGTTTAGAATTCATCTTACTCGGTTGAAAACTTAACTACTTGGTTGAAAGTTAAATTTTTTTGTTAAAATTTTTTTTTGTTAAGATTCATCATTTCATTTAAAAAGGAATCTCTTTGATGGCAAATTTTGTAATTTAGTTGAAAATTTGTGTTTTTTTGTTTATTGAAAATCAGTTTTTTCCCTGAAAATTTAACTATTCCAGATGAGAATTGGACTATTTATTAAAAAAAATTCTTTTTCCAGTAGAAAATTTATTTTTATGGATGAAAACTCATATGTTTGGTAGAAAATTCAACAGTTTTTGTAGAAAGTTAATCTGTTTTGTTTGAGGATTAAACTATTTTGTTGAAAATTCGTCTTTTAAGTTGTGTATATCCACTATTACATTTTTCGTTGAGAACTCATCTTTTTGACTGAAAATTGATCTATTTCGTTCACATTTGTTTTTAATTTGATTAACTTTGTTTAAACCATTTTTTTCTGAAATAAAGTATTGAAATTTATCTTTTTTTTGAAATTAATATGGTAATTTGTCATTGTTAGGAGTAAAATTTGATGTTAAAAACATTCTACAATATTTTAATCAATTTATTGAAGATTAATGGTACATTTGACGGAAATAGGATAAAATTTTTTTTTTTAATTTTGTTAAATATTCCGGTTGCCGTTAAATATTTTAATGTTATACAAATTCTTTAAATAATTATTTTTGTTCAAACAATTTTTTCACATTGGTCATGAAAAGTTTGTTTCTTAAGTAAGATTGCATTCTATACAAATTACGTTAAATTTTTTTGGTCTGAAATTATTTCCTTAATTTTTTATTAATTATTTAAAGAATTTGTATAATATTTAAATATTTAACAATAAACGGCAAGCTTCGCTAAATTTATTCTTAAAAATCTGATTCTTTTAAATTTTATTTCCATACAAATGGAAAATTTACCTTTATTAAATTGTTTCAACAATTCGATAGTGGTTTCGACTACAAATACTGCTCCTAAATATGATAATTTACCTCGTAAATTGCAGAAAAAGATTAATTTCAGTGTATTACATAATGGGGTAGTAGTATCTGAGTGACGTAGATATTTAATAATAAGCGGCAAAGTTAACCAAATTGACAAACAAGTCGAGCTCTTTACCTCTCTTTAAGAAAAAGTTGCAAGTAAATATTAATTAGTTGTTTAAACAATCAGTAAATTGTCGAAACAAAGATCAGTTTTCCTAGAAATGACAAATTGTTCGAATAAACGCAAAAAAAAGTTTCAATAAGATTGTAGGGGAAAAAATATTTAAACAAATAAAAATGGTTTCAACATTGTTGATAGCAAAAGATATTGATGGACCGAAAAGGGGAAAAATGAGCTCATATGCTTTAATTTTGCAAAAAAATAGACAATTTCAATTTTTGGGGCATTTTTGGAGCTTGAAAGGGATATCTCCCGCAAGCGAGCTTTAAATCCCGAAACGTGAATCTCATTTTTCCAAGACCAATAATTTGCCCATGTTATTCTCATGGGATTTTCCGGACCTTTGCGGTACCTCTTAATATTAATCAATTTGGCTCAAATCTGGAGGTAATTTTTTACCTGGAGCCTCGAAAAATGGCGAGAGGAGTGCCATGTCCTTTTTTCAAAATTCTATTTTGTGGACGATCTTACTATGCATATTAACTGTTTTTTAAGGTTTCATAGTCCCGGGCAAACACGAAGTTTCGATCGGGTGTCTGTCCGTCGTCATTTTTGTAAGGAGGGGAAATGAAGGGAAATGAGGATGAGGAAATTAAAGTAAGTGAGGTCAAACGAGTGTATGGAAAGAGAGAAATTGAGGGGTGGGAAAGTAGGGGGTGAGGGGAACTGAATTTTGAAATAAGGGGGTGGGGTAAAGAAGGAAAAAGGAGTGTAAGTTAGGTGAAATCAAGTAAGGGGAAGTAAGTGCAAGTGAGAGCAATTGAGAGAAAATGAGAAATTGGAAAGTAGCGGGAGTAAGGAGAAATCAGTGTGGAAAGAAAGGGGAAGAAAGGGGAAGAAAGGGGAAGAAAGGAGGAAAGATAAGAGAAGGAGAAATGCGAAGAGGGGAAAGTAATGGAATTTAGGGGAAATTATGGGTGGGGGCGTGAGAAGAAATGAGAAATGGGGAAGGAGGGGAAATCAGTATCGAAGAAGAGGGAAAAGAAGAAAAATAAGGAAAGGGGAAAGTAGGGGAGGGAAATGAGGAAATATAAAAAAGGGGAAATTATTGGAAGTTAGGGGAAGCTAAATGAGTGGAAGTGAGAGGAAATGAAGGATGGGAAAGTAGAGGGAGTGAGGGAAACTCAGTATTGAAAGAAGAAAAAGAAAAGGAGGAGAAATGAGTGGAAGTTAGGGGAAGAAGGGGGGTAAGTGGAATTGAGATGAAATAGGAAAGTGAGGGGAAATGAGTGTGGAAAGATATCATGAGAAAGGAGGCAAGATGAGAGAAGGAGAAGTGAGACGAGATTAAATGAGTTGAAGTTAGGGGAAATGAGTGGAAGTGAGTGAAAATGAGAAATAGGAAAGTAGGGGGTGTGAAGGAAAATCAGTGTCGAAGAAGAGGAAAAGGAGGAAAAATAAGAAAAGGGGGAATTAGGTGAGAGAAAGCAGGAAAAATGAGTGGAATTTAGGGGAATTAAGTGGAAGTGAGGGGAATTGAGAGAGTGAGGCGAAATGAGTGTAGAAAAAAATCGTGAGAAAGGAGGAAAGTTGAGAGAAGGAGAAATGAGTGGCAGTTAGGGGAAATCAGGGTAGGGGAAATGAGTGGAAGTTATGAGGAATGAGTGAAAGTGAGAGGAAATGGGAGATGTGAAAGTAGAGGATATAACGATTAGGAAATTAGGGGAGGTGATGGGAAATGAGGGATGGGGACATGACGGAAAATACCGCAGAAGGAGGTGAAGTATAGGAAATTAAGGGAGGCGAAATATAGGAATATAGGGGACGTGAGGGTGAGGAACTAGGGGAAGTAAAAGGTATTGAGTGGAGGGAAATTAGGGGAAATGAGCGTAGGAGAAATAAAGGAAGTAAGGAAGGATTAGTGTAGGGACAGTAGGGGAGTGAAGGGCAAGGAGGGGAGTTTAAGTGAGGGGATATGAGGGAAATTAAGGGAGGGAAGCTAGGGGAAAAGAGGGTAGATAATTAAGCTTAGTAAGGAAAAAAGAGGGGAAATTATGGGAGAAGTAGATGAAGCATGAAAAATGAGGGGAAACTGGGGATGGTTATTAGGGAAAATTAGTGGGAGTAGGAGAAGTGATGGTAGAGGAACTATGGAATTAAGGGGAAATGAGATGAGTGAAAGTCAATGAAATTATGGTAGGGAAAGGGAGTGGATGGAAATTAGGGGATGTGAGGGCAGGGAACGTAGTGCAAGTGTGATTGAATGATGGGGGATTCGGGAGAAACAGAGTAAATAATTAGAAATGAATGTAGAGAAAGTAAGGGAAATGAGGAATGATAAAGTAGGTTAAATGATGGAAAATAAGGCGTGGGAGCGTGAAGGGAAATAAGAGGAAATGCGTAGGAATAAGGATAGGACAAGAAGTTGAAGTATAGAAAATCAGGGGAAATTTGGGACTGTTATTAGGTTAAATTATGATAAAAAGGGATAGTGAGGGTAGATAACTAGGATTAGTAAGGGGTAATTGCAAGGAGGAGAAGTGAGTGCATGTGAAGTGAAAGAGGGGAAATGATTAGAAATAAGGGTGAGCAGAGAAGGGGAAGTGAGGGCTGGGAAAGACCAGTAGTATCATGGGATTTAACTTGGGAAGCGAGGAGAGGCGAAACTGGTGGAGGAAGAAGTTGGGGAAGGCATGGCGAAAGGTAAAGTGAGGCTTGGGGAAATAGGGGAATGTAGGAGGAGTAGGGATGGGTAAAGATGAGAGAGGGAGGTTTGAACGACTTAATTAACGTCTTAATAGGCTACGAAACCCTTTTTTTGTAGGCATGCGGCGCCTACTTTACCAATTTTTTAAAATGTTTGAGTAACTTACTAATCTTCTGTACTATTTAGCTGAATCTTCTCTATGTATTAACTGTGCCTAATAAAAAAAACACACTTTATTCATGTTACTCTTAATAATGTATTGTTTGAAAAAAGGGTGAAACAGCATATAACTATATAATGTTTGGAAATATTGAAATGGTAAAAGCTGTTGTGGAGCATTGAAGTGCATGCAGAGGGAATGACACAGAATTACTATTACAGAGGAAGTGCATGCGGAACTGTGTTATGCCGAATCGCTCCTCTTGAAGTCGATGCTTACATTTGTGGAAGACGAGACTCTGGTCAGCTTTGTCAAGGCTGGATTGAAAATTCGAACCTGTTATCTTTCTTACAAGTATTTTACAAAGCTTAACATTTTCTGGTTTCCTAGAGAGGGAAAAATGGAAGTTCAAACGTGGATGTTTAAAGTATATAAGTGAATGAAGTATATAAAGTACAGCGACAGAAAAAAGAAAGAGCAGATAATTTTGTTAACAAAACAATTCACCATTTTCGATAGGTTTCAAGTTATGATATCCATTTTTTTTAAACAGTTCCAAAAGTTACTTTTGCATGGACGGATAATTTCCATTGCATTTAGACCAAAATGTCCAACAGAAAAAAGAGAGAGGACAAAATTATGAGAAAATTTTGTTCACAAAATAATCCGCTATCTTCCATAGGTTTCGAATTATCATTTCCTCTTTTTTGCCCGTAAAAACAGGCAAAAATTGCTAACGTAAAAGGTTTATAACTTCTGTCCTATTATAGGTAGGATATTGTTCTTTTTTCGTAATCACAGGGAATTGAGCCTACTTTCACTCGCCTGTGGAAAACTGGGGATTTTTCAATATATCATAACTCGAAACTTATAGAAGATAGCGGATTATTTTTTCAACAAATGTTCTCATGATTTTACCTTCTTCCTTTGCTTTTGAAAATTTGACTGTAAATTTCAATGGGAATTATTCGTCCACACAAAAGTAACTTTGGAACTGTTAAAAAAAACACCGGTTTGGCAATTGATCTGTTCTAACATTTTTGATATGTCAAATGGAACACCTTAGTGGAACTTTCTCACAAAAAACATTCGAAGTGGGATTTTTTCGAGAAACAAACTACCAGATGTCTGGTCTAAACGTCATACCTCTGTCGGTCACTTTATGGAGCTTATAGTCAATGTTTCGTATCGTATCTGAACTTGCAGGGATATTATGATTATTAATGTTTTGATCACAGAATAGTTATAATAATGCTGCAAATTGTTTTTTATACATTTTTATTTTTTATAATTTTATAAATTATAAAAATGCTACTTTCACTGTAGAAAAAACTTCGAGATAAGAAACCTCTGCCTCGCATACTTGCATATATCTTTTAGTGTCCACAAAAACTAACTTTTAACATCTAGATGGTTGTCCTATAGTTAAACATTAAATATGTTAACCCTAAATATCTATATGTTAAGTGTGAACATCCATTTTTCTTCGTGTAATCTTAATTGATCAAACTAATTTTTTTCTTTTTTTCAGGGAATGTGCAATCATTTTAAAAACTCGAAAATGGGAAAACGAGTTACAAAGAGCTCATTTTGAGAGTGGAGTTCAAATGGGTCTTGGTTCCTTTAATCTGGTTTGTATTTCAATTTACCTTAGGGACCGCCCATAAACTACGTTACCAATTTGATATTTTGGACATCATACTCTTTTCCCTTTTTTTAAGAATTATAATTTTTATCCGTTTTCAAGAAACTTAACCTTTTTCTTGGTTTTCCCATAAAGACGAAACCAATAAGAAATTCCAACTATTTTTGTTATAAATTAGTTTTTTCTTGTTGAAAGGTAGCAGAAAATCTCTTTTATATTTCAGACATCATACTCTTTTCCCTTTTTTCAATAATTCTTTTTTACCCGTTTTCCAGAAAATTCCCCTTTTTCTCGTTTTTTCAATAATATTCTTTATTGTATAATATATATAATATATTTTTTGTTCAGAATTCACCTTCTATGGTTAAAAATTCTACTATTTGATCGATAATATGACTATTTTGTTAGAAAATAATCCTTTTTGGTCTAAGATTGAACTACTGATCGAAAGTTTAACTACTTTGTTAAACATTCATTTTTTGTTGAAAATTCGTTGTATTTTGACTGAAAATTAATTCTTTTGGCTGAAGTTTTCACTATTCCATTTTTTGTTGAAAATTGATCTTTTTAGTCAAAACTTGAATTGTTTGATTAAAAATTTACTTTCTTTAATTGAATTTTAATTAATTGGTTGAAAATTCCTTTTTTTGTAGAAAATTAATCTTATTGATTGAAAAATACCTTTTTTGTTGAATTAAAATTTTGGCTAAAAGTTCAATTGTTTTGTAGAATTATAATTTTGGTTGTCCAAAATTATAATTTTGGATAGAAAATACTACTGCTTTGTAGATAATTCGTCTCTTTGGCATTAAAACTCCATAATTTTGTTAAAAATTCCAGTTTCAATTAAATACTTATCTTTTTGCTTTCAAAATCTAGAGTTATTTGGTTAAAAATTAATTTTTCTTAGTTGAAAATTAAATTTTACATCAAACATTCATCTCTTCAATTGTTAATGTTAACTGGTTTCTAAAACATTCGACTTTTTAATTTGAGAATCTTTTGTTGAAAATTCAACTTTTTTTTTAATTAATCTTTTTCATCGAAAATTCAAATGTTTTGTTAAAATTTTGTCCTTTTGTACTGCACACTAATATTATATGTAGAAAAGTAATCATTCTGGGTTGAAAATTCTACAGTTTTGTAGATAATTCGTATTTTCTGCTTCAAAATGCACCTATTTTGTTAAAAATTTGTCATTTAGGATAGAAAATTAATTTTTTATGTACAAAAAATCATCTTTCTTGGTGGAAAATTCAACTGTCTTCTAAAAAATTCACCTTTTTGTTTTAATATTCAACATTTGGTTGTAATTAAATTAGTTTTTGGTTCAATTTTAATCTTGTTTGTTGAAAATTCGACCATTTGGTTAAAAATACATCTTTGTAGGTTAAAAGATGAATTATTTGTTTAAAAATTCATCTTATTAGTTAGCAATGTAATTATTTTATTTCGAATTAATCTATTTTGTTAAATTCATCTTTTTGGGTAAAAATTTGTCCTTTTGGACTGCATATTAATCTGATATGTTGAAAAAAGATCATTATCGGTTTCAAAATTCTATATTTTTGTAGATAATTCTGTTTTTTTTCTGCTTCAAGGTTCACCTATTTTGGTAAAAAATTTTCCTTTTGGATTAAAATTTTTTTTAGAAAAATCATCTTTCTTGTTTAAAAATGAAGTTTTTTGTTGAAAATTCAACTGTCTTCAAAAAAATTCAACTTTTTTGTTTGAATATTCAACTATTTGGTTGAAAATAAAACAGTTGTTGGTTCAGGTTTAATCTTTTTTGTTGGAGATTCGAACATTTGGTTGAAAATGCATCTTTTTAGGATGAAAGTTGAACTATTTGTTTAAAAATGTATCTATTTAATTAAAAATGTAATTATTTTGTCGAGAATTAAACGATTTTGATTAAAAATTCATCGTTTTTTAGGGTAAAAAAATGCAATAGTTGTGTTAAAAATTTGTTCTTTTGTAATGCAAATTAATCTTGTATTTAGAAAAGTCATTATTATCAACTTAAAATTGTACATTTTTGTAGATAGTTTGGTTTTTTTGCTTCAAAGTTCACCTATTTTGTTAAAAAATTTTCCTTTTGAGTTGAATTTTTTTTCTAAATATCATCTTTCTTTGTTGAAAATTAACTTTTTTATTGAAAATTCAACTTTTTTCTAAAAAATTAATCTTTTGTTTGAATATTCAACTATTTGGTTGAAAATAAAATAGTTTTTAGTTGAATTTACAAATTTGTTGTTTAAAAATTCATCTGGTTTGTTAAAGTCATTTGTTGTTGTCCAAATTTCAACTGTTTTTCCTTTTAATTGGTCCTTTTGGATTACAATTTAATCTTTAATGGTAGAAAAGTCATCTTTCTTGATTAAGAATTCTATAAATTTGTAGATAATTCGTTTTTTCTTCAAAATTCACCTTTTTTGTTAAAAATTTGTCCTTTGGGATTGAAATTTATTTTTTTTGTAGAAAAATTGGTTGTAAATGAAATTTTTTTTTGAAATTTCAACGTTTCTTCTAAAAAATTCATCTTTTTCTTTTTAATATTCACCTATTTGGTTGAAAATTTGTTCTTTTTGGATTGAAAATGCATCTTTTTTTGTAGTCAAATAATTTTTTTGTATTTCATTGAATTTTAATCTTTTTTGTTGGAGATTCGACCATTTGATTGCAAATGCATCTTTGTAGGTTAAAAGCTGAACTGTTTGTTTAAAAATTCATCTACTTAGTTAAAAATGCAATTATGTTGTTAAGAATTAAACGATTTTTTTCAAAAACTTTTTTTTCGAAATTTTGTTTCGAAATTTCGAAATTTCGTTGTTAAAAATTCGTCTATTTGGATTACAAGTTAATCTTTTATTTAAAAAAGTCGTCTTTCTTGATTGAACATTCTACAATTTTTTAGATATTTTTTCTTTTTTTTTTTGCTTCAAAATTTGCTCTATTTTGTTAAAATTTTGTTCTTTTTGATTGCAAATTCATCTCTTGGTAATAAAATCATTTTTTTTGGTTGAATTTTAATATTTTTTGTTGGAGATTTGAGAATTTAGTTGATTTTTGTTTTGTAGAAAAATTGGTTGTAAATTACATTTTTTTTGAAAGTTCAACGTTTCTTCTAAAAAATTAATCTTTTTCGTTTGAATATTCAACTATTTGGTTGAAACTTTGTTTTTTAGATTGCAAATTCATCTTTTTTGGTAGTAAAATCCATTTTTTTTGTATTTGGTTGAATTTTAACCATTTTTGTTGGAGATTCGACCATTTGGTTGAAAATGTACCCTAGTAAGTTGACAGCTAAGCTATTTGTTTAAAAACTCATCTATTTAATTAAAAATGTAATTGTTTTGCATAAAATTCATCTATTTTGTTAAAGTCATTTGTTGTTGTCAAAAATTCAACTGGGGTTTTTTGTTAATTCTTCCTTCTGGATTAAAAATTAATCTTTAATGGTAGAAAAGTCATCTTTCTTAGTTGAAAATGAAATTTTTTGTTAAAAATTCAACTATATTCTAAAAAATTCGTCTTTTCTGCTTGAAAATTGAACTATTTGGATATAAAAGTTCAAGAGTATTTGGTTGAATTTTAATCTTTTTTGTTTGAAAATGCTACGAATTGGTTGAAAATGCATCTTTGTAAGTTGAAAATTAATTTTCTTGTTGAAAAGTCAATTCTCTTGTTAGAAATTCAACTTTAAATTGTTAACGTAGTTTATGAAAAGTCCCTTATGCGAAAAATTTATATTTTTTAACGACACATTTCACTAGTCATGCAATGAAAATAAGATAACTGTAAAATATTATTATTTATATTTGATAATTTTCTATCTTTAGATGATCTCATTGCTACCTGGAAGAATAATCAAACTGCTCGAATTCATTGGATTTTCCGGAGATAAGGTGAATTTCCCTTCTGAAAATGTCCCATCTGATTAATTAAGCGGCTTCTAATTTAATTTCAATTCCTTCAATTCAATCTTACATTATATTTTAGACTTATGGCTTGTCAGAGCTGCACAAAGGCTACAATGATCGGAGAGGGATTCGTCAAGTCTTGTGTGCAATGAGTCTTCTCTCTTACCACTTGATTGTCTCTTTCGTATTGAGTCACACTGATGGCGATTTAGAGTGGTGTGAAAATGCTCTCAACCAAGAATTGAGTCTCTATCCAAGCGGGGTCTGGTTTTTGTTTTTCAAAGCAAGACTCGAATTCGCCAGGGGAAATCTGGAGGACTGTGTAGAATGGTATACAAAATCATGGAAGAGTCAAGAACTATGGCCCCAGTTTCATCATCTCTGCTTCTGGGAATTAATGTGGGCACATTCCTTGCAACTGCAGTGGGATCAGTCTCTCAAATATGCGACCTTCCTGGCCAAAGATTCCAACTGGTCTCGAACTATTTACTTGTATCAACAAGCAGCAATTATGCTGATGACTAAACCCGCCTCGAAAAGTGAAGAACGACTCACGGTGGAGACTTTATTGGTGCAGGCGCCTACTTTCAAGCAACGAATCGCTGGGAAATCGTTGCCGATGGAGAAGTTTGTTATTAAGAAGGCAGAACGGTATTTTGCACAGAAGAAGAATTTAGTCCTTCCTATGTATGAGCTTATGTTTGTTTGGAATTTGTTCAGAGTGGCAGGGAAACGTCAGGATATTATGATGAAAATTTACCAAATTGTTGAAGCAGAGGAAAATATTTTGAAAACGGCAATGTAAGTATTTAAGAGTACTAGACTCAGGGTGGCCGCTGGACCTTCAAACCGGGGAATGACCGGGAATTCTTTAAGACCGGAAAAAACCGGGAAATGACAGTACATTTTTTTGGTTTGACCGGGAATTTTACAAATTTGTAAAAGAAAATTCTGTCCACGTTCGATCTTAACAGTTTTTAAATAAGTAGTGGAATTGTTATGTTTTTCAATAATGCTATTATTTAGCTTACAATGCGTTTTTTTTTTACTAAGTTTTTTACTAATTTTTTACTAAGCTTACATTTTTAATTTAAAGAATTTTCAAATGCTTTCTTACAGACTTGAACAAATAAAAAATAAAAGCCTTTGTTGTTGAAAATTTTGGATAAAAAACAAATAAATATTTTTTTTTACTTTATCTGTACTTTAACTAATAAAAAGTGAACAAAAAAGATTTTACAAAACGATTTTAAACCAGTTCAAAGTTTAAGAATTTTCTAATTTTGACGTTAAAACTTAAACGGTTTCAATTTGAAAGTCTTTGTCATTAGACAAATGTGAACCTGTGACTGAAAGTTTATAAACTATTTTAAACTTAAAAATAACTTTATAATAATATATTCTTTATTACAGGATTTTATTGAATTAAAAATATTGTTTTATTTAAAACAAGTAAATTGAAACCAAATATTTAAAAATAAATAATCTTTAACGGAATTGTTTGATATAGTAAACGTGGGATCGTTAAAATTTACAAGAGCCTTTAAACTTTGAACGTTACAATTTTAATTGCTATATTTGAAAAATGCTTAATTTGCAAGTGAAATTTTTAAATTTTGATGTATAGTTTACAAATAGACATTTGTAGAAAAAATTTGAGTCATTTTAAGAGATATTTAGGAGTTTTAAAAATATAAAAAATTATCATGAAAATTTTAGAAAGTTTTCTTAAAATCTTCTAGAATCTTTATTGCAAATTTTGTTTTAATCTTTGAAAAAGTTTATAAATATTCTCTTAAAATAATTTTTCAAAATGAAAAGTTATTTTTAATTTCCCTAGGAATCTTAAGAAAATGTTTTTATTCTTTTGAAGCTTTTCACAATTCTTGGAAAGAATCTAATTTCTTCATTTAAAATCTGAAAAAATCTACATTTTGTTTCATATAAGGCTATTATTTCCAGTTTTACATTAAGTTTGAATCTTTTCAAAACTTGTACATATCTCTTAAAATTACTCAAATTTCTCCTACAAATAATAAATGTTCAATTGTTATTTATACATCCAAATTGTATAGAAATATTCTAAAATTTGCAGGATTTTCTGAAAATTATAAAAAAATTCAATTAATTTTGACAAATATTTAGAAGTTCTGAAAAAAATTCCAAAATAATTTTAAATTTAAAACAAATTCTAGATTTCTCGAAATTTTGAAATACAATTTTGAAGCCTTCCAAGGATGTTTAAACTGTTTAAAAAGAAAATAATTGAATTTCTAATTTAAGAAGTGTTCAGTTAAATTTTTTTCAGCTTTTCAGTATTTGATGTTTCTAGCTTAAAGTTTCTTAAAATTATATAATTTTGAAGATTCTAAAGTTCATTGATTGATTTTTTAATTTAGAGCATTGTTAATGATAACGTTGATTTATATTTTTTTATATTGAAATATGTTAGTATTTTCAATTTTATACACGTAAATTATTGAGCATTTAAAAACAAAATTTTTTAATTAAAATTTTTTAAATTTCAATTTTAAAAGTTCAAAATTTAACAGTTCCACTTTGAGTTCTTTCATTTAAAGCTCAGTTTTTATTACCTCAAGTGGAAAATTTTGTAGCTTTAATGTTCCATTTTTTAAATTTCATTGTCTGTGAAAACTGTTTTCGAATCGGGAAAAAACCGGGAATTTATTTCGTCGATTAAAACGGCCATCCTGTAGACTATTATATGAGCGTGCATGCGCGCGCTCACTTTTGTACTCATTTTTATAATTTACTCAATTTTCTAATAACAATTTATTTGTTAAAATTTTCTGGGCACTTATATTCTTGTTGAAATTAGATTCTGAAAGAATGAATTCAGTGTATCACTGTAAAATTTACGAGTACTATTATTAGGGAGCGTTCACATATTTCGTAACATTATTTTGGACCTTTTTACCTTCCCACACCCTAACTGCAGTTACGTCACATTTTTTTGTATTAGTTTTAAAAACTTAATAGACGTTTTGTAAATAAAAATATTTTTTTAAGATGAACTGCGGTATAGAAAGAAATGAAACAATATTTTGACGTAACACAACAATACTTTTTTGAGACTTTTTTAGTCACACTAATTTTCAAATTACTCAAAAGGAAAGAAGTATTAGCAGTTTTTTTAGAATTGTATAAATATAAATATAAATTCGAACCTTTTCAAAAGATATTTAGGACATTTCGAATTTTAGAAGAAATAATAAGTATTCCATAAATTTTCGGAAGTGCTTTCAAGGTTTAAAATATTTTAAATATATGCAAAGCCTCTTGAATTCCTAAAAATATTTTTAAATGAATCCTATTTTTCTTGAAATTTTGAAAAATCATTCAAAACGCAAAAAATTTACCTCAAAATCTTCAAAAATTTCTTCCGAATTTGAAGAAAATTATAAAAGATTTTTGAATATTTCAGATTTGTCAACATAAAATCTAGATTTAAAAAAAATATATTTTACGGGATTTTACAAAGTAATAGGAAACATGCAAACCATTTTAAAATATATTTATGAATTCTAGAAGTTTTGCAGAATTAAAATATATTTTATGAATGTTCGGAAACGCTTAAAATTTATAAAATATTTTTAATCTATACAATACCTCTTAAATTCTTGAAAATAGTTTTGTCTGACTCAAAGTTTTCTTAAAATTTTGGAAAGTTATTTAAAATGTAAAGGCTGCCTCAATATATCCCCAATTTTCTTAGGAACTTGAATCAGATTTATTTATTCACTTGACACCTTTCAAAGTTATTTTAATTAAGGGCATGTGATACTATACCATATGAGTTCTCAGTTTTCCACACTCTTTGTCCACAAATCTTCGCAATATTTATAGAATTTGATGGTTTCATTTATTTTTTATTTTTCAATTTTACCAAATTGAAACATTATGCTTAAAAATTTTCTACTCTTTTTCGAAATTTAAGAAAATATTTGATGTTTAAACATCTTTTTGAATTTTCTCCTAAAGTTCACTGAAATTTGTTCTAAAATTATATATTATGATATATGTTGCTTTAAAACCTTCTAAACTCCTTTTTTTTAATTTTATGAAATAATTTGAAACGTTTTGTAATCTTTTTTAATGAGCTCTTAGAACTCATTAGTAAAAATTTGTTTGAAATTTTCCCATGAATCTTAACTATATATTTTCCATTCTCTTGACGCCCTAAAAAATTGAGTTTACCTAAATTTGAATTAAATCCTGAAAAATAGAAATAATTGTCTTAAAGTCCTCCATATTTTTTTTCAAACAATTTTGAAGACTTTAAAATTATTATTTTAAAATTGAATATTAACTGCTTAAAATTTTCCCATAAATCTTTGAAAAAATGAAATCTCAAAATCTTTCAAAATTATTAAAAAGTTTCTATAGTTCTAATTCTTAAAATAATTTTTTCCAATAAATTGATTTTTCTTATCTCTTTGAAAATATAAAAAAAGATTTCCCAGACGTGAAAAAAGAAAACATTTTTTTTCTTCTTAAAAATTCTGGAATTATAGTATGGTAGCAGAATGTTAAGAAAAAAATTATTGCACAACATAAAATACTTAATTAAAAAAAAAGTGAAAAGTAAATCTTTATCTACTTCGAAGTTGTGAAGAAATTAGCCAGTTAACAATTAATTGCATTTTTTTTCAGGGCTCGTTCGTTCGAATTTTCTCGATACATACTACTTATCGACCTCTTTTCGAGTTTTTTAGAAGCTCGCGATAATTAAGTTTCATTTTAATGACAATGAGACTTTTAAAATTGAAAACTAGAAACAATTCTACTTAATTTTTTCTAATTGCAAACCTTAAAAGTTGGAGATTTTCAAGTCGAAAATGTTTTCAATTTATTCTCTTTTCCTCTTTTCATTGTTTTTTGCCTTAAACGTGAACTGAATGAATAGAACCCAATAAGAAAATTTAACTTGTTTTTTTTTTTTTTTAATTTCTTTCTTTTGAGTTAGAAATATGACTATTTGGTGGAAAATTAAATTATTTTGTTAAAAATTCGCCTCTTTTGGTCGAAAATTTAACTGTTTCGTTGAACATTCGTCTTTTGTAGTGGAAAAGTCATTTTTAAAAATTCAAAATTCAACTAATTGATTAAAAATTCGTATATCAGTTGAAAATTCGTCTATTTTGAAGTAAAGTCCAACTATTTGGTTAAAAATTACTTTCTTTTTTGAAAATTCAAGTTTTCAGGCTGATAGTTTAACTGAATTCTAAAAAAAGGAACATTTTCGACTTGGAGATTTAAAACTATGTGGTTGAAAAATTTTTAGGGTGGAGTTGCATACAAAAAAATATGATTGTTTCTTTCATTTTTAATTTCGACCATTTTTTGTTGAAAATTCCATTATTATGTTTAAAAGTTATATTTTTGGTAAACAATTAAACTGTTCTGTTGAAAATTGGCTTCTCGGGGTAGAAAACTCGTCCTTATGAATTAAAAATTCGTCTTTCATGCTAGAAAATACATCTTTTTTGGTTCACAATTCATCTTTCTTGGTTCAAAAATAACTTTTTTGTTGAAAATTGAACTTTCGTCTAAAAAATTCCCCTTCTTGGTCTGAAAATTCAACTGTTTTTTTAAAGTGTAACTGGTTTTGGTGGACATTTAATCTCTTATTTTAAAATTGGACCAACAATTGAAAATTGATCTTTTATATTGAAAAAGTAATATTTTTTGGCTGAAAATTATTATTAATTTTCTATAATTTAGCTATTTGGTTAAAAATTGAACTTTTTGTTCAAAAGTAATCTTTTTAGTAAAAAATTCAACTGTTCTGTTAAATATTCTTCTTTCGAGAGAGAAAGTTCTTCCTTCTAAATCGGAAATTCATCTTCTATAGTGAAAGTTATTCTGTTTGATTGAAAATCCATCTTTTTTCATTGAAAATGAAATTTTTTGTTGCTAATTTCATTGCATTCTTCAAAAACTCGTCTTTTTACTCATAAATATCTATTTTCTTTTTAAATTCAACTATTTGATTGAAAATTCTATCTTTATTTGTTGAGAATGTTCTTTCTTGTTTAAAAATTGTAACGCTTGGTTGAAAATTCATCTCTGTAGGTTGAAAATTAAACTGTCTGCTGAAAAGTTCGCCTTTTTGCCTTGAATATTCAACTGTTTGGTTAAAAATTTAATTTTAAAAGTCATCTTTTCGGTTAAAAATTCAACTATTCTGTTAAACATTCGTCTTTGTGGACAGGAAATTCCTCCTTATGGATTGAAAATTCACGTTTTGTGGTGGAAAATTCATTTTTCTTTATTGAACATTTATCTTTCTTGGTTGAAAACCAAGTCTACTAAAAAATTCTTTTTTTATTTGAAATTAATATTTTTTATAATTTAAATGTCTTTTGAATAATTCGTCTTTTTGGCTTGAAACACCAACTATTTAGTTAAAGTTTACTTTTTTTCCAAAACTCGACCATTTGGTTGAAAATTTTTTTATATTTAACTATGCGATTGAAAAATGATCTTGTTGGTTTAAAAGTCAAATATTTACTAAACCATTTGACTTTTTAATTCGGAAAATCAACTTTTTCGTTAAAAGTTCGTCTTGGTTTGAAAATTAGCCTCTTTTGGTTGAAAATTCAATTACTTTGTTGAAAATGCAAAATATTTCTAATTGAAATCTTGGGAATTTAAAGCGTTTTATATTGAATTTAATATTGTAACTATATTAATTTTATTTATTTCAATTATTTATCCTTTTTTCGTGAAAAATCGCTGGCAAGTCTGGATTATTAAAAAATGAATAATTTTATATTTAAATTACACATTCTTAAACTTGCAGCCTTTATTCTTCAATAATTTTAACTTGAAAAAAATGTTCAAAATTCTTGAAGTTTAATTCACAATTCTTTAAGCTGAATGACTATTGTTAAAAAAGGGTAATAACGTGAAAGTTTATTTTGATTGTGCAAAGAATATTTGAAAATAAATGAGAATTATTGACTCTATATTCATAAAAAAAACTTCGTTATTTTGTTATTTCGTTATTTTATGCGAATAATGCGACTTTTTTTAAAGCCTTCCAGTTGATCCGGGCTATGATTTTAAAATAAAAATCTGTTTCTGTTTCTATTTCAGCAAAAGTGAGTACCATGCGGATAATGAATGTCTCATACTGCTATTAAAAGGAGCTTGTCTACGCCAAATGAAACATCCTCTTCAGGCGGAGGATTGCTTGAAGAAAGTATTACAAGCTGAGAAACAGATTAGAGAAGACACCTATATCCTTCCTTATGCGGCAGTTGAACTTGCCTTACTGGCTCGTGATCAAGGAAATATTCAAGGAGCGATATCATTTTTAGAGGATGCGAGGTAAATACTTTAGTTCAATTTAATTATAGAAAAAAAAAACAAAATTTGTCTGTGATTTTTTAAAATATGGCGGGATCTTCGTACGAAAAATGATTATAGGAAATAAAGTATTGGAAGCAAATACAGGGAAAATTATAGGGAATTACCAATGTTATTTTTGCGAGTATATCGAAAAATATTGGCAAAAATAATAGGAGCGAAAGATTAAATCAATGTTTTTACATATATTTTTCCCAATATTAATTCCACTAATCATTTCTGGTGATATTTTTTCACAGAGAAGTACAGGGTGGCTGTAGGCTATCAGGTAAAATCAGGGAATTATGTTGATCAGGGAAAGTCAGGGGTTTAAAAAATTCCAAGGAATTTTCATGAGATTTAATAAGTTTAAAAAGATTTAAAAGGATTTGAAACATCTTATGGTATTTGCAAAGATTGGAAAGAATTTTGAATAGATTTCAATTATTTGAACGTAATCCAAAGGATTATCAGGTTTTAGGGTGTTTAAAAAATTGCAAGTACTTTTCAAGTGTTTTTAAAAGTTTTAAAGGATTTGGAAAGATTTCGAAGAATTTTACATTTCAGGGAATTTTAAATTGATTCTAGCAATTTAATGCGATTTTAAAAGATTTGAGATATATTAGGATATTTTAAAAATATTTTAAGGAATTTTGAATAGGTTTCAATAATTTTGAAGAGATTTCAAACGAATTTGAAAGATTTTATAGTATTTTAAGCAATTTCGTGAATATTCAATTTATTTCAGTAAATGAATGGTATTTCATAGGATTTGAAATATTTTAGGAATTTTGAAGAGATTTAAATAAATTTAATGTATTCCTAAGGTTTTGAAATATTTTAAGATATTTAAAAAAATTTCCACGAATTTTAAAGAGTTTCAAAATGTTTCTAAAGGATTTTGAAAGATTTCAGAAGATTTGAAATATTCAAGGATGTTTTAAAAGGTTCTAAGCAATTTTCAATACATTTTAATTATTTGAAGGGATTTTCAAAAATTTTAGTTTTTTTTTTAATTCCAAGTAATCTTCAAGAGCTTTAATTGATTTTAGTAATTTACAATTGGGTTATAAAGGATTTTAAATATTCAAGAGTATTTTTAATATATTTTAATACATTTTAAGGTCATGTGACACAGCTAAATACCTATATTACCGACCTCACTTTTTCCGTTCATTGAATGTTTTTTTGAACCTAAGAACTTTTTTTGTAAATAAAATGTCGAGGTGAAACTTTGGAAGATTTATTAGAGTACAATAAAGTACGTTTAGATACTGCATTTTGCTAGGAACTTCACTGAAAATTATATTTTTTTTTTCTGAACCTCAACATTTTATGAACGTTCGAACTTTTTTTATACATAAAATATCGGTCTCAAACTTTGAGAAATGCAAGAGCCGAAAGAAAACTACGT